>NW_028077017.1:37595-587791 GCF_014824575.4 Sturnira hondurensis
TTGTGGGGGGGGGGGGGTTTGTCTGTGGAGCAGCATTGCTTCCTACCCAATTTAGGCTGCTATGTTGAACAGTTTTTTTTTTAAGTAACTTTTTTTAAAAAAGATTTTATTTATCTTTAGAGGGGAAGGGAAGGAGAGGAGAGAAGTATCAATGTATGGTTGCCTCTTGTGAGTCCCCTGCTGGGAACTGGCCTGCAACCCAGGCATGTGCCCTGACTGGGAATCGAACCTCGATCGTGTGGTTCGCAGGCCCGCGCTCAATCCACTGAGCTATGCCAGCCAGGGCTGTGGAACAGTTTTAAAGTAAAAAATATGTATTTATGTGAGCCACTTGAGTTAGAAGGTAAGTTGTTTCATACTATCTTTCACCTTTGAAATGGTTTAAGTCAAAAGCTATTTTTGCCTAAGATGGTAAGCACTTCCTGATGTTGAGGATGAAACAACTTTGTAGGAACGAGGATCTCTTTGAGAAACTGGAGTTGGGGAAGGTGTTGGATCCAGAAATGATTATGCAATTAGCATTAGTGGAAACAGTTTTATTAAATAGCTACTGCAATTATCTCTGTAACCATTAAGAACTAGAACATGAGCCCTGGCTGGTATAGCTCAGTGGATTGAGCACAGGCCTCCAAACCAAAGGATCATGGTTCAATTCCCAGTCAGGGCACAAGCGTGGGTTGCAGACCAGATGCCTAGAACGGAGCGCATGAGTGGCAACCACACAGTAACATTTCCCTCTCTTTCTCCCTCCCTGCCTCCCTCCCCTCTCTCTAAATATAAATGAAATATTAAAAGTTGTTATAATGTTCTGTACCATACTTGTAATAAACTAGTTCAAATACATTTGAAATAAATTTGTTCATATTGTACTACAATCGCATCCAAAATACAACTTAATTTCAAATTCATTATTTGTTCCTTGGGACAGTAACTACAACGCTTACTTTCTATTTTAAAATTGTAACTTTGTTTTTAAAAGATTGTATGTACTTCTAGGGGAAAGGAGGAAGAGGAGCATGAATGTGTCATACCTCTTGCATGCCCCCTACTGGGTACCTGGCCCATAACCCAGGCATGTGCCCCACTGGGAATCAAACTGATAAACTTTCGGTTTACAGTCTGGTGCTCAATCCATGGAGCCACATCAGCCAGGGTTAAAATTGTAACTTTTTTTCTTTTTTTGGTGTTCTATTTCAGAATATTGTATCAGGTGTGAATAACTAAGCCTGTAAAACATATAAACTCAAGGATACATTTGGATTTATTTTTTCCTCAATCACTAATTTTGTAATCTATATTAGGGAGGTATAGTCTCTACAATATGAGCCTTAAGGAAACTAAGCTAAATTATCAAATATCCGATGTTTATCTCCCTCTTTACATTCAATGACTTGTCATTATATCTGCTAGTCAACCAACATCAACTATGAAGGATGTTTTCTTGTGGAAGATTTCATCTGTAGAGAAATGGTGAGAGGGTGTGTGTGTGTGCAGTGAGCAGACCTCAGAAGAAGTGAAATCGGTCCCGGCAGCTGGAGGACAGAGGGACAGGGAAAAGGTTCTTACTTTTGCTCAAGAGCAATTATCTTCCGATGTTTCAATCTACTTGAGTATATTATTTACTTAAGATAATAAAAGCTCAGTAAAATATCAGGGGAAAAAATACCGTAAGTTTTAAAACTTGTATTACTGCTGAGGAAGAAAGATGCCCTTTATTGGAAATAACTCTTTACATATTTTTGTAGCATGTATATTTACTATGTGGTTGATCCAACACCTATGAAGACCTTCTTCAGAAGAGCCACATAACAGTAGATATTAACTTGCGTATTTCCTGTTAAACAACATTTTTTAAAGACTTTATTTCTTTTTAGAGAGAGGGGAAGAGATTAAGAGAGGGAGAGAAACATCAATGGGTTCCTTTAACACCCCCAACTGGGTACCTGGCCCACAACCCAGGCATGTGCCCTGACTAGGAATCAAACCAATGACCTTTTGGTTTGCAGTCTGATGCTCAATCCACTGAGCCACACCAGGCAGGGCTCATTACATATTATTAATGGTATAACTTATGCTACTGATAATTTGAAATCTAGTGCTACACTTTGCTTTTATTGTTCACGTAAGGCAGTAAGTATTGTTACCCCATCTCTGCATGTGGCAGTGGCATGGAAGTCAGGAAGAGACTTCTTTGAGGTGATCCTCCTGGGAAAGGGTGTCTACTCAGGCCTCCATTAAAGATGGGGAGTAGGCTCTGTACTATCAGCATGGGCGGTCAGTTAGTACAGTTTGTTTAGGGGTATATTGGATATCCTTGCAGCTCTATACAAACAAGGATTAAAGAAAGTATACACATAGTGATGTATTGATGCGCACAAATGCCCAAGAATATATGAAAAACAAGATTGATGCAAGAAACATTCATTCTGATTTTATAAATGCATTCGAAGTTAAAGAGAAAACATCATTCTGACTCAAAAATAATAATTTTTAAGACGGTTCAGTTAAAACCTAACACAGGTTTTTAAAAAGTATTATTTTTAATTTAGATTTATTTTCAGAGAGAGAAGGGAAGGAGAAAGAGAAACATCAGTGTTTGCCTCTCACATGCTCCCTGAGGACCTGGCCCACAACCCAGTTATGTGCCCTGACTGGGAATTGAACTGGTGACTCTTTTGTTCTCAGGCCAGCACTCAATCCACTGAGCCACACCAGCCCGGGCAATAAGACAGGTTTTTATTACACAATTTGGTTTAAAAGGTACATAAGAAACTAGGCCAAAAAAGAAAGAAAACAACAAAAAACAAAAGAACCCCCAAAACCAACCCTCATAGACACAGAAAACATAATGGTGATTTTCAGAGGCAAAGGTGGGTGCGGGAGAGTAATAGATGGTAAAGTGAAGATAAAGGCTGATGGATGGACACTTGACTTTAGATGGTGAATAAAGAACACAATATGCTGATGATATAATACAGTACCCCTGAAACAATAAAATTACATTAAACAATGTCCCCCCAATAAATTGAGTAAAAAATTCAAAAACCAATGTATCATGAACCTGATTGTTTAACAGGAAGCATTTTTTTATTTTCTGCAGATCAATGTACAAAAGCCCTGGTGGTTATTTAACCACTCTAAAGCGTTTTACTTTATTTATTTATTTGTTTGTTTATTTATTTATTTTAAAAAGATTTTATTCATTTCTAGGGAGAGGAAAGGAGCAAGAAAGAGAGGGAGAGAAACAACCATGTGCCAGAGATACATCAATCCCCAAATGGGTACCTTGCTCGCCCCCAACTGAGGACCTGGCCCACAACCCAGGCATGTGCCCTGACCAGGAATCAAACAGGTGACCTTTCAGTTCTCAGGCAGGCACTCAACGCACTAAGCCACACCAGCCAGGGCAGATTCAGTAGGTGTTTTTATTTTATTTTATTTTTTAAAGATTTTATTATTTTTAAAGAGAGGGGAAAACATCAATGGGTAGTTGCCTCCCGTGTACCACCCACTGGGGACCTGGCCAGCAACCCCGGCATATGCCTTGACTAGGAATTGAACTGGCAACCCTTTAGTTCTCAGGATGGCGTTCGATCCACTGAGCCAAAACAGCCAAGCTTCAGTAGGTATTTTAAATAAAAGTGGTTATAATTTAGCCAAGACACAAAAGCTATCAATATATGGAAGCTAAATGTAAGAAGCAGGCATGCCTGTAAGATTCTTAGATAAAATTATAGGGATATATGTTCATGACTGTAGATTTACCAGTATATTTTTATATATAACATGCACACACACAAAAAGGAAAAGATGAAATAAGATAAATCAGTCTTCATAAAAAAATTACCACATAAGTAAAAATATAGTCTATCAAAAAGAAGAAAATAATTGGTAAGTCACAGACCTTGTAGGGGTCTACTACCCATATCTGACCAATGCTTACAACTCAATAACCGCCCTGGCTGGTGTAGCACAGTGGCTTGAGCACCAGCCTACGAACCAAAGGGTTGCTCATTTAATTCCCAGTCAGGGCTCATGTGTGGATTGTGGGCCAGGTCCCCAGTGGGGCCCACGTGAGAGGCAACACACTAATGTTTCTCCCACTCTTTCTCCCTCCCTTCCCCTCTCTCTAAAAGTAAATAAAATCTTTTTAAAAATCCTCAATAACCAAAAACAAGAAATACAAATTAAAAAGATCAATCCCTCTTATGTTCCTATTTGCTTTCTATATTCAGGTGTTCCTACATTAGGTGCATTAATGTTTACAAGGGTCATATCCTCTTGGTAAGCTGATCCCTTTGTGATTATGAAATATCCTTCTTTCTTTTTATAGCCTCTTCTTTTTTGTTTGACATAAGTATAGCTACCACCGCATTTTAAAACTTCCATTAAAATGAAATACCTTTTTTTCCCAATGCCGAAGACGTTTCTTTATTGGAGTTCCAAATTTTAAAAAGAGAAAGTAAACAATCATCAATTAAGTGATTCATGTTTTTTTTTTAAAGCATCTTTACCTCAGTCACCCATCAGACCTGCTCTCACTTGCCAAAATAAGTTTCTGGGTATCTAAAAACTGTTTATACACTGACTCCGTTAAAACTCAGCTCATTATTGGCATGGTTATTCTCATACCTATTACATGTACACAATCCACTATTAGATGTCTCAGCAGAACAGAATTCTCTGCAGAGCAGGTTCTTCTGGGGCCCAAAGGTAAAGGTAAATTAACTTTTTTTACCTTTTTACTTTCATTTTGTATCGTTTCATTTAATGTGGGTCTCTTGTAGGCAGCATATTCATGGCTCTTGCTGTGCTATCTATTCACTACCCTGTTTTTTAAAGATTTCATTTATTTAATCTTTAGACAGAGGAGAGGAACATAGATGTGAGAGAAACATCAGTCGCTTGCCTCTCATATGCACCCCATCTGGTGACACTTCTTGCAACCCAGGCATATGCCCTGGCCAGGAATCAAACCACAGACCTTTTGCTTTGCAAGACGATGACCAACCAACAAAGAAACAATCCACTGGTCAGAGCTACCTTATCTTTTTGATATGATCATTTAATATATTTACATTTAAGTGAGTACTGATAGGTATACATTTATTGCAAATTTCATATTCAGCAATGCAGTCATAGTAGGGAACTTTAACTTTCCAATGACATCCATAGATAGAACTCACAGAAAACTGTGGTCTTCGCAGTTCAATTCCCAGTCAGGGCACATGCTTGGGTTGCAGGCCAGTTCCCTGCAGGCCGACTCCCAGCAGGGGACGCATGAAAGGCAACCATACATTGATGTCTCTCTCCCTCTCTCCTTCCCCTCTAAAGATAAATAAATAAAATTTAAAAAAAAGAAAAGAAAACTGTGGTCTTAAATGGCACATTAGAGATGGATGTGGAACATTTAAANATCCATAGATAGAACTCAAAGAAAACTGTGGTCTTCGCAGTTCAATTCCCAGTCAGGGCACATGCTTGGGTTGCAGGCCAGTTCCCTGCAGGCCGACTCCCAGCAGGGGACGCATGAAAGGCAACCATACATTGATGTCTCTCTCCCTCTCTCCTTCCCCTCTAAAGATAAATAAATAAAATTTAAAAAAAAGAAAAGAAAACTGTGGTCTTAAATGGCACATTAGAGATGGATGTGGAACATTTAAAGAATTTTACCCCAAAGCAGAAGAATATATATTCTGGACACAATGAAGGCAGAATCAACTCTAACCTGAGGGACAATAAAACCTTTTTTTAATAAGCCAGGTGTTAAAGGACAAATACCATATGATCTCACCTTTAACAGGAAGCTAAACAACAAAACAAACAAGCAAACAAAATACAACCAAAGACACTGAAATAGAGAACAGGGGGAAAGTGACCAGAGGAGAGAAGGGAGGGAATTTCAGGGGAAACAGGGGAGGGATTTAGAGGAACAAATATAAAGGATACATGGACAACAACTAAGAAGGGTGGAAATGGGAGGGAGGGGGGAGCAGAGCGGGGCGGGATGGGATGGGAGTAATTTACAGAAAACTGTACTTGAAAAATAAATAAATTTTTAAAAAAGAAAAAAAAGCCTTTTAAAAAATGACCACAAAAGACTAAAAAATTTATGTAGGTAATATTTGTATTAATAAAACTTTTCAACACTCATCACTGGAGTACCTGATATGGAACAACTCTCATCTACCTGAGATTTTATCCCTATATATGTTCTGAGCCCTAGACTTTGTCCTATAACAAACTAAAATCATAAAGCCACTGGTCCAGGTAATGAGTCCTAGACACAAAACATCAGTAGATGCATAGCAATAATGCTGCATATATTGTGTCTATACCTATGTCAGGAAGTAAAGTAGAATAGTATCCAATATATAGTTTCTATAATGTTTGTGATTTTTCGGGCAGGTGCATGTATAGGGACTAATATTTAGCAGCTTGTACAGATCTAGCAAATGACAATGAAAAAGCCAATTGGACTTTCGGGCTTCCATTTTAAACTATCTCCACCTGAAACTCCTGGAAATGGTTCTGATGGCTTGAAATACACTCAAGGTATGTGTGGGACAATGGATATACCCCTAGCAATGTAAAAAACACAGAAAATACTTTTGCATCCAAAATCATAAAGAAAACGTTTCAATGTAAAGTCTGCAATAGTCTCTGGAATTTCTCTAGAAAGAATGAGCAAGATTTGGCTACATTTATGATTAAAAGTAAATCCTGTTAAGCCCTGGCTGGTGTAGCTCAGTGGATTGAGCTCGAGCCTGCAAACCACACGCTCGCGGTTCGATTCCCAGTCAGGGCACATGCCTGGGTTGTGGGCCAGTTCTCAGCAGGGGACTCATGAGAGGTAAGCATACATTGATACTTCTCTCCCTCCCTTCCCCTCTAAAGATAAATAAATAAAATCTTTAAAAAATTGTTTAAAAAGTAAATCCTGTTAAATTTGCCCTGTTTTTACTTCAGTAAAGGAGAAAATGATGTAACACTGAGAAATTCTCAAGGACTCAAATGAAAATCGGGATCAGAAAGATCATTCTAATTTCTTTTTAAAGATTTTATTTATTTACTTTTAGAGAGAGGGGAAGAGAGGAAGAAAGAGGGGGAGAGAAACATTGATTGGTTGCCTCTCACATGCCCCAACCATGGACCTGGCCCAAAACCCAGGCTCGTGCCCTGACTGGGAATTGAACTGGTGACCTTAAAAGTTTGCAGGCCAGTACTCAAATCCACTGAGCCATACAAGCCACAGCACAAATTTTCTTTTTTTTTTCTTAAGTAGATTTATTTTATTTATTTATTTCTAGAGAGAGGAAAGGAGGAAGAAAGAGAGGGAGAGAAACACTGACTTCTTAGAGAAATATGGACCAGTTGCTTCTCACATGCCTTGCCCTCAAACCAGGCACGTGTTCTAAGAAGGAATTGAATGGGCGACCTTTCTTTTCGTGTGACAACACCCAACCCACTGAGCCACACCAGTCACAGCAGATCATTCTAACTTCCAAACACACAAATGCCATTATGTTATTTTCCAAAAACCCATATTCACATTAAAAAACATAGGGTTCTCCATGAGTTGTAACCTTCATTTTTTTCTATAATATATAACTATAATAAAAACATTTACCAAATTCTGATGTGTCATTATATTTAAAAATTTCCAAACTACTGATTAGAACCAACAGGGCTCGCCTGGCTGATGGGGGAGGGGAGAGCAATTAAGATGCTATGACCCGAGCACTTCAGTGGATAATGGCTATGAGATCTTTGTAGCTGAATTCAAGAGTTCACAGATTTTTAAAAAGCCAACAATCAACCCCATGATTTCACATACACACCAGGAATAAAAACATAGTGGCATCAACTGACAGGAGATTAACAATTCCTTTTCAAAATATTTCAAATCTGTTCATATACAATACTATGTATTCTGAGTTAATTATGCATATCCAGACACCCATTTCCTTGACATTTTCAAGCACATCAAAAGGTAATGACGTAGCTCTAGCTGGTATGGCTCAGTGGATTCAGTGCCAGCCTGGGAACCAAAAGGTCGCTGTTTGCCCTGGCTGGTGTAGCTCAGTGGATTGAGCACGAGCCTGGGAACCAAAAGGTCGCTGTTTAATTGCAGGTCAAGGTACATGTCAGGGTTGCGGGCCAGATGCCTGGTAGTGAGTGGGCATGGAGCCAACTGATCCATGTTTCTCTTAAACATTAATGTTTCTCTCCCTCCCATCCACTGTCACTGAAAATAAATGAAATCTTTTTAAAAAGATTAATGCTTTATTAAAAACATAATGCTCTATGTTTTTTAATTCTGAATGATTCTCTACAGTAAGTATTCTGATTTATAGCAATAGCTGAAAACTATTTTTAGCATTCTACTGTGAATTCACTCATACTTTGAAATTATGTTTCAATTACATACATTCCTAAATTTTTACATCTTTAACACCAATTTCAGGCATGAATTCTTTGGGATTTGTGAACTGTATATACTGGACAAAAGCCAACCGTTATTATGAACGTAAAATTCCACACCCATTGTACATTCCCTATAGGTCCACCTGTACAATTTCTTACAATCTTTTTTAAGGTTTTTTCCCTCTGGTATAAATTCTCACATGTCAAATAATCTGTAAATCTTGAAAAAACAGTTCACGACATTCTTCATTAGTATTTTTTCTCTTTGGAATGAATTCTGATGTGGAATAAGATATGGGTAGAGCTTTGCCACATTTTTTATATTTGCTACATTTTACCCAGTATAAATTATAAGATATTGACAGAGGTATGAATGAGGATTAAACACTTTACCAAATTCGTTACATTTTTAAGACTTTTTTCCCATATAAATTCTCTAACCTTGAAGGAAACTTGAATAATGGTTAAAGTTTTGTTAAATTCTTCACATTTTTTGTTTCCCTCCAGCATGAAGTCTCCAATGTCAAGGAATTTTTGAACACTGGGTAAAAGCTTTGCCATATTCTCTACATTTGAACAATTTTCCTCTAGAGACATTAATGATGATTAAAAGGTTTGGCACTTACATCGTTTTTCTCCAATATGAATGACCTGATGCGGTATATGTTTTGAGGAATAAAGACTTTGTCACATAGTCCAAATTGGTAAGATTTATTTCAAGTATGATTACGCAAACAACTGAAGACTGCTTAAAGGCTTGGCCACATTCCCTACATTTACATGGCTTTTCACCAGTATGAATTCTCTGATGTTGAATAAGTTGTGAGGATTCCCTAAAGGCTTTGCCACATTCTCTATATGTATAAGGCTTCTCTCCATTATGAATCGTCTGATGTTGAGTAAGGGTTGGGGATTGTCTAAAGGCTTTATCACATTCGCTACATTTATAAGGCTTCTTCTTCAGTATGAATTTTCCGTTGAATAAGGTTTGGGGAATGGCGAAAGGTTTTACCGTATTTTCTACATATATGAGGCTTTTCACCATTATGAATTCTCTGACAATGACTAAGGTTGGAGGAATCCTAAAGACTTTGCCACATCCTCTGCACTTACGAGAATTCACTCTAGTATGAATTTTCTGATGTTGAGTAAGCACTGAACACTAGCAAAAGGCTTTACCGTATTATCTACATTTGTAAGGCATCTCTCCAGTATGAATTTCCTGATGCTGAGTAAGCACTGAGGACTGACAGAAGACATTACTACATTCTCTATATGCGTAAGGCTTCTCTCCAGTATGAATTTTATGGTGGTTTGTAAGCGTTGAAGACCGGCAAAAGGCTTTACCACATTCTGTACATTTATAAGGCTTCTCTCCAGTATGAATTTTCTGATGTCTAGTAAGGGTTGAGGACAAGCTAAAGGCTTTGCCACATTCTCTACATTTATAACGCTTCTCTCCAGTATGTATTTTCTGATGGTGAGTAAGGGTTGAGGACTGGCGAAAGGCTTTCCCACATTCTCTACATTTATAGGGCTTCTCTCCAATATGAATATTCTGATGTTGAATAAGATTTGAGGACTGGCGAAAGGCTTTACCACATTCTCTACATTCATAAGCCTTCTCTCCAGTATGAATTTTCTGATGTTGAGTAAGGGTTGAGGAGCGGCTAAAGGCTTTACCACATTCTGTACATTTGTAAGGCTTCTCTCCAGTATGAATTTTCTGATGGTTTGTAAGGGTTTCAGAACGGCGAAAGGCTTTGCCACATTCTCTACATTTAAAAGGCTTTTCTTCAGTATGAATTTTCTGATGTTGAGTAAGGGTTGAGGACTGACGAAAGTCTTTACCACATTCTCTACATTTATAAGGCTTCTCTCCAGTATGAATTCTCTGATGAATAGTAAGGATTGAGAACCACCTAAAGGCTTTGCCACATTCTCTACATATATAAGGCTGCTGATTAGTATGTATTCTCTGATGTAGAGTAAGACCTGAAGGCCAATTATATGTTTTACCACGTTCTTTATATTTATGTTTTTCTGCAGTACAGATTTTCTTAACTCCATTTAGATTAAATATTTGACTAAAGAATTTTCCACAGGGTAAACATTTGTATACTTCCCCCTCAACAGGAATATTCTTTTGTTCAGTACTATTTGAAGATTCCTTGAGTAATCCAACACATTTACTTTGTTTCTTTGTCTTTCCCACATTAGGAATAACCTGATGTATACTGTCATTTGATATCTGATCAAAGGTTTCTCCACCTTTGCAATGGTTTTCTGGAAGAGGAGTACTCTGATGTTTACTAGAATTTGACTTACAGTTAAAAATTTTCCAACTTTCATTGCAATGATAACTTCTGTCTTCATTACATGTACTCTGGTAATCCTTAAAATAGAAAGATCTTTAGTGACACCTATAATTACATTCAACATGTACACTTATTCCCACATCGCTATTCTCTGATACCTATTAAACCACGGTGGTTGAATTCAAAATCAATCCCAAGTACATGAAAATTTTATACATTGGAATAAAAGAAAACATTTCTTCTCAATGAAGTATAATAATTCTTAATAAAGAGACTGCCAAACTGGTCACATTTAAATTTTACATATGCATTATAATTCACTAAATTTAACAAACTGATGACTGAAACTTTAATACTACTCTCCATTTCAGGCAATTAAATAATTATTCACATTACAAATTATCAGAGTTCCTTGATTTTGCAGACTGCCTTTAGAAGAATACATATACTTAGAAAACTGTTTATAGGCTTCACATTTGGAAATACATTGTTCCACAAATGTAAGTGACTTAAAGTGGAAGTTTTCCCAAACATAACCTATTTTTAACCTCTTTGGGTAATAAGGATTTTATTATGAATAATTATCTTACATAAGTTCTGCACATTTTAACACCCTTTTTTCTTGTCAAATACTTTCTTATCAGCCTTTTATTACATTATCAAAGATACACCGTTCATATCTTACCAGTATTGTTTTAGAGAATAAATCTTCTATTCCTGGCTTTTGCAACAAGACCTGGTTGTCTTCAGATGACACAGCTGAAAAGATGCAAAATAAAAGTTCACAGTTACAGCTCTCAAGATAATGTACATTGAAGTTAAGCAATTATTGAATGTATTACATGTTTGAGTACTTCAAAAATGTTAAATGTTCAAAGCAAGACCAAGAAAGGTACAATGAAAAGAAACAGAGAGTGCTTACATTTGGCAACCATACTGCCCACATCCCCTGGCACACAATGGCAATATTATAAGAAAACTCCCAGTTTCCAGTTTCTACTCTGAAGAGATGGAAGGTACAGTTGTGTTCAATTATCTTGCTATTTATCAGTTTCTCTGAAATACATTTTTCTGTTTTACGTGACACAGAGTGCTAAAACCATGTGGATAAGAGGTGCATGCATTGTAGTGCATTCTAAAAACAAGAGTAATTGATAACTGATCAAATACCAAGACAGAGCAGGACTGAAGACTACTATCAAGCATACAAAAAACATATGGAAAGATTTTATGACAGTTGGGGGTTTTTTTCATTATATTACCAAAAGAAAACAAACTAAATATAGACAAATGGTATTACACCAAATATGAAAACACTTGCACATTAAGGTAAATACACAGAGGGTTAAAAACGCAACCCATGGAATGGAAGAAAATTTGTGCAAAGCATGTATCTTGTGTTTAATATTCAGAATACATAAAGGACTTTTACAAAACAACATGATAAAAGAAGTAACACAATTTTTAAAATTGCCACAGATAGATGGTTAATATTTTTAAAAAGCAGGATTACAGAATGGACTGAGACAGATGCTTTAATAAGTGGTGTGAGAAAAACTGAATACCCACAAAATAATATAATTCAACCACTTTCTTTAAAAAAAAACAAAAACACCTTTCTTATTTTACTTATTTAAATTTAGACAGCAGGGAAGGGAGAGTGAAAGAGAGAGAGAGAGAGAGAGAGAAACATCAATGTGTGGTTGTCTCTCGCACTCCCCCTACTGGGGGTCTGGGAACCTGGCCTGCAACAGAGGCATGTGCCCTGACTGGGAATAGACCTGGAAACCCTCTTATGGTTCAAAGGACCGCACTCAATCCACTGAGCTACAGTTGCCAGGGCTCAACGACTTTCTTATGCCATGTACCACAATAAACTCAAAGGGATTAAAAAATTAAAATGTAAGACCTGAAGTCATGAAAACACGGTAAGAAAAGAGATTTAATAAACTCTGCCATCACTCTTAGAAAAATGTTTTGATTATATCTTGGTAGGCATAGCAAACAAAATATTAAACCAATGAGATTACAACAAAATAAGGTTTTGCAAAGGAAAGTAAATCATCAAGAAAACAAAGAAAAAACCCAACTATTGAAGAGGGAAAGATATCCACCAATTATGCTAAATACCCAAAAATAAAGGAGGAACGTACACATTATAACACACACACACACACACACACACACACACACACAATCTGACTGAAGAACAGGGAGAGGACCTGAATAAATATTTCTCTAAACAAGGCATAAAGATGGCCAGTAGACATATGAAAAGATGTCCAATGTCATTCATCACCAGAGAAATGCAAATGAGACCACAGAGAAATACCAGCACATACGTATCAGGATGGCAATTATCAATAAATTAACAGACCTGGATGGTGTGGCACAGTGCTGTGAGAGCCACGCTGAGAACCACAAGGTCACAGATTCCGTTCCCAGTCAGGGCACATGCCTGGGCTGCCAGCCACATCCCCAGTTGTGGGCATATGAGGGGCAATGGATGGATGTTTCTCTCACACATCACTGTTTCTCTTCCTTTCTTTCTCCCTCCCTCCCTTTATTTATTTAAATGTAAATAAATAAATCTCTTAAAGAAGTAACAAACAACAAGAACGGGCAATGATGTGGAGAAATGAGAACCTTCATGCTCTGTCAGTGAGATTATAAATAAATAGGTACAGCTACTACAGAAAACAAAGTGAAGCTTCCTCAAAATTTACAGACAAGTACCAAGTAACACAGCAATTCCATTTCTGGGGATTTATCCAAAGAATGTGAGAACATAAATTCAAAATGGAACATTAACCACCATACCCACTAGAGCATTATTTACATGATGGAAGATATAAAACAGAAGAAAAAATGGCCATTGTTATAATGGTACTGAAGCTCTGGACTAAATGAAGGGATTTTATTTTAGTTAATATATAATGACAAAAAAATCATATCTCAATGGGTCTCCTTAAAGCCATGACTCATTATGTTTCTTTAAAAAATAAACTAGAAATATAATATCCATGTTATTGAATATAAAACAAACTTAATTTTATGCACTTTACACTTTCTCAAGGCAAATTCTTTACCAACTTTGTTTTTCAATCCAAAGTATTATTATGATTTAAAATCCCATGTCTCATCATTAAGGAAAAACACAAACCAAAAAGAGATCCTTGTCATGAGAAAAAACAGAGAAGCCACAAGCTGACAAAACATATTTGTAAGAGACAACACACATAAAACTATTACGCAAGACAAAGACATCACGTACAGGACTATTATGCAAGACAAACAAAGATGTGTTCCAACTCAACAGTGACAAAAAAAACAAACCTAAAAAAAAAGGGACAAACACCTTAACAGAAATCACACTAAAAATGACATGTAGATTAAAAATTAATATCCACCTGGCTGGTGTAGCTCAGTGGATTGAGCACGGGCCTGCGAACCAGAGGATCGCGGTTCGATTCCCAGTCAGGGCACATGCCTGGGTTGCAGGCCAGTTCCCAGCAGGGCCACACGAGAGGCAACCACACCTTGATATTTCTCTCCCTCTCTCCTTCCCTTCCCCTCTAAAGATAAATAAATAGAAATTTTTTTTAAAAACTTCCTTCATAAACTCCATTCATGAGACAAAAACAAAACTTAAAAAATAAGGCTTAACTTACAATTTCTCAGTAATGTACACAGATTTTCCCAGGTCCCCACCAAAATTGAAGAGGAGCCAGACCACAGCAGCCCTCAAAGGGGAAGTCAAAGTCAAAGAGGAAGACTTTGCCCCAAATGCTATTAGGATGCCAGAGGTCACTGGAGTAGAACCAGAGTCCCAAGATAATATGGGAGCAAGGGACATACTGGAGACCAGCTGACGCTCTATGACAGCAACAGAGATAAACCTGGGCTTTTCAAAATCCTTTCCACCATAGCACAGCTTCCCAAATCACACCTTAAAGTCTGGCTACTTCTGTGACCTTTGGGCCCCTCACCTGTATCATCTGCTTTGCCATTCCCACCTACCTGGGGGGGCAGGTATTATTTTTTTTCTGCAAACGTCCCAGTACTCCTTTGTTTCCTCCACAGTAGTGACGAGGACTGGCTTAGGGAAAACACAACCTGTTTATAAAAGAAATATTAGTTTTGATAGAGATTCTCCCTCTTATAATCCAGTTTGTGCTCAAGTAAGCAGACTGGTAGAATAATGGTAACCTCCAATTTGTTACCTGAGAGCAAGAATCTAAGTCTACCACACAAAGTAGAGTCCCCAAATGACATTAAATAAAACAAAATCCTGGGGTGGAGCAGGGACTCTGAAGGAAATCATCCTCACCCAGAGAGACCAGGTTCCTGTAGTTCTCCAACATCACGTCCACGTACAATTTTCGCTGAGCTCGGTCCAGGCATTCCCACTCCTCCTGAGAGAAATCTACTAAAACATCCCTGAAGGTCAACGGTCCCTGAAAAATAAGACACATTTATTTTATATTAAGACACATAGGGCCACCATGAATTAATAATGTAACCCAACTTGAAAACAGTGTTAGAAGTGGTTTCAACCTAGGAGAGTATAGTTAATTATCTAGTAACATCATTCTGACCCGGTGGTGTCTCTAACGTATTTTCTAACACTGAGAAATGAAAATGACACATGTCCACCAATCCACTGCAGAGACCTTACTTTTCAGAAAAAATAACCTTTAAAATGAAGGGATAGCACTGGCTTGTGTGGCTCAGTCGACTGAGCACTGGCCGGCAAACCAAAAGGTCACCAGTTTTATTCCCAACAGGGTATGTGCCTGAGTTGGGAGCCAGGGCCCTGTTTGGGGGCATGCAAGAGGCGACTAATTGATGTTTCTCTTTTTCCCTCCCTTCCCTTCTCTCTAAAAATAAATAAATAAAATCTTACAATGAAGGGATAGACATAGGCATGTGGATTGTTGAATGCTGTACTTATATAATTCATGATCCACTACATGTATTTCTCAGCAGGAAAAGACATGGTGAGTCTGAAGTGTAAGAGCTCTTCACATTTAATTCAGAGAACAAATAACTGCAGTTTTGTAAAAATGCAGATTATGAATCAACCATTCTAGGATGGGGCCTGCGTTTCCACATCTTTAACAACTTTACTTTTTATTAGTGACACCATCATCTCTGGTCCATGTGCCATACCTCTGAATAGCACAAAAAGGAAAACAGAAAATAATTCACACATGATTCTGAGCTGAAGGACTTTTGTAAAATTTACAGTTCTGAAGGAATAAGAAACATAACAGCCGCAATATTATTTGAAAATTTAGTGAAGGTAATCCTAAAACAAGATTATTCTGCCTCTTATAAGAATATTTCCTGAAATATACAGTAAAACATAGACCTGGAGTTTTACTCTAAACTGGAGCTAAAATTTTCAAAAAACAAAACAGGCAAATACAAACAGAGACATCACGGATGTTCATTGAGTTTCTGTAACTGAGAAAAACGAAAACATTTTAAGGGAGTAAGAAGACTAAATGTCTCAACTGTTAACATTTTATGTACACAGGAAGATATACATATGGAAACTAGGTACAAATGGAAAGTGACATAAAACAGAATTTTCATGTCAATAAAATTAAGATCATTTTGTGACTCTATAAATCTATTTGTGGATGATACCTTTGTTTTGAAAATAATAAAAAAAAGGAGTGCATGTAATGATGAAATATAAATTAAAGCTAGTGTTTATTAGCCTTTTATTTCCTTTAAAATTTAAAAGCATGCAACATATATTAAAATGGTTATTGTAAACTTTCTTGAAAATACGAAAAGCGATAATGTAGAGTATGTCTGTGAAATGAGTGTGGAATATAACGAAAACTTACAGGAACAAGCCCTGATTCATTTTATCCTCCATATGAAAAGCCAATGATATCTAGGAAATAAACGTAGGGGCTTCGTTTTCCAAAGCAAACAAATACTAAGAGAGGGTTGTTTCCAGATAAAATGTGATGGTTTTTTCAAATTTCTCAATAATTCCCTGCTAGGCCCTTGTTAATGATGAAGGGGAACTACTGACTATATAGTGAAAAGACCACCTCAGCCAAATGAATACCAGGTAGACTAGAACAATGGATATCAAGTGACTTAAGCACATGGAAGGACATGTCATCACTGCTGTGACATTACTGAAAAGAAAAAAAAAGACATAAAGAATGACTGGCCTTGCTATTGAGTGCTGGCCTGCAAAATCAAAGGTCAATGGTTCAAATCCCATTCTCAGCCCAGGCCAGGGTTATGAACCACGTCACTGGTTGGGGACATGTAAGAGGCAACAGATAGATGTTCCTCTTACACATCAATATTCCTCTCCATCTTTATCTCCGTCTCGTCCCCTCTGTGTAAAATATTTTCTTATAATCTCTTTAAAATTTTTAAAAAGAAATCATCATGTGAAAATGATCACAAACATTATTTTTTGCAAATGTCAATGCACATGTACCTCTCGCATGTCAAACACAAATACTGTAGTATATTTATTTTTACTTTATTTTTTTAAGATTGTATTCATTTTTTAGAGAGAGGGGAAGGGAAGGAGAAAGAGGAGAGAAACATCAATGTGTGGTTGTCTCTCACGTGCCCTCTACTGGGGACCTGGCCGGAAACCCAGGCATGTGCCCTGCCTGGGAATCGAACCAGTGACCTTTTGGTTCACAGTCCGTCCGGTGCTGAATCCACTGAGCCATGCCAGCCAGGGCACTTAAATACCGAGTACATTTAAACAGCAAGACTTTTGTATCAAACTAGTAAGCAAGTCTCTTCTATCTACTCCTTTTTGTCAGAACTTTCTGAGCAATCCTGACCAGTAAAATAAGCACTTTTTATTCCTGGTTTAGAGTTGATTCTGCAAACACATGAACCTAAACCTGCATTTCCTTCTCCACCAATACCCAAGCCTCTGAGTCCATCCCAACAGGGATGGTGGACATGGGTGCCTTCCCAGGTTGATCTGTCACAGAGGGGATGTTTTCAGTAATCGAAGGTCATTAATTACAGGTGGAAATTCTTCATGGCCTTTGTCAGCCTGGATGAAGATAATACAGGCTCTGGGACAAAGGGGAGAAGTATATAAACTGGTGACTTTAATGATTATAAGAAAAAAAAAGTAGATAAAAATAACCTCACAACAGAAACAGAAAAATAAATTTTGTAGGTTTTAAATCCACTGATGTTAGGTAGAAAAACAAACATAGCTTCTGACCCAGGAGATACTGTTTACCTGAGAAGCAGCCATGTTGTCCTGGTCCTGCTCCAGGATGTTTTCTCAGGTGACAATATGCTGAGTAGTCACGTCTCTTTTTGAGGATATGGCTTTGAAGGTTTTCACACAGCCTTTCAATCTGCTTCTAGCACACTCACAAGCAGAAGGACCTGAAAATGCTGGAAAGGTTATCCTCCCTTGTCCTTTGTCACAGGAGAGTCAGGAACAGTAAATTCATAAACAGAGAGCACACTGGCAGTTTTCTCTTTTTTCTTCTCAGGTGCTCTCTCCTCAGACTTATGTCCACATAAACTCATACAGCAATGAGAATGTGTGCTGCTCTCCTGAACTCCAAACCCAGCAGAGCACCCCATTGTCTCCACTGACCAAAGTCTGCTCCCAGCTCTTACAAAGGCATGCCAGCATACCTTTTCTTACCTCTTCTCCTTCCCTTTCAACCTAAAGATTATCTGTGTCCTTTCTTTCTGCTAAGTTGTAAGGGCCCTTCTTTTGACTGACTGTTGTTCCCATTTTTCCTAACAGTATTTCTTTAAATAAATTTTTTTATTAAAAAAAAAAAATGCACGACCCAGCTGAGTTGCTCAGTTGATTGCAGCATCACCCCATACACCAAAACTTTGTGAGTCTGATTGCTGGTCAGGGAACTTACCTAGGTTACAGGTCCCATACCCTTCGAGATGCAGTGGGAGAAAGCCCGTCGATTTCTCTTTCACATCAATGTTTCTCTCTCTTTTCCTCTGTCTCTATAATCAATTAAGTATATTCATGAATGATTATATTTTTTTAAATGCATCCCAAAGCATTCCTACATATTCCTGGCTGCACCTTAGATAACCTGGAGCACCTCAATAAACAATGATGCTCCACCCAGAGCAGTTGTACAGCTTTGTGGATGACACAGCTGATGTCATTTCTCAAACTTCTTAAGTGATATAATAGGAACCTGAAAATAAACAGTGTAGCTTTAACAACCATCAGACCCCTAAGGAATAAGGGCCCCTCTCTAAACTATAATTTTACAGGTCTGCAATGCAACCCATGAAATAGTATCTTCATCTAGTTCCCTCCTGGTGCCTGCATTGCTTCTCCAGAACTGTCTTCTGTGTCACTGGACCAAAGATATCAGACCCAGCACAGTTCAGATCTTTGGGTACCGTGAAGATTTGGGGCAGAAATTTCTAAAATAACAGACTCCCACACTGGCTGGTGTAGCTCAGTGAACTGAGTGTCAACCTGTGAACCAAAGGGTTGCTGGTTTGATTCCTACTCAGGGCACACACTTCGATTGTGAGTAAGGTTCCCAGTAGAGGGCGCGCACAAGAGGCAACTACACATTAATGTTTCTTTCCCTTTCTCCCTCCCTCCTCTTTCTCTAAAGATATTTAAACAAAATCTTTTAAAAAAATAAAAAATAGCCCTGGCTGGTGTAGCTCAGTGGATTGAGCGTGGGCCTGCAAACCAAAGATCGTGGTTCGATTCCCAGTCAGGGTACATGCCTGGGCTACAGGCCAGTTCCCAGCAGGGGACGCACGAGAGGCGACCATACATTGATATTTCTCTCCCTCTCTCCTTCCCTTTCCCTCTAAAGATAAACAAATAAAACCTTTTAAAAAATAAAATAATAGACTCCCTGGGCAAAATTTTTTCTTACTTTAAAGAAAATTACAAAGACTTATTTCAGAACTATAAAATGAGCCCTGGCTGGTGTGGCTCAGTGGACTGAGTGCCAGCCTGCAAAGCAAAGGGTCGCTAGATCAATTTCCAGCCAGGGCTCATGCCTGGGTTACAGGCTGGGTCACCAACGGGGAGCACACAAGAGGCAAACCACATGTTGATGTTTTCCTCTCTTTCCCTCTCTCCCTTCCTATCTAAAAATAAATAAAATCTTTAAAAATAAAAAAGAAATATAAAATGATAATGTAAGATGTGATGCTGAAAACTTTAAAAAATATTTCCTATGATAATGTTTATCAAATTACACAATCAATACATGTGCTTTCTGGGAACCATGTTTGAACCAATTGGAACTGAATGTTCCAATTCAGTATTTGTCAGTATTTTCAGAGAATGGACAAGAGGGACTTGAGGGGAACAGCTCCTTTGGGGCTCATAGTCAGTAATTCAGCAAATCACATAACAGGAAGGAAAGAGTTGGAGAAACTCATGAAACTACATCCTGACTGTAGTAAGATAATACACACCTTAATGCCTTAAACTTATGAGATAATACACACCTTACCCACTGCACAATGACATAACCTGATATTATTTATTAAATACCAATGGATGTTCCAACATATGAAAAAGAGTAGAAAGGATACAGGACTCAGAATTTAAACTACACACAACATAGTCAAAAGGAAAACTATCTGGAATTTTTTTTTTAAGGAAATGACTTCTAAGGTTGAAGTTTTGCCCTGACTGGTGTGGTTCTGTGGGTTCAACATCCTTCTGCAAACTGAAAGGTAACTGGTTTGATTCCCAGTCAGGACATATGCCTGGGTTGTGGGATGGGTCCCCAGTTGGGGGTGTGCAAGAGGCTGCTGATTGATGTTTCTCTCCCTCTCCTTCTCCCTCCCTTTCCCCCTCTTGAAAAGAAATAAAATAAAAAAGATAACATCAATGCTTATTTTAAAAGTTAATGACTATTTACAGAAAAGATACCCAACAGACTAAGATTTATCTCAATGTTTTTTAAAGATAAATTCAATGTGAGAGGAAGTAGGAAAAAAAGCTAGTATAATAAAGGCGGGGGAGACCCAATGGTTTTAATATTCCTGGAAAAAAACATCATGTGAGAGCAAATAATTACAAAATTCACAAGCCCTATAAAGTGAAGATTTGTAATTCTAATTCAAATGTATTAAGTGAAAAAAATTAGCAAGCTGATTAAACCACAAGCTGATACCTCACAACTTAATCATCCACATCCAGGTTCCCCTTCTTCCTGGTACCATATTTCTGCGTATGGATCTGTTTCTGTCTCTTCCCTGTATCTCTGCATTCTTGTCCTTTCCAGTTTCCCCTCCAACCTCCTCTGCTCTTTCTTGCCTTTTCTCTATTGCCGTACCTACGCGTGTTCCATGAAACAACTGAAACCTATTTCAGCTGCATTTTTCTCCCGATCTTCCTGATTGCTCCCATCTACCTACCGCCCTTCCCTCCACGCCGGTGTCCCCTCTGCTGCCCCAGTTACAGTCTTTCCTGCCACCTCACCCCACCAGCGGGCTGACTCTCCGTGCCGTTTCTCACTCTGATCCGTCACGCCCAAACCCCCTTTACGTCCTTGCTCTCACTCCCTAACTCGTCCCCTCAGAAACACTTCCTACGCCTGAAGCGCCTCGCTCTTTGCTGCCCCCACGTCCGCTCACAGCCCCCTCTCCCTGTCAGCTCCCCTAGTCTCTCTGGGGCTCCCCGTATCCTCAGCATTTCTCCCCCGTCTTCCTCTTCCGCCTACTTCCTCCACTTACCCTTTCATTCCTACGTCCCTCCCGCCTCCCCTGCGTGGCCGTCTCCTACGGTCCCTCACGGACCTTTTCTCCCCCCAAGTGTCCGTCTCTCTCATTCCGCCTCCGGCTCCGCTCAGTCTCACTCCGCCGCTTTCCGAGCCGCCCCTTCGGCGTCACCGCTTCCACAAATCCCCTCCCCGCGTGGGGCTGATCACCTCTCCCCGGGACAACGTGATTTCCCCACCTAAGACCTACCCTATGGAAAGTGTGCTCTTCCTGGAATTCGGGCCTCTTATTTAAGGGGGGACGAGGCGGTCTCAGGTGGGGCGCACCGCAGATCCCCAAGTCGAGGTGCAATCAGCGGAGACCGACAAGGCGGGGGGAGGGGTACAAAAGAACGCAGAGCGTCCACTCCTCAGGATCTCACAGTGAACCCCGACTCACCGCTGTAGGAGGCTCGGGAAGGGATTTCAACATCTGTAGTGACCCTCAGCCTTTCACAGCTTAGGAAAATTAACCTTCAACTAGGAAAACCCAAAGCAGGAAGAATCGCCTGACCTTTTGTTTCTCCAGTCGGTTCCAAGTCTGAAAGAGACTGCGCATGCTCCTCACTCAAAATACTGATGGGCATGTCAGAGCCTCAGCTGAGCGCTTCCGCAAAGAGTACTGGCAGAGGGGATAGAGGCCGGGCTTGAAAAAGGCCAGATCAGTGATGAGATGAATGGGGGGTGGGGGCAGACTTAGCGGCGTGGCCTGGGCTCCATTCCACCTTGATCTTGGTTATAAACGGTCCTTGGTCATTCATTTATCCACATAATTATTCCTAAAATTTGTACAAGTTCTTTTCAAAGTAAGTATTTTGGTAATCCTACAATGATTAAATTTTGTCTGAGACCTTTACCACGCAAGGAAACCTTCCCTCTGGTCTCTCACCTTTCTCAATTTATACAAAAGGGCACTGGGAGGGAAAAGTGGGCGTTCTGGGGAGGAGTCTGGGCAGATTCCCTAAAACACAGCTGGGAACCTGACCAGAATCCAGGCAAACTGACAATTAGAAAGTGAATGAGTGCCACCTTGTGGAACTGCATGGGAAGAGGCCTGAATTCCATGGGCTCTGCCTCCAAAGATTCTTTTCCAGGTTTAAATATGCTGTTATGAAACCAGAAAAGTTGATGTTTGTGCTGCTTGCCACCACTAGACCCAGTAAGTACAGACAGAGATCGACTCTGTATGGGCGGCTTTATTTAGCTGGCCAGCGATCTGAGAAAACTTTGGGTTATGTACCCTGAGAGAATGTCTTATATTTCATTTCAGGCCAGTCCTTTCTATAAGGAGGGGAAAAGTGTAGTTAAGGGGTTCGGTACTCAGGGGAATAGTTAAGCACATAAAAGCTGCAGCATTCTTTTATCTATGACCCGGGCAATGGTTTCCATTTGTTTTGTCAGTGGATGTCTCACCCTGGAGTACAATGGCTCAGATACCATCTTGATTGCCTGCAGTCCTCCAGAGGCACAAAGGTGGAATTGCTTATGGTCTCCTGGAGTAAAGTTGGGTCATGCCTTCAGTTCCTGAAACAGCAGCTTTTTACAAACATTGATTGCAAAGCTTATTAGCCATTACCTGAAACTAAATTTTTTCCAACATTTGAGTCTCCCATCATTCCCCCACTGTTAGTTTAAACTATCTTATTTCTATGAGATCCACTTCATAAGCAAATACTCATTTTGTTGTAGGCACGTATCCTGTCATTAGACCATCTGGTAGAGGGCTGAGCAATACATTTAATTGCAGATCCCCATAAAGGGGAACATTGTATGCAACAGCAAGCTCTGACAAAGCACAAAACACTTTTTAGCACAGTTGACAAAAGTTGCACTCTCTAGCTGGGGCAACATTAAGGACTTTTTTCCCTCCAAATTATAAGACAACGTTCATTTAGAAAGTTACAGAGGTAGGCTGGAAAGAAGTATTCAAAGTCATGAAAAGCAAGGACCCACAACCTAGATTATCCAGCAAAGCTATCATTTAGAATAGAAAGGCAGCCCTGGCTGGTGTGGCTCAGTGGACTGACTGCCAGCCGGCCTGCAAAAAAGAGGGTTGCTGGTTTGATTCCCAGCCAGGATACATTGCTGGGTTTCAGGCCAGGTCTCCAGTTGGGGGTGTACAAAAGGCAACCACATACTGATATTTCTTTCTCTCTCTTTCTCCCTCCCTTCCCCCTCTCTCAAAAAAAATAAATAAATAATATATTTTTTTAAAAGACTGGAAGGGCAGATAAAGTACTTCACAGAGAAGGCCAAGTTAAAGGAATTCATCATCACCAAGCCCTTGTTATATGAAATGTTAAAGGGATTTGTCTAAGAAAAAGGAGAAGATCAAAACTATGAACAGTAAAATGACAACAAACACAACTATGAACAACTGAACCTAAAACAAAAACAAACAACTAGCAGAAGAACAGAATCACAGAAATGTAGTTCACATGGAGGGTTATTAGCAGGGAGGTGGTGGGGAGAGAATGGGGAAAACGGGTACAGGGAATAGGAAGCATAAATGGTAGGTAGAAAATAAACAGGAGAAGGTTAAAAATAGTATAGGAAATGGAGAGAAGCCAAAGAATTTATCTGTATGACCCATGGAACTAAGCAGGGTCTGGGGGGGCAGGGATGCTGGAGGGAAGGAGGTATAAGTCAGAGAAGGATTAAAAAATGGGACAAACATAATAGCATAATCAATAAAATATACTTAAGCCCTGGCTGGCATGGCTCAGTGGATTGAGTGTCAGCCTGTGAAGCAAGTGGTTGCTGGTTCCATTTCCAGTCAGGCCACATGCCTGGGTTGCAGGCCAGGTCCCCAGTGGGGGGGGCACACAAGAGGCAAATACACAGTGATGTTTCTCTCCCTCTCTTCCTCTCTAAAAAGGAATATATAAAATCTTTTCTGGTGCACCATTCCTGAAAGTACTGCAATACAAGTCAATGCACGGAGTGGACAGAGCTAGCTTCTATTCTATCTTCCAGCTTCAAAAATCCATTTAATATAATGTTCTTGGATAGACAACATATCAGATATTAAACTGATGAGAACAGATACTACATTTGATCTTAGCCAAAAAGCTGAGAAGCCATGAATGACTAAAGACTTTTATGTACATACACACACACTTAAAGCTATTGTTTCAGGAACTGAAGATATGACCCACCTGGAGTCCAGGACCACAGCAATTCAACCTCAGTGCCCCAGGAGGACTGCAAGCAATTAAAACAGTATCCAAGCCCACGGAGAGAGACCTTGCTGCACAGAACATGGATTTAAAAACCACCTGTTGGCCCCCAGCTGGTGTAGCTCAGTGGACTGAGCGCGAACCGTCGAACCAGAGGATCGCAGTTTGATTCCCAGTCAGGGCACATGCCTGGGTTGAAGGCCAGTTCCCAGCAGGGAACTCATGAGAGGCAACCATACATTGATATTTCTCTCCCTCTCTCCCTCGCTTCCCCTTTAAAGATAAATAAAATCTTCAAAAAACCACCTGTCAACAGATGAAAGGATGATAGATTGCTGCGCTGCAGCTTTTAACTCATCAACATTTTCCATTAATCACAAACCATTTATCTGCATTCCTCCCCCCACCCCATTTCAAGCACCTTACCTACACTTTTTCTCTCCTCATAACAAAGGCTGACTTAAAATGAAATGTAAAGGACTTCCGCCAAGATAGAGGCATAGGTGGAAACACTGTGCCTTCTCCCACAGCCAAGTTTGAATACAACAAAGGTTTGGAGAACGAGGACACACCCAAAGACCAGAAAATTGAATTATACGGAAGTCCCACAACTACGAACCGTTCCAACATCCGGATTATAGGGGTACCAGAAGGGGGAAAGAAACAGCCACTAGTGGAAAACTTACTTGAACAAATAATAAAGGAGAACTTCCCCAGTCTGGCAAAGGAAATAGACTTCCAGGAAATCCAGGAAGCTCAGAGAGTCCCAAACAAGTCGGACCCAAGAAGGAACACACCAAGGCACATCATAATTACATTAGCCAAGACTAAAATGAAGGAGAGAATCCTAGAAGCAGCAAGAGATAAGGGGACAGTCACCTATAAAGGAGTACCCATCAGACTGTCAGCAGATTTCTCAAAAGAGACCTTACAGGCAAGAAGGGGCTGGAAAGCAGTATTCCAAGTCATGAAATCCAAAGACCTACAGCCAAGATTGCTTTATCCAGCAAAACTTTCATTTAGAATGGAAGGACAGATAAAGTGCTTCTCAGATAAGGTCAAGTTCAAGGAGTTCATCATCACCAAGCCCTTAGCTTATGAAATGTTAAAGGGATTTATATAAGAAAAAGAAGATAAAAAATATGAACAGTGAAAGGACAGCAAACACACAGTTATTAACAACCACACCTAAAACAAAAGCAAACGAAGAGGACAGCTAGATCAGGAGTGGCACCATAGAAATGAAGAACACATGGAGGGTTAGAAACAGGAGGGTGGGAGGAGGAGAAGGGGGGAGAAGGTACAGAAAATAGCATAGATGGTAGGTAGAAAATAGATAGGGGGGAGGGCGAGAATAGTGGGGGAAATATAGAATCTAAAGAACTTGAGACACGTGGTTATAAAGTAAGGCGGGGAGAATGGTGGGGGAGGGAGTGTGCGGGTGGAGGGGAATGAAGGGGGGGAATAGAACAATTGTAATGGTATAATCAATAAAATATATTTTTAAAAAAATGAAATGTAAGACAGTCTGTTAGGATACATAACCCATCATCTTCTCAGATCTCCAGCCATCTGCATAAAACCACCATAAAGATTCAATCCTTTCTCTACTTTTTGGATTTGGTGGTGACAGGCAAAATGAATGCCAACTTTTCTGATTTCGATAGCAGCATTTTTTAAAAGATCTTATTTATTTATTTTTAGAGACAGGGTAAGGAAGGCCGAAAGAGAGGGAGAGAAAAATCAATGTGTGGTTGCCCCTCACAAACCCCCAATCAGGGACCTGGCCTACAACCCAGACATGTGCCCTAAGTGAGAATGCCCTTTGATTCTCAGGCTAGTGCTCAATCCACTGGGCCATACCATCCAGGGCTCAATAGCAGCCTTTTTAAAGGTGAAAAAGATACTTTGGAAGCAAAGGTTCTAGAAATTCAGGCCTCTACACAGCAGGTCCATACATGGCACTCATTCACTTCTTAATTGCCACTGCACATGCCTGGCCTTTCCTCAGGTGCTGCCTCCTGTCCCTAGCACTGTGTTCAGACTCAGTCCCCAGAACCTGCCCTTTTCCCTCCCAGAGCCATTTTATAGACTTGCTCAGGAAGGTGACACTCCTGGGGAAAGGTTGCAAGGGGTGGCAAAAATCTTAGGCAAAATGTAATCATTGGAAGGCCACCCAAATAGTAATTTTGAAAAGAAATGTTACCAATGTTAGCAATAATTATGTGGATAAAGGAAAAGCAATGAACGAGGAAAGCTACAATCAAGGTGACCCAGCTGGAACGGAGCCCAGGCCGAACCCTTTCCCTGCACTCCTCATCTCTGCACTGAACTGGTCCTTTTCAAACCTTCCCCGACCCCACCTCCCAGGGCCCCTCCCTCCTCCAAAACGCGCCCTCACAGAGGAGGTGCTGAGCACAAACTCTGACTCCGCCCACCTAATGACCTAAGGAGCATGCGCAGTATCCATGACGCGAAAGCGGCTTGAAATAGGAAAGTTCACTTGGTCCTTCCAAGTTTCGGTTTTTCGGGTTGAAATTTGATTTTTCAGTTCCTCAAAACTACTATAGACGCTGAGTCCCCGCTCCCGAGCCTCCTACAGCGGTGAGTCTGGCGTCCCTGTGAGACGCTCCGTGTTCGTTTCTGGGAAACTTGGGGCCTTCCGGCCCGCGGTCTCTCCACCTGCCTCGTGGTTTTCCTGCTGAAAGCGCTTCCCTGGGCAGCACTCCCACCGCACGCCCTTTAAAGTCTGGAGATGCAGTCAAAGCCTGAGTGCTTCTCCCCCCGCCTCGCCACTCTCGGTCCCTGGAGCCCAGATTTCGCCTCGGCCGGGGATCTGCTGACCCAACTCCCAATTTAATAGAGACCCGAATCCAAGAGAAGCGCATTTTCCTTGGGGTGGGACTTAGGAGGGAAGAACACGGTGTCCCCAGAGAAGGTGAGCTGCTCCACGAGGGGAGGGATTTGTGGAAGCGGTGAGAGGAAAGCGCCGGAACTACCTTGTGAGGGGATCGGGAGCCCGAATGAATGAGGCGGGCACGTGAAGGGGAGAAAAGGTCGGTGAGGGACCATTAGAGAGGGCAACTCAGGGGATGGGGGAGGGACGGGGCCGCGACGTAGGAGTGAAAGGATAAGCGGGAGAAGTAGCCAACAGACTTGGGGGCAGCAAAGAGCGAGGCGCTTCAGACGGAGGGTGTGGTTCTCTGGAGATCAATTGGGGGATCGAGACCGGAGAAAAAAGGGGGTTCGAGGTGACGGATCAGTGAGAAACAGCACTGAGAATCAGCACTGAGAATCAGCCAGAGGGGGACAGGAAAGACTGTAACTGAGGGAACACAAACATATGCAGGGGGCACAGAAGTGTATAGAGATGGGAAATTCAGAAACATTAGGGAGAACGAGCAAGTGAAGGTGAAATAGGTTTGAACGAGCACTTGTTTGAGGGAACAGGTGTAGGTAGAGGAATACCAAAAAGGGGAGAAAGAGCAGGGGACCGGGTAGAGCAAACACAGGAATGGACAACAGTGCAGAGAAACACGGAAGAGACAGAAACAGTTCCTTCCACAAATACGGAGTAGCAGAAGATGGGAGAAACCGGGTGTGAATGAATGGCTGCTTGAGGGGATGTGGAGGAAAACGTTGTGATTTGTGGGCTTGTGGCTTTATAATCTTATTTAGTTTCACATTTGCAGAATTGTGTCAGTTAAACAGATTTGAATGAGGATTACAAATGTCCAGTTTGTAAGGCTTGTGAATTTTATAATTATTACTTTTCAATTGCAATCTCAGTCATGGATCCCTTGTCATTTCCTGGGATGGGAAGAGAGAGGTGACTTGGGAAAAGAAATGAATAAGTCTGTCACTATGTGATATTTTCCAGGAACATTAAAAGCATAGGGTCTTTTTTTTTCTTGCAGCACAGTGAATTGACTTTTATCCTTTTGCATCTCACATTGAGATACACTTGTAGTATTTGAGTATCTGTTTTTGTGCAGATAGTCACTCACTTCTGAAATAAGCATTGGTAATATCTGTTAACTAGCACATAACATTCTTTTCTAAGTGTGAGGTAGTCTCAACATTTTCAATTTTTGATCATAGAAGTCATTAAAAAATTCCAGAATAGCTTTTCTTTTAAATATATTGTTCCCACTTTAAAACCTGAGCCCTGCATACTTTGTACTGTTTATAATACATTGGAACATACATTGGTACTTACTCAGTAATATCAGGCTATTTCAGTGTGCCCTTGGTAAGGATGTCTATAATCTTAATAGGCAGAACCTATTTTTATAAATTAATCTAGTATTCAGTAGGTTTTTCATGCATTTATGTGATTTGTTGAATTAGTAACTGAGCCACAAAGGAGTTGTTCTGCTCAAGTCTTTTCCTTTCTCTGAAAATATTAAAGGATGGATTGAATTGACCTGAAATGTACTTTCAGAAAGCCCATCTATATATTTTTTAAGATTTTATTTATTTATTTTTAGAGGGAGGGGTAGGGAGGGAGAAAGAGGGGGAGAGAAACAATATGTGGTTGCCTTTTGTTGCCCCCTACTGGGTGCCTGGCGTGCAACCCAGGCATGTGCCCTGAGTGGGAATCCAACCTGTGACCCTTTGGTTCCCAGGCTGGTACTTAATCCACTGTGCCACACCAGCCAGGGCAAAAGCATATCTATCTCTTGATTGTATAATTTGATAGACATGTTTTCATGGCTAATATTTTTTACAGGCTTCAGCATCAAAACTTGCATTTATTATTTAATGTTTTTAATGCAATTACCTGTTTTTTCCTGGATAATAAGAAAAACTTTTTGCTCTGGGAGCCTGTCATTTTAGAAGTTTCTCCCCAAAGTCCTCACAGTACCCAGAGGTCAGAGGTGTGATAGGTCTGATATATCTGGTCTAGTGCTATAGAAAATAGCTCTGGGGGACCAGCATGGGCACCAGGAGGGAATAGATCAATATGCCATTTCATGGGCTGCATTGCAGACCTACAGGATTATAACAGAGTGGAGCCCTCATTACATTCCAGTCTACATGCTTATTAAAGCTATACTGTTTCCCTTCAGAGTCCTGTTAAATCACCTGAGAAGTTCTGACAAAGACATAGTGTGTGTCATCCTCCACAGAGTTGGACAACGTCTCTGGGTGGAGCATCGTTTAATCAAGTGCTCCAGGAAATAATATGGTGTGTTCAGGGATCAGCAGGAAAGCTTTGGGATGCTTTTTTTTAAAATTTATACATTCTTATCCAAGTATATGCTTATTGATGAGAGAGGGAGGGAGGAACACTGATGTGAAAGAGAAACATCAATGGGCCTGGACCAAGTATCAAAGCTGCAGTCTAGCCCTGGCTGGTATAGCTCAGTGGATTGCAGGCCAGTTCCCAGCAGGGGACCCACGAGAGGCAACCATACACTGATATTTCTCTCCCTCTCTCTTTCCCTTCCCCTCTAAAGATCAATAAATAAAATTTTTTTAAAAAGCTACAATGAATATAGGGGTACATATAAAAAAAGCTGAAGTATAGATAAGTACTCTGATTTGGAATCAAACTCACAACCTTTTCTGTGTACAGGAAGATGCTGCAACCAACTGAGTCACCAGGACATGGCATGCATTTTATTTTTCATAAAAAATTTTTTACAAAAAATATTTCGTTAAAAAAAGTTTTATACTTAGTCACACATAGACATAGGGGTCAGGGCACAATAGACAAAGTCAGAAGAAGGACCCTGTAGCTTAGGAGAAAGAAAGGTAAAGGTTATCTGCAGGATGGGAGGGAAAGGGAAGAAAAGGCATGCCTAGATGCATATGTGACAATGACAAGCAGGCTTTGGTTAGAGGAAGTAACAGGATGCTCTGTCGAGTTTGGGGTTTAGGAGAGCAAGGCACGTTCTCATAGGAGTTTTTGGACATCTGTGAGTGGAGACAGCACCTGAAAAGAAGGAAAAACTCAGTGTAGTCTCCATGTAGGAGCTCTTTGTAACTGACTCTCCTGTGACAAAGGACAGAAGAGAGTGGCCTTTTCATCATTTCCAGGTTCTTCTGCCTATGAGTGTGGTGGAAGCAGATTAAAATGGCTGTGCTGAGGCCTTTGAAGGCACAGCGTCAAAATGCAGGTGTGACTCCTCAGCATGTCATTCCAGGAGAAAACAACCCACAGCAGGAGCAGGGTGACGTGGCTGCTTCTCAGGTAAACAATGTGTCCTGGGTCAGAGGCTGTGTTTGCTTTTCCTCCTAAAATCAGTTTATTAAGGATGGGTAGTCTTTATTTTTCCCATTCTAATGTTCTTGCCTAATGAAGTTGTTTTTATCTACTTAGTTTTTCTTTTTCTTACGATTGTCAAGGCCAGCAGTTTGTATATTTCTGTCCATTGTACCAGAGCCTTTTCTGCATTCTCTTTATCCAGTTTCCTCAAACACATGAGGAATTCCCATCCTGAATTAATGACCTTCAACTACTGAACACATCCCCTCTGTGACAGATCAACCTGGAAGGCACCCATGTCCACCATCCCTATTGGAATGAGCTCAGAGGGTGGGATATCAAAAAAGAAGGTAAATGTAGGCTTTAGGTTCATGTGGCTGCAGCATCAGCTCTGTAAACCAGGAGTAAGAAAATGTACATTTTACTGGTCAGCATAGGAGAGTTCTGACAAAGGAGAAAGCATATAGAACACAACTACTTTGGTACAAAATTCTTACAGTTTAAATGCAGTACAGTATTTGTGCAGAAAAAACGTGGAAGGTACATGTGCAGTGACATTTGCAAAATTTAATGTTCATTTATGATCATTTTCACATAGTGATTTATGTATTTTTATTTTTGCCAGTAATGTCACAACAGTGGTGACATGTCCTCCCATGTGCCTCAGTCACCTGGTATCCATTCTTCCAGTCCACCTGATAATCAGCCCGCTGAGGTGTTCTTCACTATTTAGTTAAGAGCTTCCCATCATTAATGAGGGTCCAGCAGGGAATTATTAAGAGATGTGCCCAAAGGATCACATTTCATCAGGAAACTTCCCTCTTCTTTGTTTTACTTTCCTTTGGAAAATGAAGGTCATCAATTCATTTCATAGAGATTATTGGTTTTACAGGTAGAGGATTTAATTAATCAGATCTCCTTCTGTAAATTTTCCTTATATTCCACACATGCCACAGACTAACTTTTCATATTTTCAAGACTTTACAAGAATCATATTAATGTATGTTCAATCAGTTAAATTTCTAAGTATAGCTTTCCACTAATGATACCCAGAAATATTAAAAGAAGTAAAAAACACCGGCTTTAACTTCTTTTTTATCATTATGTGTGTTCCTATACTTACTGTGTTTATAAAACACAAAGGGTATCATCCACAAGTAGCAGTAGATTTATGACATTTACACAATGGCAAAATAATGTTCACTGATATGAAAATTCTGTTTTCTATCACATTTCATTTGTACTTAGTTACCATATGTATATTGTCTATCTGCATAAAATGTTAACATTTGAGATACTTAGTCTTTGTACTCTTAAGATGCTTTCATTCTTCTGTTACAGAAACCGCCATGGACATTCATGAGGTGTTCAATGTATTTGCCTATTTTTTTGAAAAGTTGTAGATCAAGTTTAAGTAAAAGTCAAAGTCTGCCCTTTATGTTTCAGAAACTATTCTCATAACAGAGGAAGAAAAATCTTGTTCTAAGATTGTGTGTACAGAATTTTCAAATAAAATTATGTTTCTTATTTATTTAGAACTGTAAATCTTATACATGTTCTTCAGTTCAATGTCATGTGTGAATTCTTTTATGTTTTCCTTTTTTGTGCTATTCAGAAGTATGGCACCAAAGACATTGCTATCACTAATAAAAAAGTGAGCTTATTAAAGATGTGAAAACACAGGCCCCATCTCAGAACTTCTGAATCAGAATCTACATTTTTATAAATCTACAGGTCTTTGTTGTCTGAATTAAATATGAAGTACTTACACTTTCAATTCACCATGCCTTTTCCAGCTGGAAAAGATCCACAATTGATCGTGAAGGAGAAAAATACAACACTCAACAACCCATATACCTGTGTCTATTCCTTCATTTCAGAGTTTATTTTCATGGAAAAAAGGTCTGCAGTGGATTTGTGAACCTGTGTCATCCTCATTTCTCGGTGTTATAAAATACATTAGAGAATATTTTGAGTCAATATAGATCAAAACCACTTTTCCTAATGCTGTTTTTATGGTGGATGACAGTATGAAGTTGGTCTGTGGCTCCAATGTAAAAGTGTCCTTTTCACCAGGGATCATTGACCTTCAGAGATGTGGCAGTAGATTTCTCTCAGGAGGAGTTAGAGTTCCTGGACCCAGCTCAGTGGAAATTGTACACAGATGTGATGTTGGAGAACTACAAGAACCTGCTCTCCCTGGGTGAGGATGACTTCTAGATTTCCTGCTCAACCTGCAGAGTTTCGTTTTCTTTATTTTTCTTTCTCATTTACTTTGTTTACTTTTTGGTGTTACAAGGAATAAACAAAAATGTCAGAATTTTTTCCAGCCTGGCTGGTGTGGCTCAGTGGATTGAGTGCCAGCCTGTGAAACTGATGGTCACCGGTTGGATTCCCAGTCAAGGCACATACCTGGATTGCAGGCCAGTTCCCCATATGGGGACACTCGTGAGGCAACCAATAGATGTTTCTCAGCCTCCCTTTCCCTCTCTAAAAATAAATAATTTTTTAAAATGTTTTTTCCGTACCTTTTCACTTAGTAGATTTAGAGTTATTAACTTTATGTTTATATCTTTTTTCTATTGTGATTTAATATTTGCATACTATTTAGGTAAAGGGTCCAATTCACTCTTTTACATGTGGACATGTAACTTTCTTAACACTATTTGTTTATGAGACTGTCCTTTTCTTATTTTGTGGTATAAGCATTCTGCTTGGAGATTTTCTTTAGATACAGCCAGAAATATTGTGTACTTAATTTTTGTTGATTACAGAAAGAGAGAAGGAAGATGGGGAGACAAACATTGAGTTGTTGTTCCACTTATTTTTGCACTCATTGATTGCTTTTTGTATGTGCGCTAACTGAAGATTAGACAAACCATTACGTATATCAGGACTGTCCAATCAACTGAGCTGCTCAGTCAGAATAAGAATACTTTTCTTAATTTTTAGAGCAATCACGCTTGTTGAAGGTCATTTGGCCTTATCTGGAAGTTGTACGTGGGCTCTTTGGTCCACTGTGCTTCATTATTTACATCTGTCTTAATGTTTGTAATATATTTTTTGATAACAGCAGCTTTGACATGTTTTTAAATCAGAAGGCATGATGCCCTTTACTGTACACTTTATTTCTATAATTATGTTTGTTGCATGGTACCCTGTGTGTATTAATTTAATTTTTGTAAATATTTTATTTAGTTTTAGAGAGAGGGGAAGGGAGAGAGAAAGAGAGGTGAAGAAACACTGATATGAGAAAGAAACATCAATGATTGCCTTTTACTTATGCCCCAACCTGAGCCAAACTGTAGACCCAGGCATGTTCCCTGACTGGGAATTGAACTGGCAACCTTCAGATTTGCAGACTAGCACTCAGTCCACTGAGCCACATCAACCAGGGCTGATGGCAAACTCTTGGAATGTTTAGATCATGTTGGGTATGACTGAGGCCTTATACTACTAGCATTCCAGTTTAGGATCATGGGATAATTGTTTTAAACTTATTAATTAATCCTGTCATGAAAATCTGCATAATCACCACCAATAAAGTGCCAGAAGATTCTTTACTGCTTCTTTTTGCCAGCACTAACATTTGCCTTGGCAATTGCCTTGACATTGTTTATCGTGCTTTTGTATTCCTATCTCTGTATTCCTGAGGTCTTTTTATATGACCCATGTCTTATAAATCTTATGTTTTGGAAGGGGGTTGTATGATTTATCAAATCATAAATCATAAAGCCAGTTGTCTTCCACCACCAAAATGGGTTCTGAATCCAAACACAAAGATGACATCTAGTGTGGCCATACACATTTTGGCTAGTTTTTCTTGATTTTCTTCATTGCATGTTGTTGACTTACCAGGGCGAAGGATGTTAATGACCATTTGTTTTTTGTGAAGTAGTCTATTGGTCATGACCATCCTGGTCCAGATATTTACTGTGTTACTCATGATGGTGGTTGATATTAAAGATACCTGCAAATTTTTCATTTATTGATTTCTTAAAAATTATGACCAGCAATGTCTTATACTTTAATCATACACATCATGCTGGTTTTTCATGAAGATAAGTCTTAAGTATCATTCTGATTTATACCATTGATAATGTAATTACATTCTTGTTTTTGTGTGTGTGTGTGCTAATTTCTGTTAATGTAAAAAAAACAACAAATTTCATGGGCTGCTATTGTTCATTTTGCAGTTTGAAAAATGTTTCGTTTCTGTCATTTTTTTAACATGGATTCAGTACGATTTTGCAGTACACAATTTTGTCATCAGTTAACTGAGATCATTTTTTTTCCTTTTTATTGTTACTGTGGTGGGGGTACAGAAAACTTTTTAAGGCTAGAATAATAAACTTTAAACTGATGGCATCAGTTGCATACAAAAACTGTCTACTACTTGCCATTTATACACCTCTACCTACTTATATCATTGGTATCAAAATATATCTGTTATGTTGTGTATGTTATAAAATAGATACAAGATTTTATGACTTGTATTATTGAAAGTTATTTAGGAAATATCACAGTGACTTGTAATTGGTCATTAGACCATTACTGACTTTTATGTTAGTGTATGCATTTATATGCACAAAGTTTTATATGTTTATAAGGTGCATTGTTTACGATTTTACTTATTACATCTAGAAAAATTTTCAAACTGATGTTTCATAGGGCTGGTCTAAAGGTGAGACAATCTTAAGCATTTGGGGGCAGTATTATTGCCAAATGTAAGCAACTGTTTCTTCCCTTTTTAAAAAAAATTTTACTTATTTTTAGAGAAAGGGGAAGAAAAGGAAAAAGAGAGAGAGAGAAACATCCATGTGTGGTTGCCTCTCACATGCCCTGTACTGGGGACCTGGCCTGCAACCCAGGCATGTGCCCCAGCTGGGAATTGAACCACCAACCCTTGGGTTCACAGGCAGGCACTCAAACTGCTGAGAAACACCAGCCAGGGCTATTTCTTTCCTTTTGGTATGGCTTTTTCTCATTGTACCTTTCTTGGTTTTGCTTTGAACATTTCACTTTTTCTGAAGTACTCAATAATGTAATTTATTCAATAGTTTCTCATTTCAGTGTACATTTACCTGAATGTGATACCTGTGATCCTTTATTTTCTGTATTTCAGCTATGTCATCTGAACACAATCAGGCCCTGTGGCAAAAGCCAGGAATAGAAGATTTAATCTCGAAGGTAATATTGGTAAGATACGAATTTTGTGCCTTTGATAACATATTCAAAGCCTGATAAGTGTGAGACAAGATAAAAGGATGTTAAAATGCACAGAACTTACTTGGGATAATTATCATAATAAAGTCCTTTTTACCTAAAGAGGTGAAAAATAGCACACATTTGGGAAAACACCCACTTTAAGTCAGTTACATTTGTAGATTGATGTGTTTCCCAATTTTCTAAGTGCATATATTCTTCTAAAGGCAGCCTAGAAAATCTAGTAACTCTCATAATTTGTTGTGTGAATGATCAATTGTCTGAAATGGAGAGTGGGATTAAACTTTCAGTTAATAATTTATAAAACTTGGTGAATTCTAATGCATATATAAAATTTCAATGTGATCAGTTTAGCCATCCTTTATTAAGGAACTACTGTACTTCATTAAGAAACAATGTTTTTCCTCCAATATAAAATTTTCATGAACTTGGGAGTGATTTTTAATACAACCAATATGGTTTAATAGGGATCACAGAATGGTTATTTTGGAATAAGTTAAATGATTAATGAAATTATAGGTGTCACTAAAGGCCTCTATCTTCATTGATTACCAGAGTACATATGATGAAGACAGAAGTTACCAGTGCAATGAAGACGGGAAAATTTTTAACCACGAGTCAAATCCTAACAAACATCAGAATACTCATCTTCCCAAGAACCATTATGAAGGTGAAAACGTCTTTGACCAAATGCCAAATCACATTACATATCAGGTTATTCCTACCGTGGAGACAACAAACAAACAAAGGAAACATGTCAAAATTTTGAAGCAATCTTCGAATAGTATGGAACAAAATAGTCCTTTTGGGAAGGAAGTTTACAAATGTTTGCCATGTGAGAAAGTGTTCCATAAACTATTTAATCTAAATAATGTAAAGAACATCTGTACTGGAAAAAAAGATAAATGGGAAGAATTTGGTAAAACATATAATTGGCCTTTGGGTCTTCCTCTAAATCAGAAAATATATACTGGAGAGAGGCCCTATAAATGTAGAGAATGTGGTAAAGCCTTTAACTACTCTTCCAATCTTAGTCAACATAAGAAAATTCATTCTGGAGAGAAACCTTACAAATGTAGAGAATGTGGTAAAGCATTTGGTCGCTCCTCAACCCTTGTTGAACATCAGTACATTCACACCGGAGAGAAGCCTTATAAATGTACAGAATGTGGTAAAGCCTTTTGCAACTCTTCAAACTTTAGTCAACATAAGAAAATTCATACTGGAGAGAAGCCTTATAAATGTACAGAATGTGGTAAAGCCTTTATCCAATCCTCAAACCTTACTCTGCATCAGAAAATTCATACTGGAGAGAAGCCTTATAAATGTAGAGATTGTGGCAAAGCATTTAGCCAGTCTTCTTACATTAATCAACATCAGAGAATTCATACTGGAGAGCAACCTTATGTATGCAAAGAATGTGGTAAAGCCTTTAACCAGTCTTCAAAGCTTACTCAACATCAGAGAATTCATACTGGTGAAAAGCCTTATATATGTAAACAGTGTGGAAAAGCCTATAGGTTTTCCTCCTCTTTTACTAAACATAAGAAAATTCATACTGGAGAGAAGTCTTATAAATGTAGAAAACATGGTAAAGTCTTTATCCAATCCTAAAACCTTACTCTGCATCAAGAAAGCCATACTGGAGAGAAGCCTTAAAAATGTAGAGAATGTGCCAAAGAATTCAGCCACCCTTCATACATTAATATCAGGGAATTCATACTGAAGAGCAACCTTATACATGCAACAAATGTGTTAAACCCTTTAGCCAGTCCTCAAAGCTAAGAGTTGGAGAATTCATACTGGTGAAAAGCCTTACATAGGTAGACAATGTGGGAAGGCCTTTAGGTTTTCCTCCCCCCTTACTACACACAACAAAATTCATACTGTAGAGAAGCCTTATAAATGTAATGAATGTGCAAAAGTCTTTTGCCAGTCATTAAAGCTTAGTACTCATTAGAAAATTCATAATGGAGAGGTATCTTATAAATCCACAGAATGTGGCAAAACCTTTAAGTAGCCCTCCACCCTTACGCAACATCGTAGAATTCATGCTGGTGAAAAAGCATTATACATGTAACAAATGTGATGAAGCCTTTATCCACTCCTCAACCCTTATTAAACCTCAAGAGAATTCATACCAGAGAGGAGTCATGTAACTGTAGGGAATATACCAAATATTGAAGTGGTCCTCAACCCTTACCATCAGAGTAATCATACTTGAGAGAAGTCTTATAAACATGGAGTAGGTGGCAAAATCTTTAAACCTCAAAATTTATTCCACATCCTGTCTTTCATACTGTAGAGAAACAAGGTAAATGTAGCATATGTGCCAAATCTTTTAATCATGAGTGATGTCTTATCCAATGTTAAACTTCATTCTTTAAATAAACTGTACAAATATAGGAAATATGGCAGCTTTTTTGGCATAGCTTTTTATCTGTGCTGAATATCTACTCAACATTGGAGAATTCATGCTGGAGAACAAAACAATTTGAAGAACAAAAGCTTTAAACATTTTTAATCATTCAACATCAGGCAGTATATATATTGGATGAGAAACCTTCAAAATAGAACTGGTAGAGTTTAATCCTAGTTTTTATCTCTCTGAATATTGAGTAATTCATACTGGAGAAAACCTAGCAAATATAAAAAATGTGACAAAGCTCTACCCATTCAAAAACCTTCCTCAACATGAGAATTCATTCCAAAGAGAAACAATACTAATGAATGTTGAATCTGTTTTTTCAACATTCATAGGTGGTTTGACTTGTGAGAATTCATACTAGCAAAAAAACCTTTAAAAAGATTATAGGAAATAGTATATTGGACCTACAACCATATTGTTTATCAGGGAAGGTACAACGGGTTGAATTCTACATTCATAGTGAAGAATAATCAGCTTTTCTCCAAAATAAAACTTCACAAGGCCCAAAGACTTAGCCTGAAAGGGCTTTGAAATGTAAAAAATTTAGTAAAGTATGTAATTGAAAGAATTTCAGAATATCAGTGAATTCACAGTAGGAAGTTAATTATTTTCAGCTATTGCTATAATTACAATACTTGTTACAGAGAATCATCCAAAATTTTAAAACAGATCATTACTTTTAGTGTGCTTGAAAATGACAAGGCGATGGATGTCTGGATATGTGCAATTACTTAGAATATAAACTACTGTTGAGTCCTGGCTGGTGTGGTTCAGTAGTTGAGTGCCCGCCTGCAAACCTATGAGTAGTAGTCGGGGCACATGTCTGAGTTGCAAACCAGGTCCCCAGTAGGGGGCGTGTAAGAAGTAACCATACATTGATCTGTCTCTCTCCCTCCCCCTCTCTCTAAAAATAAATAAATTTGTATATTGACATTATTTGAAATATTTTGAGGACGAATTATTAATGTGACTCCAGTCTCACATCAGTTGATGTGGCTGTTTTTATTTCTGGTGTGTGTGGATTGATTTCTGGGTTGTGATGTCTTAGATCTGTCAGCTCATATATTAGGTGGGCCTTCACTCATATTTACCTTTCCATGGAAGATTGCAGACATTGCAATGCGCAAGATATGAAGAAAGCCTAGATGAAATTGCTTCTGTTGGTTGGCTAACTACAGTGTTCTGTGTCATCACAGAGTTTCTCACTTTGCAGGGTACCTACTTCTCTGCCTCAAGGCCTTCAACATGCTACTGCACACAGTGGAACCCATTCTCTGCTTCTTGACCTCCTGACTCCTGTTGCTCTCAGGCCCAGCCTACATGCTCCTCCTCAGGGAAACCCTTCCTATACTTCCAGCAGAGTTAGGCATCCCCACAATGTGTCCTGGACACTAGACCTTGTGTTAGAGCACTGGCCGTGTGCCTGGTATGCGGCAGGCACCGAGTTTCTTGAAAGAAGAAAAAAAAACTAAACACTTTGGGTGTTAAAACAAGGGGCTTCATTTTCCCCTATATTATATGCCTTAAATTTCCTACTTAACCCAGTCTTCTGTTCTGGGCTCCCTGAGCTCCAAATCCATACATCCCTCTGGCCTTTCTAGTCCTAGGCTCATCCTGAACAAGGCAGAAGGGCCTTACATCCCACAAAGAGGGGTAGCTAGAATCAAGTCCCAGGGGCTCAGGCCCCCAAGTGTTATCTATGCTCAGACTCTTACTCTCCAGATATGAACAGATTTGACAAACCTAATCATTTTGTCTGCATTCTATAATTTTTTGACTCCCCATTACCTGCAGGATATACCCAACCTCTTTACCTTGGCATAATCAAGAGGTCGACTTTTATGCAAATTTAAAGCCACAGTCAGCCCCCATGACTTGTACCCTGCATGTAAAAAAATTTTTAAATTTATACTAGAGACGGGATGAGGCACATAAGAAGAGAGAGAGAGGTACCTCAATTTGTTGTACTTATTTTTGAATCCATCGGTTAATTCTTGTATGTTCCCTAGAAATAAAACTAGAAATCTTGGTGTTTTGAGGCAATGCTCTAACGAACTGATCTTCCTGTGAAGGCAGCTTCAGGTTTTTTAACTGTCTTTTATTTTAAATGTCTCTGCATTCTAGGCAGAGAGACTCTCTTCTTCAGAAAGTTGAATTTTGGGAACCATATATTCATCCTGTTTGTTTATGCTTTTTCTTAATCCTGGTCTACGGTGCAGCAGATTAAGCATCCAGGTGGGACCAAACATGAAATGTTCTCCTTCACAGATACTCTAGTATCCAACCCCACCCCAAATTGGCATCTCAGATATCAACACATTCTTATGTTCATCTGTCACAAAAAAATTGTTCACACCACATGGGAAGTCAGGATGGGGGACAGAAGCTCTGGGGCACAGGAAAGATGTATATACTAAAGAGCTACCTTTGAATGCAAATGTAAATCCACACATACTTCCCATGTTCAGGAATTCTAATAGTGCCTTTAGATAGCAAGTCTATCTGACCAATATAGTGAGCAAATCTCTTCTATCTATTCTTCGTCAGAACTTTCTGGGCTATCCTGACCAGTAAAATATGCATTTTCTTACCCTGGTCTACAGAGCTGATGCTGCAGCCACAAGAACTTAAAACCTACATGGCCCTTCTTCACCCATACCAGAACCTCTGGGCCTGTCCCAACAGAGGTTGATCTGTCACAGAGGGGATGTGTTCAGTAGCTGGTCACTATTTCCAGATTCTTTATGCGTTCATGGAGTCTTGATAGAGAAAATGTAAACAAGGCTCTGGAGCAAAGAACAAGGGTTTTTGTTTTTTTTAAGTTTTTTTTTTAAGATTTTATTTATTTATCTTTAGAGGGGAAGGGAAGGAGAAAGGGAGAGAAACATCAATGTATGGTTGCCTCTCATGGGTACCCTGCTGGGAACTGGCCTGCAACCCAGGCATGTGCTCTGACTGGGAATCGAACCAGCGACCCTTTGCTTCACAGGCCTGTGCTCAATCCACTGAGCTACACCGGCCAGGGCCCAAGAACAAGTTTTCTTAAGAGCTGACATTGACAATCATAAGAAGCAAAGGAAAACAATAACCAGCTGAAAACCTCACTCTACATAGGAAGAACAGAAGTAGAAAATTAAATGCTGCAGGTCTTAAATCCAGGGATATTCAAAGAAAAAGCAGGCACAGCCTGGGACTGGGAACACAATGTTAACCTAAAAAGTAGCCATGTTGACCTGGCCTGCTTGTGCTCTGGGTTGCTGTCAGGTGACATTACATGGAGGACTGATGTCTGCATTTTGACAATGTGCCTTCACGTGAATTAGTGTGACCCTTGAACTGTTCCCACCACCTTCATAGGCATAAAGACCTTGAAACGCTCAAAAGAACATCCTCGACTCTGTCACAGGAGTCAGGAACAATGAGCACCTACATGGAAACTTCACTGAGAGTTTTGTCTTTATTGTTTTTCAGGTGCTCTCTTCCCTCAGATATTCACAAACTCCTATAGCAATGAGAACATGTACTGCTTCGTTGAACCCCAATCGCAGCACAGCACTCTGTTACCTCCCCTGACCAAAGCCTGCTCCCCACTCCTACAAGTGCTTTCTGGCATACCTTTTCCCGCCTCCTCATCCCTTCCACCCTGTAGATAATCTGCCCTTTCCTTCTCCTAACCTCCAAGGGTCCCTCTTATGACTCTGACTCTGTGTCTTGTTCCCTGAGCCCTCTTCTACTTGTGAATCATAAATGAAAATTCCCTTTTTAAAAGATTCGTGCCCCCTACTGGGGACCTGGCGGGCAACCCAGGCATAGCCCCTGACTAGGAATCAAACCGCAGACTCTTTGGTTCACAGGTCAGCGCTCAATCCACTGAGACACACCAGCCAGGGTGAAAATTTCTCATAAAAATAAATGCAGAGACTTCCAGTCAAGGTGGTGTACGCATACATGGCTAACCTCTGCAAACCACATCAGTTACAACTAAAATATAGAACCATCACTCAGATAGTCAGAAGTCAAGTTGAATGGAAGTCTCTGACAACTAAAGAATTGAAACCACATTTATCCAGACTGGTAGGAGGGGCACACACGGAATGGGCTGTTCCCTCACCCATGTGTATTTGAAAAAATTGGCAAGGGGTATATTCCACACCAGGGCCCCCACTCCGGGATTCCAATGCCAGGAAATAAGTCCCCACATCTTCTGGCTGCAAAAACCAGTAGGGATTCAGTCAGTGGAAAATAGTGCTGGAGTCCAAGGACTTCCTCTCAAAGAATCCCCACACAGACTTAGACTCACTCTCTGGGCTCCAGCACTGCGGCACCTTGAAAAGTAGCAGTACCATACAGGGAGAATCTAAAGGGTCTACTATCAAGGTAAGCAGAGGCCATTGTCCCTATTCTAAACCATCCCCGCACAGAACCAAAAGCTGGCAAGCTGGTGCCATATCTGAGACTTCATCAACCTGGCTAAAGCCTTGGTGATCCCAGAGATTCCACCCCACCCAACCTCTGGTCTCATACCAGCTGTTTTCCTATGAATGGCTGGTCTTGGCTCAACATTTCACATCTTCCTTAATCCTCTCAAATGTGCAATTGTTGGCCTCTGTAAGCCCCAGGCCTGGGGATCACTAGCAGCAGTCGGCCTTTATTCACTTGGTTTTGCCTGGGAATCTCCAAGCCCTGCAAAAGTAGTTGCCATCTCATATTGCTTTACAACTCAGGAAGGGTGGTCCCAGGCAAAACACAAATGGGAGCTGATCTTGGCCTGCACCACCCAGGAAACCCCAGGGAGCAGCACACCCAGTGGACAGCTACAGACTATGCTGAAGCACCACCACCCTGCCCAGCTGATCCTCCAGATGGTGGAGGTTGGTGGTAAAGTGGTCACAGCCAGTCCTTGCAGCTGACTGGCCTGGAAAAATCTCTCCTACTGACCTGACAATAGCAACCAAAACTCAACTACAAGAGGAGGGCATAGTCAGCCCACACAAAGCACGCACTTCCAATACCCCCTTGGATAATACCTGAGGCTATGCCCCTGGAACGCAGAGGACACCTACGACTACATTAGGCCACACTGCCAACACACAGAGCCAAAGCAGCTCTACTAATACATAGAAACAAACACAGGGAGGCTGCCAAAATGAGGAGACAAAGAAGCATGGCACAAATAAGAACAGATCATGCCCTGGCTTGTGTAGCTCAGTGGATTGAGCGCGGGCCTGCAAACCACACGATCGAGGTTCGATTCCCAGTCAGGGCACATGCCTGGGTTGCAGGCCAGTCCCCAGCAGGGGACTCGTGAGAAGCAACCATACATTGATATTTCTCTCCTTCCCTTCCCCTCTAAAGATAAATAAATAAAATGTTAAAAAAAAAAGAAGAGATCAAAACTCCAGAAAAAGGGCTAAAGGAAATGAAGATAAGCAATCTATCAGATTCAGAGTCCAAAACACTGGTTATAAGGATGCTCAAGAAACTCAGAGAGGAACACAAGAGCATAAAAACAAAATCCAGTCAGAAACAAAGAATACACTGATTGAAATAAAGAGCAATTTACAGACCTGGCTGGTGTGGGTCAGTGGATTCAGTTCCAGCCTGTGAACCAGAGTCACCAGTTCAATTCCCAGTCAGGGCACATGCCTGGGTGGGAGGCCAGATCCCCAGTTGGGAACATATGAAAGGCTACCACACACTGATGTTTCCCCTCTCTCTAAAAATAAATGAATAAAATCAAGACCACAAGCCTTGGGGGAAAACAAAAAGAACAAATTACAAGGGAAAAAAAAACCACTAAAGTAGATAAGCCAAGAATCAAATCAATGATTTGAAACATGAGGCAAAAAATCACCAATTAGAACAAGGAAAAAAGAAGCCAAAAAAAAATGAGAGTAGTATAAGCAGCTTCTGAGACAACTTCAAAGGATCCAACATTTGCTTCATAGGGGTGCCAGAAGGAAAAGAGAAAGAGCAAGAAATTGGAAATCTGTTTTAAAAAATAATGGAAGAAAACTTCCCCAATTTGGTGAAGGAAGCAAGACATGCAGGTCCAGGAAGCAGAGAGTGAGTCCCAAACAAGATGGATGTAAAGAGGCCCACTCCAAGACACATAATTAAAAAGCCAAAAGTTAAAGAATCTTAAAAGCAACAAGGGTAAAAATTAATTACCTACAGGGAATTTACAATAACACTGTCAGCTGATTTCTCAAAAGAAACTTCACAGGCTACAAGGGATTGGCAATATTCAAAGTCATGAAAAGTAGGGACCTAAAGCCAAGCTCGGTCTGCCCAACAAAACTACTATTTAGAATCAAACAGCAGATAAAAAGCTTCCCAAACCATTATTACATGAAGTGATAGACTTAATTAAGATAAAGAAGCTGATGAAAACTATGAATAAAATGGCAATAGACACATACCTATCAACAACTTATTTTTAATATATTTTGAAGATGTTTTTAATTTTTATTTTTTTGCCACAAGGTATGTTTTATTTTTATTAATCATACAAATAATTTTCTACAATATCCCAGGGCAAACTGGAAAATTTGGCAGTTTGAATGGAGATGGGTCCCCTCAGAGACCCACAGGCTGATGGCTTAGGCACAGAATGCCTGGATTCACAGTGCAGTTTGTCACTTGTGTCTATTTTGCAGGTAGCTTTTCCTCTACAGCTGGGGTCCCAAAGATGACAGGGGTTGGAAATCCTCCAGGATCTTGAGAAATTTCACCCCGTTTCTCCTGTTCGATGGTTTCTCTGGTAGGCAGGGTGTTCTTCTGCATCTCCATCTCCTTCAGCCCGGCCTTATCAAAGCTGACGATTTCCCCCATGTCCAGTTTGTCTGCCGTTTTCTTAAAACAAACCTTGGCCTTGGCTGCCAAGTCAGGGTCCTGGCTCTCACTCTCACTGCTGCTGCAAGAGATCTATTTTTATTTTTTTAAGATTTTATTTATTCTCAGAGAGAGAAGGGAGAGAGAAAGAGAGGGAGAGAATTGATTTGTGAGAGAAACATTGAATGTTTGCCTCTTGCTTGCCCCCAACTGGGGTCTTGGCCCACAACCCAGGCATGTGCCTGGGCAGCAAATTGAACCAGCAACCCTTTGGTTCACAGGCTGGCAATCAATTCACTGAGCTACACCAAACGGGGGTAAAAATTTTATGTATTTATAAAGATTTTATTTCTTTTTAAAGAGAAGGGGAGGAGAAAGATAAACATCAATGTGTAAGAGATACATCAATCTTTTGCCTCTCACATCCCCCCAAGTGGGAGCTGGCCCATAAGCCAGGCATGTGCCCTGCCTGGGAATGGAACTGACAACCTTTCAGTTCACAGGCTGGCATTCGATCCACTGAACCACATCAGCCAGGACTATCAACAACTGAATTAAAAAAAAAAAAAAAACTAAGCAAACAAGAACGGAGACAGAATCATTGATACAGAGAGCGTGATCGCCAGATGGGAAGGGATTGTCAGAGTAGATTAAATAAGAAGTACAAATAGGTAGTTACAGAATAGCCATGGGGATGTAAAGTACCGTATAGGAAATAGAGTACAGGAAAAAAAGTTACACAATGACCCATGGACATGAACTAGGGTGGGGGGATTATCTGAGGAAGTGGGGGGGGTGCTCAGTAGAGGGAGATATAGGGGAAAAATTAGGACAACTATAATAGCATAATCAATAAAATGTCATTAAAAAATAAATGCATACCATGAACTTGTGGCTCAGTTGGTTGTAAGAATGTCCTGTACAAAGAAAAAGTTGCGGGTTTGATTTCAGTCAGAGAACTTATCTAGGTTGCAGGTTCCGTCCTTGCTTCCGGCACATGCAGGAGGAAGCCCATCAATGTTTCTCTTTCACATAAACGTTTCTCTCTGTGTGTAAAATAACTATCCATACCTTTAGGGTAGTATTTTTAAAAAATGCATCCCAAAGCATTCCTGCTGACCTGTAGGCTAACAGCATCAACTGGAGCATCTGACTAAACAGAGATACCCCACCAAAAGCATTTGTCCAACTCTGTGTAGAATGGCACAGCTGATGTCATTTCTCAAAACTTCTCAGGTGATTTAACAGGACTCTGAAGAGAAACAGTGTAGATTTAATAAGCATGCAGACCCTAAGGTAATGAGGGCTCCACTCTGTTATAATTCTGCAGGTCTGCAATGCAGCCCATGAAATGCCATCTTTATCTAGTTCCTTCCTGTTGCCCAGGTTGCTCCCCCAGAACTGTTTTCTGTAGTATACTGCGCCAGGCATATCAGAGCCACCACACCTCAGACCTCTGGGTACCGTGAGAAATTTGGGCAGAAACTTCTGAAATGACAGGATCCCTGGGCATAAATTATTTCTTATTATCCAGGAAAAAAAAACAAAGAATTATATTAAAAGTATAAAATGATAAATGCAACTTTTGATGCTGAAATTTAAAAGAAAATATTAGCCATAAAAACATGTCTATCAAATTACACAATCAATAGATGGTCTTTCTGGGAAACACATTTCAAGTCAATCCAGTCCACTCTTCAGTATTTTCAGAGAATGGAATAAACTTGATGGTAACAGCTCCTTTGTGGCTCAGTCACTAATTCAACAAATCACATAAATACAAGAAAAAGCTGCTGAACTAATGAAACTATGTTCTTACTGTTAAGATCATTGAGCACCTTATCAAGTGAACCCTGAAATACCTCATATTACTAAGAACCAATAGATTTTGCAACATATGATAAACAGTAGAAAGGATACAGCACTCAGAATTTAAACTAGATATAATATATTTAAAAGGGAGCCCTGGCTGGTGTAGCTCAGTGGATTGAGCACAGGCCTGCAAACCAAAGGATCTCGGTTCTATTCCCAGTCCGGGCACATGCCTGGGTTGCAAGCCAGTCCCCAGCAGGGGCCAGTTCCCAGCAGGGGACACACGACAAGCAACCATACATTGATATTTCTCTCCCTCTCTCTTTCCTTTCCTTTCTAAAGATAAATAAAATCTAAAAAATAAATAAAGTTATTTTAAAAATAAATAAAAGGGAAACTAAAAAAAATGTTTTAAATGCATTCTTAAGCTTCACCTACAAATTGGGCTCTGCGTCTTTTTTTTTTTAAGAGAGAGAGGGGAGATGAGGGAGATAATGAGGAAGGGAAACATTGATGTGCATGGATCCCTTGGTTCTCTCACACCCCTAACTGGGGATCTGGTCTCCAACCCAGGGTCATGCCCTGACTGGGAACTGAAACTGCAACCTGTTGGTTTGCAAACCAGCGCTCAATCCACTAAGACAATCAGCCCACCTGGAATGAATGAATATATATATATAAATTAGTTCCATGGTCAAAGTTTTAAAAACCTTGAGACTACCTCATATTTTGACAAGAATATTAAATGCTGGTTGACACGCATCACCAGTGCTTACTTCAGAAGTTACTACTTACAGAAAAGTAGATCTTCGACAGACTAAGATTAATCTCTGTATTTTTTTTAAAGTAAATTCAGCCCTAGCTGGTGTGGCTCAGTAGACTGAGTGTCAGACTGCAAACTGAAAGATCGCAGGTTTGATTCCCGGTCGTGGCACATACCTGGATTGTTGGCCAGGTTTTCGGTTGGGGGCACAAGAGGCAACCAATCCATGTTTCTCTCCCTCCCTTTCAGTTTCTTTAAAAAATAAAAGTAAATTCAATGTGAGCTGCAAAAGTAAGAAGTAAACTCACTGGGGAGAAAAAGACCCATGCTTTTAATATTCCTGCAAAAAGCATCATCTGGTGACAGACTTTTCATTCCTTCTCCAAGGTCACGTCCCTCCAGCATCTCTCACTTGCGTTGCCGTCTCTTAAGGCCCCTCACCGACCTTTTCTCCTAGTCAGGAGTCCGCCTTGGACCCGTCTTCTGATCCTCGGCCGCCCTCTCGCCCTCGTCGCTTCCACAAAGCCCCTTCCGCAAGGGGCAGGTCACCTCTCCTAGGAACAGAGTGTTCTCACTTCCTAAATCCCACCCTTTGGAAGGAGTGTTCTGACTGGGATTCGGATAACTTAAGAAATGCTGGAGGGCGGGGGTCTGCAAATCCCCAGGTCGAGGTACAGTCGGCACCAGGCGCCGAGAGCCGCGGGGCAGCGAGGAAGGGGGAAAGGCCTTCGCTGCGTTTCCCGACACTTTCAAGACGAGGGGTGGGAGGGCTATGCAGAGGACTTTCAACAAGAAAACCACAGGGCAGGTGGTGTCCAACGACCCGAAGGCAGAGAAACAGCGGGCACGACGGCCTCAGAGCTTCCCGGGAAATGAAGGCAGAACGTCCTCTTAGCAGCGTCTCCCGGGAACGCCGGACTCACCACATAGGAGCCTCGCTGCGGAGATTTCACCGCCTCTAGCAACATCCAGGCTTCACCATCGTGGAAAGGAGGAATGAGAAAAATCAGGTTTCAGCCGGAAACACCAAAACCAAGCAGGTAAGTTTGACCTTTCCTACTCGAGCGCATCACAGCGTCTGTAAGAAACTGCGCATGCTCCTGACCTCAACGAGTGGGAGGAGTCAGAGCATTAGCTCAGCCCTTAAACTGTGAGGGCGGTGATCCGGGATATTGACGAGAGCGGGAGCAAAACGGGCGGCTTGGAAAAGGCCAGGCTTGGGCAGAAGTGAGGAATATGAGGGGCGGCCGCAGTGGTGTTGGCTGGGCTCCATTCCAGCTAGCTGTCCTTGGTTATAGCCTTCTTTGTTAATGTTTTTTTTCATTTATTCACGTAATTATTCCTAAAATCTGTAATATTTCTTTTCAAAATGACTATTTTGGTGACCTCCAATAATTACATTTTGGATAAGATCTTTGCCACACAGTAGGGCCTTTCTCTTGGCACTCGCCTTCCTTAGCTATACAAAGTGGCGCTGGGAGGGAAAAGGGGGCCGTCTGGGAGCAGAATCTGAACACAGCACTGGGGACACACAGGATGCCAGGCCTGACAAGAGCGCAGCCATGTGCAGTGAGAGAGAGTGAAGGAGTGGCACCCTGTGGACCTGCTTGGAAAGAGGCCTGAAAGTCCAAGCTTTTTGCCTCCAAATTATCTTTTCAGATTTAAAAATGGTGCTTTTGAAACCGGAAAAGTTGGCATTCATTCTGCCTGTCCAACACCAAGAAATAGAGACAGGGTTTGAAATTTTATGGGTGCTTTATTTAGATGGCCAGTGATCTGAGAAGACAGCTGGTTATATACCCCAAAAGACCATCTTATATTTCACTTTAAGCCTGACTTTTTTATAAGGAGAATAAAATTTTAGGTAAGGGATTTGAAATGGGGTGGAGGGGAATGTAGATAAAAGGTTTGGGGTTAATGAACAAGGTTAATGAACTAAAAGCTGCAGTCCAGCACTCTCAGCTCTTGACAGGTGGTTCTTTATCTGTGTCCTGTGCAGGAGGATGTCTCTCCCTGGAGCACAGTGGTTCGGATACACCTGGATTGCTTGCAGTTCCCCTGGGGCACAAAGGTTGAATTGCTTGTGTCTCCTGGACTCCAAATGGTTCACATCTTCAGTTCCTGAAACAATCGATTTTTACATGCAATAATTACTAAAATTTTCCAACTCTTGAGTTCCCCTATCATTCTGTATCATGTTAAGTGAAATAAGTCAATCTGAAGAGGCAAATATTATATGATTTCCCTTATATCTGTGTAACAGGCAAATATTTTGCAATGTATTTTTTCCTATAACTCAGCCCTTGAGCCCCACTTGGGTCATCTGACCCAAGCCTTTGGAACCGAAAGCAGTGGGGCACCTATAAAGCTACCAGCCCTGCAGGTAGTCCTGATAAATAGGAATAACAGTAAGTCAACACAGGTGACTGTGCAATTCACTCAGCTTTTATTGAAGCAGGTTCAATCTCAACTAATAATAATCAATTAGTAGGAAAAACACTCAGAAACAATCAGTTACAATATCATACAAAGAGAATTGGAGAACAACAAACCCGAGTCCCAAGAATCCAGATCAGGTCTGGGTCCAGGAGGCAGCTGGGCAGTTAATGTGTTGCAAGGCAAAGTCAGAGGGATGAAATCAAAACCGAACTCTTTCTCCTGAGGAAGAATGTGCAGGGTTTCAAAGTAACTTGTAACTTGCTCTCAGGATGCATTTTCTGTTGTCTGAAGTCCTCTGCTTATATACTGATGTATGATGCAATGTTGCATCAGCTTCTGGGGTTTTTTTTTTATTTATCTTTAGAGGGGAAGGGAAGGAGAGAGGGAGAGAAACATCAATGTATGGTTGCCTCTGGTGTGTCCCCTGCCAGGAACTGGCCTGCAACCCAGGCACGTGCCCTGACTGGGAATCGAACTGCGATCGTGTGGTTCGCAGGCCCACGCTAAATCCACTGAGCTACACCAGCCAGGGCAGCTTCTGTTTTAATACACGTTGTTTTATGCAACATTGGTAGGCACATGTTGTTTATGTTACTCTACTGTGCATGCTCTGAGAGGGTGGTGTTACGCTTTCGATGAACACATGTTGTTTATTCCCTTCTATTGCACCACATTCAAGGGATTGCATGTTCCTCCATCATTGCTGTACTGCACATGCTCTAAATGTGTCTTTTTTTTTCAATGCCATCTTAGTAAACAAGACTCATGTCCTCTTAGTTCAGTTCTCTCTACAATGTGGAATCTATAACAAAACAGATAAAATAAAAACTGATTCATTGAAACCAAGACCAGATTAAGGCAGGGGTCCCAACCTCCTAGACTTGGACAGGTACTTCTCTGGGCCTGTTAGAACCGGCCACACAGCCAGATACACGCTTGAACATTACCTGCTTGAATCATCCCCAACAATGCCCCACCCCCAAAGTCTATGGAAAAATTGTCTTCCATGAAACAGGTCCCTGGTGCCAAAAAGGTTGGGGACTGCTGGACTAAGCGTTGCCAGGGAAAAAGAGGTTTGGAGCAGAGTGAAGCAGGTGAAGAGATTAGAAAGTACATAGTGGCAGTAACAAAATAGTCACCAGAATGTAAATTAGTGTAAAAAATATAGTCAGTAAGTCCTGGCTGGGGTGGTTCAGTGGATTGAGCGCTGGCCTGCGAACGAAAGGAATATAGTCAGTAATAATGTAATAATTATATATGCTGGGTAATGGAATCATCAATGGGAATATTTTGTAAACTATATGATTGTCTAAAAGTTCTAGCTGCATACCTGAAGCTAATACAAAATAATACTCAAAGTAAACAGTGATTGAAAACCAAAAATTTTTAAAGAGGTGAAGGGAGGGAAAAAAGGAGAGAAACATCTTGCACCAGCCCCAACTGGAGACTGAGTTTGCAATTTAGACAGATGCCCTGGCCAGGAATCAAACTGGATACAGTTCAATTTGTAACTCCAAGCTCAACCAACTGAGAAACACCAGCCAAGGCAACAAAAAAAATTTTTTTAAGATTTTATTTATTTATCTTCAGAGGGGAAGGGAAGGAGAGAGGGAGAGAAATATCAATGTATGGTTGCCTCTGCCAGGGGACACACGATGTATCGTGTGTCCCCTGCCAGGAACTGGCCTGCAACCCAAGCATGTGCCCTGACTGGGAATCGAACTGCGATCCTCTGGTTCGCAGGCCTGTGCTCAATCCACTGAGCTATACCAGCCAGGGCAACAAAAAAATTTTTTTAATATATTTTATTCATTATGCCATTACAGTTGTCTCATTCCCCCCCCTTCACTCCCCTCCACCCTGCACACTCCCTCCCTGACAACTCCCCCCTTTCATTCATGTCCATGAGTAGTCACAAGTTCTTTAGATTCTATATTTCCCATAGTATTCCTGCCCTCCCCCCTGTCTATTTTCTACCTACCATCTATGTTACTTATTCTCTGTACCTTCTCCCCACTTCTCCTCCTCCCACTCCCCTGTTGCTAACCCTCCATGTGATCTCCATTTCTATGGTTCCGCTCCTGATCTAGGTGTCCTCTTAGTTTGCTTTTGTTTTAGGTGTGGTTGTTAATAACTGTGAGTTTGCTGCCCTTTCACTGTTAATATTTTTTATCTTCTTTTTCTTCAATAAGTCCCTTTAACATTTCATATAATAAGGGCTTGGTGATGATGAACTCCTTGAATTTGACCTTATCTGAAGCACTTTATCTGCCCTTCCATTCTAAATGAAAGCTTTGCTGGATAGAGCAGTCTTGGCTGTAGGTCTTTGGATTTCATGACTTGGAATACTTCTTTCCAGCCCCTTCTTGCCTGTAAGGTCTCTTTTGAGAAATCCGCTGACAGTCTGATGGGAACTCCTTTGTAGGTGACTGTCCCCTTATCTCTTGCTGCTTCTAGGATTCCCTCCTTCATTTTCATCATGGCTAATGTAATTATGATGTGCCTTGGTGCGTTCCTACTTGGGTCCAACTTCCTTGGGACTCTCTGAGCTTCCTGGACTTCCTGGAAGCCTATTTCCTTTGCCAGGTTGGGGAAGTTCTCCTTTATTATTTGTTCAAATAAGTTTTTCACTCGTGGCTGTTCCTCTTCCCCTTCTGGTACCCCTATAATTCAGATGTTGGAAAGTTTAAAGACGTCCTGGAGGTTCCTAAGCCTTTCCTCATTTTTTTGAATTCTTGTTTCTTCCTTCTTTTCTGTTTGGTTGTTTCGTTCTTCCTTCTGGTACACTCCCGTGATTTGAGACCCAGTTTCCTTTCCATCACTATTGGTTTCTTGTTCATTTCCCTTCATTTCAATCAGTTTAGCCTTCACATGTTCCTCTAATTTGTGGCTAAAACCAACCAATTCTGTGAGCATCCTGATCACCGGTATTTTGAACTATGCATCTGAAAGTTTGGCTATCTCTTGGTCACTTAGAATTATAGGCTCTGGGGCTTTGAGCTGTTCTCAAGTCATAAAGTTTGGTCTGTTGGCACCTGTTATGTTTGAGGGGTGGAGCCTTAGGTGTTCACCAGAGCTGGACGACCCAGTCACTGGGTTGTGACGCTATATGTGGGGGCAGGGTCAGAGAGGGAAAAAAATGGTGCTTTACTCCGCTCCGTGCTCTCTCAGATTTCTGTCCCCTCTGCAGCTTCTCACAAGCAAATGGGGCCCCTCTGGTGCTGGTTCCCAGGCATGTGGACCAGTGTACTCTCCAGGACCCTGTTGGTCTCTCCAACGAACTCTCTGTGAGCCTGGGAGCCTCTCCCGGCACCTGGACCCCGAGAAAGTTGGTGCTTTCAGGCTCTAATTCCTGTTACTGGGGCCCTAGCCTGAGCATTGTCTCACTGTTTCCTCCTTTGCTTGGTTTATCTGCAGGAGAATGTGTGACCACAGTCAGCCAGCTGCCCTGCGCCCTCACTGGGTCTGCCCGACGCCACCCCACGCCTGGGATCCAGCAACCACCTCCGCCTCCGCCCCTGGGTGGGTGGGACCAAACAGTCTTTCCAGCCCAACACCACTCCGCCGCTGACTCCGCCCTTCTTACAGGTCTGGCTGAGTGGTTTGTTTTTGTTGGACTGCCATACAGTTCAATTTTCACTGTTTTGGCTGCATTTTTGTTTCTAAAACTTAGCCGTCTTTAAATTTAGTTGTGGGAGGGGGCACAGTGTTTCCACCTACGCCTCCATCTTGGCCGGAAGTTTGGCAACAAAAATTTTTTATAAATGTTCCTGTGTGCTTTTTGTCAGTGGAGAAGCTTTGCTTCTTGCCAAATTTAAGACACTATGTTGAACAGTTTTAAGGCGAAGCTTACATTTAAGTGAGCCAATTGTGTTAGAAAGTAAGTTGTTTTGAATTACCTTTGAAAAGGTTTAAGTCAACAGCTATTTTTGCCTAAGATTGCAAGCTCTTCCTGCTGGTGAGGATGATACAACTCTGTAGGAACTAAGACGCTGGAGGTGGGAAGGGAGTTGAATCCAGAAACATTACTGCAATTAGAATTCACGGAAAGTTTTATTGAACAACTACTGCAATTATATGTATAACCATTAAGTAGAATGTGAAATACACAGCTGTCCCTGGGTACAACAATCATGTAATGAAACTCAGCAGTGTTTCCCTTTCTATTCCCCATTCACCAGAGAGGCCAGGATTCAACAAGGCTCATTCATTGTCTTAATAGAGACAAGACCTGGGATGTGAGAAAGACAAGAAGATGTAATTATTCAGGACAATGTGCATTGCTTTTAAAGAGGAAATAAGGTTTTAAAACTTGATGTAAAGTACATTAAATGTTCTCTACCATACTTGGAATAGTTTTAAACATCTTTGAAATTTCCTTATATCAGGACATCCTTCAATCAATCGTATCCAAATATAATTTCAAATTCATTATATGTTCCTTGGGACAGTAACTACAAAGCTTACTTTTTATTTTAAAATTGTAACCTTTTCCTTTTTTGGTATCCTATATCAAAATGTTCTGTAAGGTGTGAATAAGCCTTGTATAACCTAAAGATAACACTTGGATTAGTTTTTGCCTCAAGAATCACTAATTTTGCAACATTTAATAGGGAGGTATATTGTCTGCAATATAAACCTAAGGAAAGTAAACTAAATTACCAAATATCAATTAAGTTTCTCTCTCTTTCTACCCAATAACTTTTGTTGTTATACATGCTAGTCAATATCTGTGAAGTGTGTTTCCTTTGGAAGGTTTCATCTATAGAGAAATAGTGAGACTGTGTACAGTGAGCGGAGCTCAGGGGCAGTGAGCTCAGTCCTGGGAGTTGGGATAGAGAGCCAGGGGAAGGGTTGTTTCCTATTTTAACTCGAGAGCAATTTATCTTCTGAAGGTTCAATTTTGCCCATATAATGCACATGTTTTGATCAAATTTTTGAGGGAAAATAAGGATGCCCATTACATAGGTGGTATCTGAAATACCTTGTATCTGTTTTGTAATTATGTTACATAAAATTTCTTGTATCATAATATGCTCAAAATAAGTGGCAAAATTCCTTTATAATACAAAAAAAAACAAGGATCTAATGGAAATAAAAATTGAATAAAAAAATTAAAATAAAAGATATTTTCCTGAAACTTGGGCCAAAAACATGGGTGGACATTATACACAGAAAAATACAATATATTATTTATGTATTTATTTAAAAATAATAAAAGCTCACTGAAATATTAGGGTAAAAATACTTTCAAAGTTCAAAACTTGTATTAGTTCTGAGGAAAATGTATGCTCTCTATTGGAAATAACTTTTTAGATAGTTTTGTAGTATGTATATTTATTACATGGTTGAACCAATACCTGCCAAGAGCATCTTCAAAAGCTCCACAACAAAGAGATTAACTTGCATATTTCTCGTTAAAAATGATTGGCATAATTGATTCTATTGATAATTTGAAAACGAGTGCTTTTTGCTTTTATTGTTCACAAAAGGCAATAAGCATCCTTATCACATGTCTCTGCATGTGGCAGTGGCATGGAAGTCAGGAAGAGGTTCCTTTGAGGTGATCTACCTGGGAAGGGGTGTCTATGCAGGCCTGCATTAGAGATGGGGAGTAGGCTCTGTACTATCACCAAGGCTGGTCAGTACAGTTTCTTTAGAGGCATATCTGAATGTCCCTGCAGCTCTACAGAAACCAGGATTAAAGAAAAGTATATACATAGCCATAGCTATGTACTGATGTGTGCAAATGCCCAAAAACTTAGGGAAAAGAAGACTGATGAATAGCCCTGGCTGGTGTAGCTCAGTGGATTGAGCTCGGGTCTGCGAACCAGAGGATCGCAGTTCGATTCCCAGTCAGGGCACATACCTGGGTTGCAGGCCAGTTCCTGGCAGGGGACACACGGTACATTGTGTGTTTCTGGCAGAGGCAACCATACACTGATATTTCTCTCCCTCTCTCCTTCCCTTCCCCTCTAAAAATAAATAAAATTAAAAAAAAAGAAGACTGATGAAAGAAATATTCTGTCTGACTTCATAAATGCATTTAAAGAAAAACCCAGAAGCTTTCTGACTCAAAAATATTAATAATTTTTAATACAATGGACAGTTCGAAGTTCAAATCTAAGTTAACAAGTTTTTTTTTTACATTTTTGTCATTCCATTTTATTTTGACTGATAGAATCAAGTTAACAAGCACAGCTGAATGTACAGGGTCTGGCACAAATAATGCTCCTTTTTAATTTTAATTTTAAGATTTTATTTATTTTTAGACAGAGGGAAGGGGAGGAGAAAGATGGAGAAAAACATCAATGTGTGGTTGCACTCATGCACCCCCTACTGGGGACCTGGCCCGCAACCCAACTTCTGTGCCCTGGCTTGGAATTGAATCGGCAACCCTTTGATTCACAAGCTGGCATTCAATCCGAGCCACACCAGCCAGGGCTTAAGTTAACAAGCTTTTATTATACAATTTGGTTTAACATGTACATAAGTACTTTGGCAAAAAAAAAAAAACCCTCATTGACAAAACATAATGGTGATTTTCTGAAGAAAAGGGGGTTGTGGGAAGGGAGACAAGAGGGTAAAGGAAGGATAAGTGTTGTTGGAAGGACACTTGACTTTGGATGTTGAACACACAATACAATATGCAGATGCTGTAATATATAATTATACCAATGAAATGTATATATAATTTTATTAACTATTGTCACAATTCAATATAATTTTTTAAAAAAATTATGTACCTAGTATTTTTTAACAGAAAATATTTTTTATTCATGCATATCTGACAAAAACTTGGTGGTTATTTAAGCACTCCCCCTCAACAGGTGTTTTATATTTTTAAAGATTTTATGTATGTATGTATGTATGTATNTAATGGTGATTTTCTGAAGAAAAGGGGGTTGTGGGAAGGGAGACAAGAGGGTAAAGGAAGGATAAATGTTGTTGGAAGGACACTTGACTTTGGATGTTGAACACACAATACAATATGCAGATGCTGTAAAATATAATTATACCAATGAAATGTATATATAATTTTATTAACTATTGTCACAATTCAATATAATTTTTTTAAAAAATTATGTACCTAGTATTTTTTAACAGAAAATATTTTTTATTCATGCATATCTGACAAAAACTTGGTGGTTATTTAAGCACTCCCCCTCAACAGGTGTTTTATATTTTTAAAGATTTTATGTATGTATGTATGTATGTATGTATAGAGGTAGAGGGGAAAGGAGGGGGAGAGGGAGACAAACACCAATGTGTGAGAGAAACATAAACCTGTTGCTTATTGTGCAACCCCAACCTGGCCTGCAATCCAAGCATGTGACCTGATTGGAAAACAAACCAGTGACCATTTGGTTCATAGGCCGGTTCTTGACCCATCGAGCCACACCAGCCAGGGCAGATTCAGTAGGTATTTTAAATAACAGTGGTTACAATTTAGCCAAGACATAGAAGCTATCAATATATGGGAGCTAAATGTAAGAAGTAAGCATATAGATATTCTTAGATAAAGTCATAAGGTTAAATGTTCATGACCTTGAATCTGCCAGTAGATTTTTAGATATAATACTAATTCAAAAAACTGAGAGATGATGATGTAAAAGAAATCGGTCTTCATCAAAATTAGTGGTCTGTGCAATAAAGGGCACTATCACATAAGTAAAAAGTCTATCAAAAGGGAGGAAATAATGTAAGTTACAGACCTTATAAGGGTTTACTATCCCTAATATTTGAGTAATTCTGACAATGCATACCAAAAACAAGAAATCCAAATTTAAAAGGTCCAACTCTCGTTTTATGCTCAATAGTATTTGCCGTCTATACTCAGATGCTCTTACATTGGGTGCATTAATGTTTCAAGGGTTATATCCTCTTCTGAAATTGATCCATTTGTAATTATGAAATATCCTTCTTTCTTTTTGTAGCCTCTCTTTTAAGTTTTCTCTTTTGACATGAGTATGGCTACTACAGCATTTTAAAATTTCCATTCAAATGAAATACCTTTTTTCACAATGGCATAAACTTTTCTTTATTGCAATTCCAAATTTCCAAGAGAAAGTAATCAGTCATCAATTAAATGGTTCACATTTAAAAACAAACAAACAGCCCTGGCTGGTGTAGCTCAGTGGATTAAGCATGGGCCTGCGAACCAAAGGATCCCAGTTCAATTCCCAGTCAGGGCACATGCCTGGGTTGCAGGCCAGTTCCCAGTGTGGGAAGCATGAGGCAACCATACACTGATATTTCTCTCCCTCTCACCTTCCCTTCCCCTCTAAAGATAAATAAATAAAATCTTGAAATTTTTTTAAAAAAAAACTTTAAAAAATAAATAAAAACCAAACAAACAAAAAGTGTTTCCCTGAGTTATCGATCAGACCTGCTCTGACCTGCCTGAGGACCTGCCAAAACAAGTTTCTGGGTATCTAAAAACTGTCTACACGTTGTTGACTCTTAAAATTTACCTCTACCACATAGGTCAGCTCACTATTAGCGTGGTTATTTTCATGCCTATTATGTATACACAGTCCACTATGAGATGTCTCACTAGAACGAATTCTCTGCAGAGAAGGTTCTTCTCAAGCCCAAAGGTAGAGCTGAATAACTTTTTACCTTTTGATTTTCACTTTGTATCTTTTCATCTAAAGTGGGTCTCTTGTAGACAGCATATTCATGGCTTTTGTTCTGCTATCTATTCACTACCCCATTTTTTTTAAGATTTATTTATTTATTTATTTTTAGAAAGAGGAAAAGGAGAAAGAGAGAGAAACATCAATGGGTTGCCTCACATATGTACCCCATCTGGTGACTGAATCACAACCCAATTATGTGCCCTGACCAGGAATTGAACTACAGACCTTTTGCTTTGCAAGACAACGCCCAACCAATTGAGAGCCACACTGGTCAGGGCTACCTTCTGTTTTTCACTTGATCATTTAATACATTTGAGTGGGAGATTCCCCAGATGTGTACTATTTTTCACCTCTGTAGATAACAAGGATTTTATTATAAATAATTATTCCAGGTAAGATCTGTTCATTTTAACATCTTTTTCTCTTGTCACATACTTTCTCACGAGTCTTTCATTACACTATCAAAGGTACACCTTTCATATATTACCAGTATTATTTTAGAGACTAAATCTTCTATTCCTAGCTTTTGCAACAAGGTCTGGTTGTCTTCAGATGTCAGAGCTGAAAGATACAAAATAAAGGTTCACAATTAGGAGACTCATGTCACTATATGTTGCAGCTAAGCAATTACTAAACATATTACTACATTTTTTAAATTGTTTATTTAAGCCCTGGCTGGCGTAGCTCAGTGGATTGAGCGCGGGCCTGTGAACCAGACTATTGCGGTTCGATTCCCAGTCAGGGCACATGCCTGGGTTGCAGGCTGGTTCCTTGCAGGCTAACTACCAGCAGGGGACGCACAAAAGGCAACCATACATTGATGTTTCTCTCCCTCTCTCCTTCTCCTCTAAAGATAAATAAATAAATAAAATATTTTAAAAAATAACAAAATAAAAAAAATAAATTGTTTATTTATTTACTTTATTTTTAGAGAGGGGAAAGCATGGACAAAAAGGAGAGGACCATCAATACGTGGCTGCCTCTCACACGCCCCCAGCTGTGGACCTCGTCCAAAACCCATGCATGTGCCCTGACTGGGAATCAAACCAGCTACCCTCTGGTTCACAGGCCAGCACTCAAAAATGCACCAGCCAGGGCTATATTATTACATTTTTGAGTACTTCAAAAACATCAAATGTTCAAAGCAAGACCAAGAATGGTACAATGAGAAAAGATCAATCAAAAGGAACAAACAGTTGGTTACCTTTGGCCATCATAATGATCAAATCCCCATTGCCACACAATGACAATATTATAAGGAAACTCCCAATTCCCACTTTCTACTCTAGAGAGATGGAGGGTACAGTGTGTTCAAAGATCTTGCCATTTAACAATGTATATGAAATATGTTTTTCTGTTTTGTGTGAAACAGAGTGCTAAAACCATGTCAATAAGTGGTGCATACACTCTATTGCATACTGAAGAGATGAATAATTGATCAAACACCACAGAAACTGCACGTTGGACCAATATCAAGCATATAAAAATATATGGAAAATGTGCTCGCTTTGGCAACACATATACTAAAATTGGAACGATACAGAGAAATTAGCATGGCCCCTGCACAAAAATATATGGAAAAGATTAGGGATTTGTTTTACTTTTTCATTATAACAAGTAAACAAAGTAAATATAGACAAATGGGATCACACCAAATATGAAAACTCGTGCACTTTTTTAAGGAAATACTCAGGTGGTCAAAATCACAACCTGTGGAATATAGTAAATTTACACAAAGCTTGTATTTTATAAGTCTTTCATATTCAGAATATATAAAGAGGTTTTACAGAACAACATGATAAAACAACTAACACAATTTTTAAAACAGCCAAAGATATATGGTTAATTAATATAAAAAAGACAGGAATACAGAATGTGGTGAGACAGATTCTTTAGTAAATGGTACAAGAATAACTGAACCAGTACAAAAAATAATATACTTCAACCATTTTCTTATGCCACGTAGCAAAAGAAACTCAAAATGAATTAAAAACTAAAATATAAGACCTAAATCCATGAAACAAAGAAAGAATACTCAAAAACTCTGCCATTGCTCTTAGAAACTTTTTTTTATATATCTTGGTAGGGATAGCAAACAAGAAAAAAAGTTAAACAAGTGAGACTATAACAAAATAAGTTTTTGCATAGCAAAGTAAACCATCAAGAAAACAAAGAAACAAAAAAAAACCCAATCTACTGAACACAGGAAGTTATCCACCAATGATGCTAAATGTGCAAAATATACAAGGAATTCACAAAACTTCACACCAAAAAACAAACTTTCTGATGAAAGAATGAGCAGAAGATCTCAACAGATATTTCTCTAAACAGTACATAAAGATGGCCAATAGACTTATGAAAACATGTTCAACATCATTCATTAGCACAGAAATGCAAATTGAGAGAGACCACAGTGAAATAGCAGCACATATGTATCAGGATGGCAATTATCAATACATTAACAGGCCTAGCTGGTGTGGTACAGTGGACTGAGTGCCTGCCTGTAAACCAAAAGGTCACAGGATCAAATCCCAATTAGGGCACATGCCTGTGTTATGGGCCTGGTCTCCAGTTGGGGATGTATTAGGGGCTACCAATGGATATATCTCTCACACATCAAGTTTTTCTTCCTCTCTTCCTCCTTCCCTTGCTCTGTCTCTAAAAATAAATACATGCAATCTTTAAAGCAAAATTAACAAGAATTGGTAATGATGTGGAAAAATGAGAACCCCCAAACATTGTCAGTGAGATTATAAACAAATTGGTGCAGCACTATAGAAAACAAAATGGAGGTTCCTCAAAAATATACCAACAAGTACCATATAACACAGCAATTCCATTTCTGGGGATTTATCTAAAGCATATGAAAAGACATATTCAAAAAGGAATATATACCACTATATCCACTGGAGCATTATATATATATAAAAAGAACCACTGGCATAATGGTACTGAAACTCTAGAATAAATAAGAGATTTAATTTTAGTTAATATATAATATCAGAAAAATTGTATCTCAATATAAGCTTAATATAAGCTTCTCCTTAAAGCTATGATTCATTATGTGCTTATTTAAAATTTTTCTAAAAACTACAAATATAATATCCATGTTTTTGAATATAAAAAAACCTTAATTTTATGTACTTCACACTTTCTCAAGGCAAATTCTTTACCAATTTTGTTTTTTTTTAATTTTATTTATTTATTTATCTTTAGAGGGGAAGGAGAGAGGGAGAGAAACATCAATGTATGGTTGCCTTTTGTGCATCCCCTGCTGGGAGTTGGCCTACAGGGAACCTGCCTGCAACCCAGGCATTTGCCCTGACTGGGAATCGAACCGCGATCCTCTGGTTTGCAGGCTTGTGCTCAATCCACTGAGCTACACCAGCCAGGGCTACCAATTTTGTTTTTTAACCCAAAGTGTTATGATTTAAATTCTCATGTCTCAATCATTAAGGAAAAATACAAACAACACACAAAAAAGTCATCCGAATCATAAGGAAAAACAGAAGCCACGAGATGGGGAAAAGTATTTGTAAAAGAAAGTATGTACATACTATTGTGTAAGACATAGAAAGATGTTTTCAAACTCAACAGTGACAAAAAATTGCTAAAAAGGGACACAACGCTTAACAGAAAGCATGCTAAAAATAAATATATAGATTAAAAATTAGTATCTGCAAGGAAACGCTACACCTTATATCACTAAGAAAATGCACATTAAAACAATGAAAGTCATACAAACAGCACATTCAAGCAACACTAACCCCTCCTGGGAAGGGAATCCAGAATGTTGACAACAGTAAATGCTGCTGTGGATGCGGAGCAGCCCTAACTCTCTTTCACTTCGGGTGAAAATGTAAAATAGTACTACCCCTTGGGAAGAGAGCTTGAGATCTCACAAAACTAAAAATAAAGGAGAGGGCAGGGTAAAAAGGGGCAAAGGGGAAAAACTGGGCCAACAACAGTAAAATATATAATAAAATACTTTAAAAAAATCTTTAACAGCCCTAGCTGGTATGACTCAGTAGATTGACCACGGTGCTATGAAACAAGAAGTTGACAGGCCAAGCCCTGGCTGGTGTAGCTCAATGGACTGAGCATGAGCCTGCGAACCAAAGGGTCACTGGTTGGATTCCCGATCAGGGCTCATGCCTGGGGTGCAGGCCAAGTCCCCAGTGGGGGTCATGTGAGAAGGAACCCCACATTGATGTTTCTCTCCCTCTCTTCCCCTCTAAAAATAAATAAATAAAATCTTTTAAACAAATAAATAAATAAAAATTAAAAAGTCATTCACAGACCTTCTTCTCTGAAGTACCTGTACTGAGGTCTATGCATCTTTCCTATGGTTCTTTATGCCCATCCAAGAAACAAAAGTTTGCATCCACCACTGAAACACACACAGACACACACACACACACACACACACACAATCACTTTACAACAATAAAAATGACCAGATTCAGCCCTGGCTGGTGTAGTTCAGTGGATTGAGCACAGGCCTGTGAACCAAAGGATCATGGTTTGATTCCCAATCAGGGCACATGCCTGGGTTGCAGGCAGGTTCCCTGCAGGGGATGCATGAGAAGCAACCATACATTAATATTTCTCTCCCTCTCTCCTTCCCTTCCCTTCTAAAGATAAATAAAATCTTAATAAATTATAAATTATAAAATAAATCTTAATAAATAATAATAAAGATTTATAAAAATCTTAATAAATAAATAAATAAATAAAAATGACCAGATTCAAAGAAATAAACACCACCAACTATTTCCAAAAATGTGAAAAAACTAGACAGTATACATGATTGAATAAAAGATAAATTGATACAAACATTATGAAAAACAAGAAAGAGTTTGACAAAAATTAAAATAAAATTGCTTTGTCATTCAGCTCTTCTACTCAGGGAATTTATCAAAAAGTATTAAAAGGTGGATTTGTAAGAGATGTGTACACACCTATGTCCACTGTAGTATTCCTCACAAAAGCCTATATAGGGGAAACAACCCCCATGTTTACAGAATAATAGGTAAAAAAAATTACTATATAAATAAAGTACTGCTTTGCCAGAAAAAGACGTTACACCCTATACCATAAAGACAAACATTGAAGACTTTTTTAAGTGAAGCACACAAGTCACAAAAGGCAGACATTATAGGGTTCCACTTAGGTGAATGTCTTATGAAGTCAACATCATAAAAAAGAAAAAGGTAGTCACCTGGGTGTTGGTTTCAGGCAAATGAGGAAGTGGATGTTTAATAGACACTGAGACTTTTCTGTAAGATGGAAATTTCAAATGATCACATGCACAACAAACAGAATACACTTAATACAACTGGACTATAGAGTTATACATGGTTAATATGGTAGATTTTTTTCCTCACATAGGATTTTTAAAACATTTTATGTACTTGTATGTTCAGAGGGAGAGTAAGGGAGGGAGAAAGAGAGGGAGAGAAATATCAGTGCGTGAGAGAAACAATGACTGGCTGCCTTTCTTGTACATGCCCTAACCAAGCGCAGAATCTGAAATCCCAGCATGTTATGTGCCCTGACTAGGAATTGAACCTGCAATATTTGAGTTTGCAGGACGATGCCCAACCAACTGAGCCATACAGGTCAGGATGGTTTTTATCAAAATATACAATAAAATATAATATCTAAAAGGGATAGTTAAAAAACTTTATAAAAATTACATCAATTGAGAAAAGTTTTTTCCCCTCACATAAACAGAAGATAAATTCAGCTATGAAGAGATATAAGTAAGACTATTTCCAAAATTCATAGGATCAATCAATCACTGACCATTAACAGCACGCAGAAAGAAACAAGGTTAAGTCATGAATACTGCCGGGGTAAAAACCACACAAACACGCACATAATGTTAATGGCAACTGACATATGGCTGATTCATATTTGAATTAAGTCCCACAATGTTAAGTGCACTGATTGGAGAACTATTATTCACATTTGTAACATAGAAATGAAAATCAAAAATGCAATCAACTAAATTAGGGGAATCAATCATAAAAGAGGAAACATGCTGGAACACCAGTGGGAATTGTGGCTGAGTGAGACTTATGGATGCTGGAGTCCAAGTCTTTCTCTTAAAGAGCCCACACACAGATTTACTGGGACACCCTCGCTCTGAACCCCAGCTTTAGGACAGAAGCTTGAAAGGCACCAGGGACATAACAGGAGAAACTAAATTGTCTGGCTTCGGGGCAAAGACAGGAGTGGCAGCTTTCTCCCACATAGCAGCCCTGGCAGAGGCAATTATTCCCTTGCTGAGCCTCTCCCACCATAGAGCTACCAACCAGTGCCATAACTGACTCTCCCTCTACCTGGTTAACTCTGTAGCCCTGTCCTGGTGACTCCATAAAACCTTGCACCAATCACATTGTCAGCCTACCCAAGATACGTCAAGTGGCCTTCCTATACAAATGGCTTCTTTTGCCTCATGCTTCAGACTCTCCTTAATCTCAGAAACAAACTGCATCTGGCCTCTGCAAGCCCAGTACCTCTCACTCGGTGACCGCACAGACAGCACTAGCTGCAGCAGGCTTTGAACTCCATCTCGGCCTCCAAATCCAACACAAGTAGGAACCATCTGCACGTCGCTCTGTGACTGGTGCTGGGTGAAACTGGGCAGTTCCTAGGTGGTGGCTGACCTCACACCTGAAGAGAGGATCCAGAGCCGGTGCACCCAGTGAACCGCTTAGAACCATGTCAGATTACAACCCTACCACTTCTACAAGCGACACATTCATGGGGCAGACTCGGAGAGCACCGAAGCCCACTGAACATTTCCTTAAATATAAAGTGCCTAATAATTCTGTAATTCACTTCTTGCCAAATGAGTACATTTGAGCATTGCTCTATCAGCACTTCTTTAAAAAAAAAAAAAGCAGAAATCTGACCAAGGTCTAATCAGAAAGTGAAAACTCGTCAAGGCACAGTCTCAGGCAGCAATGGACAGAACAAGAGAGAATGTTAAAATGACAGCACAATGAACAAATCAGGTTAACAATAAAGACTTTCATTGAACAACAATAAAAAATGTACTGGAAAAAAATAAAAGACTTTCCTACATGGTGGTCAATGTTCTAAGGCCACCTATAGCAGTGATTTATTGAAGAACTCTATACAGTAAGGAGATACATTAAGCTATTCTAACAGAAATTGGAGAACACAAACTGGAAATTTTGTGTGTTAGTTCATACAGAGCAAAACAACATTGTGAAGTGAAATAGAGAATCAGATTGTCTCATTTGGGGGAGATGCACTGTGTTGCGATGAACTCACTGAGTCTAAAGATTGTAGGATCTTCTTTGAAGCCTCCATAGGGTTAGAAATTATAAACCAGAAAACATGACACCTGTCCCCAGGGGTCCTGGGATTTCTGCAACAAATTCCAGGATCTCAACTACTTCCTTCATATACTCCATTCATGAGACAAAAACAAAACTTAAAAAATAACACTTAACTTACAATTTTTCAGCAACGTGCGCAGATTTTCTTGGGTCGCCAACACAATGGAAGAGGAGCCAGACCATGGTGGCCCTCACAGTCGAAGAGGAGGATTCTGGCCCCAAGTCCTAACAGGATAACAGAGGTCACTGGAGTAGAACAAGAATCCCAAGATAGTATGGGAGCAAGGGACATGATGGAGAACAGGTGGCCCTCTGTGACAGCAATAGAAATAAACCTGGGCTTTTCAAAGTCCTTTCTGTTGAAGCACAACTTCCCAAATCACACCTTAAAGTCTGCCTTCCTCTGTGACCTTTGGCCTCTCACCTGTGTCATCTGCTTCCCCATTCCCTCCTACCTGGGTGGGTGGATATTGACTTTTTTCTGCACATGTCCCAGAGTTCCTTAATTTCCTCCACAATAGTGACCAGGACTGGCTGAGGGAAAACACAACCTGTTTATAAAAGAAACATTAGTTTTGATGGAGATTCTCCCATTTACAATCCAGTTAGTGCTCAGGTAAGACTGGTAGAACAATAATAAACTTCAATTTCTCCCTTGAATGCAAAAATCTGAAAGGCTACCATACAAAGCATAAGTCCCTGAAATACTTTAAATTAATAAAGAAAAGGAAACCCTGCAGGTGGAAGGTCTCTGAAAGGAAGTCATCCTCACCCAGGGAGACCAGGTTCCTGTAGTTCTCCATCATCACATCCCTGTACAATTTTCACTGAGCTGGGTCCAGGCATTCCCACTCCTCTTGAGAGAAATCTATTGACACATCCCTCAAGGTAAACAGTCCCTAAAAAATAAAGACACATTTACCAAGGGGCCACCAAGGGTTAATCATGTAACCCAGACTGAAAAGTGTTAGAAGTGGTTTTAACCTAGAATATACTGTATCTAGTAAGATCATTTTGACCCAGTGATATTCTCTAATGTATTTTTAACACAGATAAATGAGGCTGACACATGTCCACCAATCCACTGCAAAGACTTTACTTTTCAGAAAAATAACCTTTAAAAATGAAGGGATAGCCCCAGCTGGGGTGGCTCAGTGGATTGAGTGCCAGCTTGTGAACCGAAAGCCTGCTGGTCCCATTCCAGGCAATGGCACACGACTGGGTGGAGGGCCAGGCCCCTGGCTGAGAGCATGTGAGAGGCAACTGATGTTCCTCTCACATATCCATTTTTCTCTCCCTCTCTTTTTCCCTCCCTTCCCTTCTCTCAAAAAAAATGAAATCTTTAAAATGAAGGAATAGATATAGGCATATGGATGGTTGAGTATGGTACTTGTATCATTGTGTACATTTCTCAGCAGGAAGAGAAAGACTTGGTGAGTTCAAAGTATAAGTACTTCTTCACGCTTACTTCACCCAACAAAGAACTGCAGTCTTGTAAAAAATGCAGGTTCTGAATCAGAAGTTCTGAGATGGGGCCCGTGTTTCCACATCTTTAACCACCTCACTTTTCCCTAGTGAGATCAATGTCTCACAAGCCATACTTCAGAATAGCACAAAAAGGAAAACATAGAAAATAATTCATACATGACTTTTAGTTGACAGACTTTTATAAAATGTACAGTTCTGGAGGAATAGCAAAGATATCAGCCACATATTATTTGAAAATTTAGTGAAGGTAATCTTAGAACAAGATTATTCTTCCTGAAACCATATTTTCTGAACCATACAGTAAAGCATATACCTAAGGTTTACTCCAAACTTTATCTAAAATTTTTTCAAAAAAATAAATAGGCAAAGACATATAAAGAGACCTCATGGATGTTCATTACAGTTTCTGTAACTGAGAAGAACAGAAACACTTTAAGAGTAAGAAGACTAAATATAAATATGTCAACTGTTAACATTTACTCACAGATATATACATGGAAACTAGGTAGAAATAAAAATTTATACAAAGCACAATTTTCACAATTTTCATGACAATGAAATTAAAATTGTTTTGCAATTCTCTATATCTCGTAAGTCTTTTTGTTTGCTACCTTTTAAAAAAGGAGTAATGCACGTAATGATAAAAACTAAATCAAAGCTAGTGTTTTTTAGTCTCTTATTACCTTTAAAATTTTTGTGTATCATAAGGGAACAGTTATATTATAGAAATTTTTTATGATTTTATTTTTTTATTTTTAGAGAGGAGGGAAGGAAAGGAGGATGAGAGGGAGAGAACTATCAATGTGTGGTTGCCTCTTGAGTGCCCCACACTGGGGACCTGGCCCATAAAGCAGGTATATGCCCTGACTAGGAATGGAACCAGCAACCTTTTGGTTCACAGCCCATGCTAAATCCATTGAACTACACCAGCCATTTTTAGAAATTCAACAAAATGCAACATACATTAATATGAGTCTTGTAAACTTTCTTGAAAATATAGAAAGTTATAATATAGAAAATAGAAAATATATTCTATATAGAATATAGAAAGCTATAATGTACATATCTGTGACATGAGCGTGGAATAGAATGAAAATTTACAGGTGAAAGGCCTCATTGAGTCAATCCTTCATATCAAAAGCCAACGATTTCTAGGAAATGAACAAAGGGCCTTCATTTTCCAAAGCAAACAAAAACTGAGAGAGGGTTGTTTCCGCATGCAATATGATGGCTTTTCTCAAATCTCTCAGTAATTCCTTGTTAGACCCTTGTTAATGATGAAGGGAAGCTATTAACAATATAGTAAAGAGACTACTAAAGCCAAATGAATATCAGGTGACTGAAGCACACACAAGAACAGAGCACCCATGCTGTGACATTACGGGGGAAAAAAACAACAAAACAAAAGAAATCATTGCTGTAGCTGGTGTGGCTCAGTGGATTGAGCACCAATCTGCAAACCCAAAGGTGGCTGGTTCAATTCCCCTTCAGTGAACAGGGTAGGATTGTGGGCCAGATACGGTGTTCCTCTCCCTTTTTTTTCTCCCTCCCTTCACCTCTCTCTAAAATATTTTTTTATACTCCTTGAAAAACATTTAAAAAGCAAGCCTGCAAACCAAAGGGTCACCAGTTTGACACCCCTGTCAGGGTACATGCCTGGCTTATAGGCCAGGTCCCCAGTAGGGGGCACATGAGAGGCAACCACACATAGACTGTTTCTCCCCATCTCTCTATCCCTCCCATCCCCTCTCTAAAAATAAATACATTCTTTCCAAAAAATGTTTTAAACTAAATAAATTATGATAAAGTGTTCATAAATAAACATTAATGTTTGCAAATATCAATGCACATGTACATCCCATGTATTGAACACAAATACTGTAGTGCATTTAAATAGCAAGACTTTTGCACCAAATTAGTGAGTCTCTTCTCTCAAGTCTCCTTTGTCAGAACTTTCTGAGGTATCCTGACCAGTAAAATGAGCATTTCTTATCCTTATCTACAGAGCTGATGCTGCAGCCACATGAACCTAAAACCTACATTTTCCTTCTTCATTAATACCTGAGCCTCTGACAGCCATCAAACAAGGCTACTGTGTATGCGTGGTTTCCCAAGTGGATCTGTGACAAAAGGGATGTTTTTAATACTTGAAGATCATTAATTAAAAGCAGGAATTCTTCAAGGCATTGGGGAGCCTGGATATACATAGTAAATAGAAGGCTCTGGGACAAAGGAACAAGTATATAAGCTGCTGACCTTGACAATCACAAGAAAGGGAAGAAATAAGTAGACAAAACAACCTCGGTAGATAAGAACATCAGAAGCAGAGAAATAAATGTTACAGGTTCTAAACCCACTGATGTTAGGAAGAAAAGCAAACTTAGCTTCTGACACAGTACACATCATTTACCTGAGAAGCAGCCATGTTGTCCTGGTCCTGCTCCTGCTCCTGCTCCTGCTCCTGCTCCTGCTCCTGCTCCTGCTCCTGCTCCTGCTCCGGGTTTTTTTCTCAGGCGATGATATGCCCGGAGTCAGGTCTGCATTTTAAGAATGTGAATTCACGGGCCTGCGAACCAGACGATCAGGGTTCGATTCCCAGTCAGGGCACATGCTTGGGTTGCAGGCCAGTTTCCAGCAGGGGCCAGTTCCCTGCAGGGGATGCACGAGAAGCAACCATACATTGATGTTTCCTTCCTCTCTCCTTCCCTTCCCCTGTAAAGATAAATAAATAAAATTTTTAAAAAAAGAATGTGAATTCAAAGGTTTCCACACAGCCCTGTAATCTGCTTCCAGCACATTCACAAGCAGAAGGAACTGAAAATGCTGGAAAGGTCCCCTACCCTTGTCCTTTGTAACAGGAGAGTCAGGAACAGTAAACTCCTACATGAACTCCCCACTGGCAATTTTTTTCTTCTTTTCAGGTGCTCCTTTTCCCCACAGATGTCCACAAATTCATACAGCAATGAGAATAAGAACTGTTTTCCTCAACCGCAAACCCAGGAAAGCACTCTGTTGCCTCTCCTGAGCAAAGCGTGCTCCCAGCTTTACAAAGGCATGCTGCCATACCTTTCCTTTGCCCTTCAATCTATAACCTTTGTCCTTCCTTTCTGCTAAGATCCAAGGTTCCTTCTTTTAAAGTTTTATTTTCAGAAAAAGAGAGAGAAACATCCAATGTGCGGTTGCCTCTTGGGCACCCCCAACTGGGGTTTTGGCCCTCAACCCAGACATGTGCCCTGACTGGGAATAAAAACTGTGACCCTTTGGTTCCCAAGCCAGCACTCAATCCACTGAGCGACACCAGCCAGGGCTCTTTTTTTCCCCAATGTTTTTATTTTAACACAGTCTTGCTGATAGAATAGTTAAAGAATAGTAAATAAACTTTTTCCTAAAGTATTTGATAGCGTACTCTCATTATGTCCCTGGGAATTTCAGTATGCATTTCTTTCTTTTTTAAAAGATTTTATTTATTCATTTTTAGAGACAGGGGATGGGAGGGAGAAAGAGAGTGAAAGAAACATCAATGTGTGGTTGCCTCTCATGCACCCTACTGGGGACCTGGACTACAACTGGGGCACGTGCCCTGACTGGGAATGGAACCAGTGAACCTTTGGTTTCACAGGCTGGCACTCAGTCCACTGACCACACCAGCCAGAGCCCAAGGGACCTTCTTTTAAGTCTATTGTTTCAATTTCTTCTGGACAGAGTATCTTTAAATAAAAACATAATAAAATAATAAAATTATTCTTATTAAAAAAACATATGACCCAGGTGAGTGATTCAGTTTTTGTAGCATCACCCCATACACCAAAACTTTGTGCCTTGATTCCTGGTCAGGGTAAGGGTTCTATACCCCTCAGTACCCATGTGAGAGGCAGCTTATCCATACGTCTCTTTCACATTGATGTTTCACTCTCTCTCTTCCTCTGTCTCTATAATCAACAACCATATTCATGAATGAGTATTTTTTTCAATTATTTATTTATTTATTTATTTTAGAGAGAGGAGGGAGGGAAGGAGAGGGAGAAAAACATCAATGTGTGGTTGCCTCCCACATACCCCAACAAGGAACTTGGCCTGGAACCCAGGCATGTGCCCTGAATGGGATTCAATCTGGTGACCCTGTGGTTGGCAGGATCGCACTCAATTCACTGAGCCACACCAGACAGGGCTGAATGAGGATTTTTTTTAAATGCATCCCAAAGCACTCCTACAAATTCCTGGGATCACCTTAGCATGTCCCAGAGCACCTCAATAAACAATGATGCTCCACCCAGAGCCGTTGTCCAACTCTGTCTAGGATGACACAGCTGATGTCATTTCTCAAACTTCTCAGGTGATATAATAGTAACCTGAAGGGAAACACTTTAGCTTAAATACGCATGCAGACCCCTAGGGAATAAAGGCTCCACTCTTCATTATTATTCTGTAGATCTATCTGCAGTGGAGCTGATGAAATGTCCTATTTATGTAGTTCCCTCTTGGTGCCTGCACTGCTCCTCAAGAGCTGTTTTCTCTATCGATGGTCCAGAGATAAAAGACCTAGCCCACCGCAGACCTCTGGGTACTGTTAGGACTTGGGGCAGAAACTTCTAAAATGACAGGTTCCCAAGGAAAAATTTTTTCTTATTTTGTGAGAAATTACAAAAACTTATTTTAGAAACATAAAATGATAAGTGCAAGATATGATGCTGAAAACTTAAAAAAATATTTGACTGAAAATATGTTTGCCAACACAACAAATAGATGGGTTTTCCAGAAACCATGTTTCAGATCAATCCAGTCCATCCTTCAGTATTTTCAGAGAATAGACCAGAGGAACTTGAGAGAAACAGCTCCTTTGTGGCTCACAGTCACTAATTCAATGAATCACATAAAGGGAAGAAAAAAACTGCTGAATATCAGTTGAAAGTTGAAGCTACTTCTGACTACTGTAAGATTAGAGGCATCTTTAACAAGTACAGTGAAACAGCCTGATATGATAAAGAGTAGAAAGGATGCAGGGGTCAGAATTTAAATTATACACAGTATGTTCAAAAGGAAAACTATCTGGAATTATTTTAATTAATTTACATTTGGAGAGAGGGGAAGGGAAGGAGAGGAAGAGAAACATAAATGTGCAAGAGATTCAGTTGCCTCTCACAAACCCCCAAGGGGCAACATGGCCGGCTACCCCAACTTGGCCAGCTACCCAGGCAATAGAACTGGGAATAGAACCGGTGAATTTTCAGTTCACAGGCTGGCACTCAATCCACTGAGCCACACTAGCCAAAGCTAGAAGTATTTTTTAATGTAATGACTTCTAAGATCAAAGTTTTGCTCTGACTGGCATGGCTCAGTCGATTTAGCATCCTCCTGCAAAGTGAAAAGTCACTGGTTCAATTTCTAGTCATGGCATGTGCCTGGGTTGCAGTCTGGATCCCCACCTGAGGGCTTGCAAAAGGAAAATGATTGCTGTTGCTCTCAGATATCAATGTTTCTCTGTCTCCTTCTCCCTCCGCTGAAAAGAAAATAAATAAAATCTTAAATAAAAAGAGGGAGATCAACAATGCTTATTTTAAAAGTTAATGACTATTCACAGAAGAGATATTCAACAAAATAAGATTTCTCGCTACGTTTTTTTTAAATATTTTTTTAAAGATTTTATTTACTTATTTATTTATCTTTAGAGGGGAAGGAGAGAGGGAGAGAAACATCAATGTATGGTTGCCTTTCATGCATCCCCTGCTGGGAGTTGGCCTGCAGGGAACCAGCCTGCAACCCAGGCATGTGCCCTGACTGGGAATCAAACCGCGATCCTCTGGTTCGCAGGCCCGCGCTCAATCCACTGAGCTACACCAGCCAGGGCTCTCGCTACATGTTTTTGAAAAATAAATTCAGCCCTGGTTGGTGTGGCTCAGTGGATTGAGCGTTGGCCTGAAAAAAAAGGGTCAGGTTGCTGGTTTGATTCCCACTCAGGGCACATGCCTGGGTTGCAGGCCAGGTCCGCAGGTGGGGGCATGTGAGAGGCAACCACACACTGATGCTTGTCTCCCTTTCAACCTCCCTTCCCCTCTCTCTAAAAGTAAATAAATAAATAAATAATCCTTTTTTTTAAAAAAAATAATTAATTAATTCAGCCCTGCCTGGTGTGACTCAGTAGGCTGACTGCCTGCCTGGGAACCAAAAGGTCAAAGGCTGGATTCCCAGTCAGGGCACAGGCCTGGGTTGCAGGCCAGGTCCCCTGTTGGGGAAGTGCCAGAGGCAACCTATGGATGTTTCTCTACCGCATTGATGTTTCTCTTTCCTCCTCCCTTCCCCTCTCTCTAAAAATAAATAAATGGATTCAATGTAAGAGTTAGAAGGAAAAATGCAAATACAACGGAGACAGACACAGAAAAAGAAACAATGGATTTAATATTACTGGAAAAAGCATCATGTGGTAACAGACTCAGTTACTTCACATCCCAGGTTATCTCCCTGCTGCCATTCCAGGACAGGAAAAGGGAGCCATGACTGGCAGACAAGTAAGTCTTGGACCTCTGAGTGAATAAAAGTTGCACATGCAAGCAATTCATTATAAAATTCACAATCTTTATAAATTGGAGATTTGTAATTCTAAGTCAAATGTACTTAAGGGAAACGATTCAGGAAATGTTAAATATTGACAGATTGTAAAACCATAAGCTGATTATCTCACAATTTAATCATCTACATCCAGGTTCACTTTGGTCCTGCTACGCTGTATTTCTGTGTCTGGATCTGCTTCTGTCTCTTCCCTCCTTCTTTGCACTTTCATCCTTTCCTGTGTTTCCCCTCCCCTGCTTTTTCTCCTCTTTTCTGTATTTCTGTCCCTACACCTGTTCCGTGAAACAAATGAAACCTATTTCATCTTCATTTGCTCTTTCTCCCAGATCTTTCTGATTGTTCCCATCCCCACTCATCCCCACCCCACCCGCGCCGTGCCTGTGTCCCTTCGGCGGCCCTTGTCTTCCCTGTCACCCCCACAGCTAGCTGACTTCAGTGCTGTTTCTCTCTCTGATCGTTCCCTCCAACCGCCCTGCTCTGTCCCGGCTCTCTCGTCCTCGACTCTCCTCAGAACCACTTCCTACGCCTGAAGCGCCTCGCTCTTTGCTGCCCCCACGTCCGCTCACAGGCCCCTCTCCCTGTCAGCTCCCCTAGTCTCTCTGGGGCTCCCCCGTATCCTCGGCATCTCTCCCCGGTCTTCCTCTTCCGGCTACTTTCCCCACTTACCCTTTCACTCCTCCTACGTCCCTCCCGCCTCCCCTGCATGGCCGTCTCCTACGGTCCCTCACGGACCTTTTCTCCCCCTCAAGCATCCGTCTCTCCATTCCGCCTCCGGCTCCGCTCACAGTCTCACTCCGCCGCTTTCCGAGCCGCCCCTTCGGCGTCACCGCTTCCACAAATCCCCTCCCCGCGGGGGGCTGATCACCTCTCCTCGGGACAACGTGATGTCCCCACCTAAGACCTACCCTATGGGAAGTGTGCTCTTCCTGGAATTCAGGCCTCCTATTTAAGGGGGGACGAGGCAGTCTCAGGTGGGGCGGACCGCAGATCCTCAAGTCGGGATGCAACCAGCCTTGATCGCCGAGGCTGGGAGAGGGGCACAAACGGCCGCGGAGTGTCTACGGGTCTCACAGGGCCCCTGGACTCACCGCCGCAGACTTCCCCGCCGTAGCCTTGGGCAGGGGTTTCAACGTCTGTAGTGACCCTCGGCCTTTCCCTGCTTAGGAATGAGGACTTGGGAAAGTTTCAACTGGGAAAACCCAACCACTAACTAAGAAGAGACCTTTGTTTCTCCAGTTAGTCGTCGCCGTCTGTCAGAGACTGCGCACGCTCCTAACACTTTCCGTGGGTGGGCGGGGCAGAGCCGCAGCTGAGCGCTTTGACTAAGGGCTGGCGGGGGCGGGGCGGGGGCGGGGCGGAGGCGGGGCGGGGCTCGCTCGGGCTCGGAGAGAGCCAGGCGTGTGAAGAGATGAGGAATACAAGGGAGGGGCTAATACAGTGGCTTGGCCTGGGCTCCATTCCACCTGTCTCCCTGGTTATAGACTTTCCTTAGTCATTCCTTTTAATTATCCACATAATTATCCTATTTCTATTATCTCTATTGAGATAGAGATAAAAAATAGAGATAATAAAAATCATCTCTATTTCTCTGACAAATAGAGAAAAGAGGAGAAAAAGCAGGGGAGGGGAAACACAGTATTTGTAAGATTTCGCTACAAAATTAATATTTTGGTGACCCTCCAATGATAAAATTTTAGCTAAGATCTTTGCCACACAATGTGACCTTCCCTCTGGACTCTCACCTTCTTCCATATTTACAAAATGGAGCTAGGAGGGGAAAGGAGGCGTTCTGGGTTCTGGGCGGATCTCGCTAACAACAGGGCTGGAGGCCTAACAGGATGCCAGGCAAGCACACTTACAATGAAGAAGTGAATGCCACCTTGTGGACCTGCTTGGGGAGAAACCTGAACTTCCATGGGCTTTGCCTCCAAACTTTCTATTCCAGGTTTAAAAATGCTGGTATGAGAGCAGAAAAGTTGGCATTTGTCTTGCTTGTCACCACCAGACCCAATAAGTAGAGACAGGTATTGACTCTCTGTGGACGCTTTATTAGATAGCTGGCGATGTGTGGAGACAGAGGGTTATGTACCATAAAAGACCATCTTACATATCATTTCAAGCCAACCTTTTTTATAAGGAAGGAAAAAGTGTAGTTAAAGAGTTTAGAATTCCGGGGGAGGGGGGTGGATTGTAGGTTGGGGATTGGGATTAAAGGAAAAGATTAATCAGATAAAAGTTGCAGTCCCACAATCTCTCTTGCATCTGCTCATCTCTTGACAGGTGGTTCTTTATCTCTGATCTGGGGGGCAGAATGTACCTCCTTGGAGCACGGAGGCTCAGATGCCATCTTGATTGCTTGCAGTCCTTCTCTGAAACAAACGTCAAATTGCCTGTGGTACCCTGGAGTCAGCGCAGGTCATGTCTTCAGTTACTGAAACAATAGCTTTTACATGCATTAATTACCAATCTTACTAACTATTACTTAAAGCTAAAATTTTGCGACTCCAGTTCCCCCATAATTCCCCCACTCTTAGTCCAAACTACCTTATTTCTATGAGATCAGTTTCATATAGAAGTAATCAGCCCTGGCTGGTGTGGCTCAGTGGATTGAGCACGGGCTTGTGAAGCAAAGGGTCCCCAGTTCGATTCCCAGTCAGGGCACATGCCTGGGTTGCAGGTCAGGTCTCCAGTAGGGGAGATGAGAGGCAACCACATGAGAGGCAACAACACATTGATGCTTCTCTCCCACTTTTTCTCCTTCCCATCCCCTCTCTTTAAAAATAAATAAATAACAGATTTTTTAAAAAGAAGTAATCATTTTTGCTGTTGAGCATGTATCTTAGCATTAGACAAATCTGGCAGGGAGTTTAGGGATACACTTCATTGCAGATCCACATAAGAGGGGGCACATTGTGTACCACAGCTTATAAAACTGAAAGAGATGAAAAGAATAAAAACAACAAATGCCTCTCAAACACCAGTATTTCTAGGCAACCAGAAAGTTAGTTTAGACAAATCAATACAAAAGAATCCCTCTCTTTCTTATATCTTGGATACTTCTTCATTTGCTTGCTCTATTTTATGTTCTATGAGATGTGAATTATCAGTCAGTTTGTAACAGCAGAATCCTTTAAGTTCTTCATATCCATGACTATGTCTTAAAGGAAGGTAACCCATACTTGTGTGATTTTCTTTTTCTGATAGGTTTTATTTATTTGTTTGTTTGTTTGTTTGTTTATTAGCAAGAGGATAAGAGAGTGAAAAAGAGAGGGAGAGAAACATTAATATGTGGTTGCCACCGCACACTCCCAAATGGGGGTCTGGCACACAACCCAGGCATGTGTCCCGAGGCAGAATTGAACCTGCAACCTTTCATGTCCTAGGCTGTTGCTCAACACACTGAGCCACAGTAGCCAGAGTCATAGTTGTCCAATTTTCTATCAATTCTCCAACTTATCCTAGTTCTTGACTGATGATACCTATGGCTTGAGAGGTAGCATTCAAAGCTCTTACCATAGCACAGGCTAATCTTATTTTTGTATTCAAAAAGATTACCATGGCTGGCATTAGAAATATAGTCAGCTCTGGCTAGTGTGGCTCAGTGAATTGAGTGCTGGCCTGCGAATCAAGTGACTACATAAGTGACTTTTAAGGAAAACATTTCCCTGTCCTTTAGAGTTATCACAGGTTCCCAACTATAAATATAAGAGGTTATGGTCTTATTGATATGCTGAAACAAAGTATAAATTTGAAGGCCTTCCAGGGAAGTACAAACACCTACAAGACATGAAGTGAAAATTTGTCTGATATAGGTTCCTCCTGCAAGACAAAAGTAAGAGATGTTTAGATCCTCTTGTGCTAAATATATCTAGATACTTTCATCCTACTTGATGGGGGGCTCCAATGCTGGAAAAAATTTAGTTTCAGGTAACAGCTAAGAAGCTTAGTAATCAATGTATGTACAAAGCTATTTCAGGAACTGACAATATGACCCACTCTGACTCCAGGAGACCATAAGCAGTTCCACCTTTGTGCTTCAGGAGGACTGCAAGCAATCAGGATGGTATCTGAGCCATTGTACTCCAGGGTGACACTAGTAAAGAGTACCACCCAGGGCAGAGATAAAGACCACTGCCCTGGACACAGAGGAAAGAATACTGTAGCTTGACATAGAAGAAAGAATACTGAAGCTTTTTATCTGATTAACTTTTCCCCTGAATTCCAAATCCCTTACCTACACTTTCCTTCTCCTAATAAAAAGGGTCAATTTCAAATGGAATTTACAATGGTCTGTTAGGGTACAAATGCACCCTCTTCTCAGATCACCATCCATCTGAATAAAGTGCCTGTAAAGATTCAGTTCTTCTCTCTGCTTATTGGGTCTGGTATGTGAGAGGCAGCAGGAACACAGCCTTTTCTGGTTTCAATTTGAAAAGAAAAAGTTCTCCATAAAATGGGGTTAAACAAAAAGTAACGAAAAGAATATAAGTCATTGTTTTTAAAAGATGATTTTCAGGTCTTCTTGTGGTTTGGTGGCCCATTGTTCTTCTGGTGCTTTTCTTAGTCTGGCGTGACGAATTAAAATTTTAGTCATCCTAACTTCATTGAGGTTGGGCTGGTGAGGGGTATGTCCCAAGGTCCAGTTCACTGTTCTTCTAGGAAGCTCTCTGGGATTCTGTCTTCCAAGGATTAAGGGGATCCTCATCCCCAGGATGAAAGGAATGTAGCAAACCTGTGGGCAGAGGTGTCTAATACAAACAAGGTCATTAATTACAGCTAAGTTCTGACTTAAATGTTGTACTTATTTCTTTACCTTCACTCCTTGATCCCTAGTCATATCTCCCACTCTAATCATAGCTTGAAATGGTCACCTGTACAGAATGTTATAAAGACTCAAGTGAATCCCACTTTAAGGAGCTACCCTTATCCTGAGCAGGGCAATAGGTAAAACTTGATCTCAATGGAGATGAGTTTCTTGACTCAGGTTGGCTACATTTTGCTTCGAGGTATGATACATCTTCTCTGCCTTCCCAGAAGCCTGGGCTCTCCATGTGGTATGGAATTGTAACATGGTGCGGCCAGGGGCCCCCCAAAGAGGGATTTTAATAGGGTCCAGAACTCAGGGTATCTAGGAAATATAAAAAATATAGGATGTCTTCATCCCCACCGGTCTGAACCGGGGGATGGGACACATGGAGCGGGGCCATTGAGAGTTGTTTTGCACAGCAAGTTTTGCAAATAACCTCAGCAATGATCATTTAACATATCTATAACTTTTAACTGGTTTCATGGATATATTAAATATAGATATATGACCATGCTTTGAGCCAGGGATATGCGAGTGACTTCCACACAGGATGTAACTGGAAGCAACTCCCCCTGGTTACAGCGTTATGCGTAAGAACTAGTAGAGGATTGGCTCCACGCCGCTGGGCTGACCATGCCTGGACTTATTATGGCAGCCCAGAAAAGCTGGAAAAATATGGGAATGTTGGCAGGTGTAGCTAATTGTGGGAGGAGTCGGAAATGGGGATACAGAGGAAGATTGGCACTGGGATTTTAAAACCCATGTGTGGCTGCTTTGCAATAGGGAAACCACTTTGGGAATGGAGGTCTACACAGTTTTGGCAAGGTCTGAAAACACATGGCTTTGGAGCTCCCTTCACCATGCAGCTTAGGAAGCCAGAAAGCAATACGTAGCAGCGATGCAGAGCTCTGTCCTAGCAGTTTGGAAGAATGCGGGAGAGATGCTGCAGGAGGGAAAGGGGTGAAAGGACTCTTGCTGTTTGGCCAGGAGAAGATGTTACATGTGTTTAAATTAAGAACTGGAGATCCTGGCAACACAGCTACTGCTGTTGGGAACTGCAGGAGGCATGCCAGCAGAGCCTGGATTTCTGGGAAGAACCAGGGACTACCTGAGCCATGGACTTCTATTTGTATTCCTGAGATATGGTACTCCAGACTGGGCAAAGGAGGGAAGGAAGGACTGTGTGTGTTTGTGGGTGTCTTAAGGGACTTGGGAATTTTAATGAACATATCAAGTCATTACTCTTAAGTCTATATAACTTTTGAATAAATAGTTCCTTTCCTTTTTACCAATCTGTGGCATTGAGAGCCATAATTCCCTGGCAGCAGGGAAGGCAAACCTGGCACAGGAGGACCCTGGGAGAATTGGGGGTGGGGGAGTGCATTTGGTAACAGTATTTTGTCCCCACCTTGGATCTGTTCTGTAACAGTCTCCACTTGATTCATAAAAATTTACTAAACTCCTGTGTAATTTCTGAAACAAAAGCAGTTCCACTATCACTCTGGATGCTGCTGGGTAGGCGAAAGCGAGGAATTATTTCCTTCAGTAAGGCTTTCACTACCTCTGAGGACATCTCAGTTCTGGTATGATAGGCCTCTCTACCCATCCTGAAAAGGTGTCAACAAAGACTACCAAATGTTTCCACCCTTGGACCCCTGGCAACTGGGTGTATTCTATTTGCCGATCTTCAAATGGGCCCTGTACTTGTTGTTATTTCCCTTTCTTTTAATGACGATTTTATTTACTTACTTGACTTACTTTTTGAGACATGAGAAGAGAGGAAGAGAGAGAGAAATGTTGATGTGTGAGAGGAACATGGATCTGTGGCCTCCCACATCCCCTACCAGGGACCTGGCCTGCAACCCAGACACATGCCCTGACTGGGAAGTGAAGCAGTGAGGCTTTGGTTTGTGAGATGATGCCCAACCCACCACTGAGCTACCTCACTCAAGCCTTTATTTTGATGGAGATCTGTGTGGGGCTGTTCTTCTGGCACACAACCCATCCAGCAATTACTTTTCTTATGGCTTTAGAAATTCCAGGACCTGTGAGCTGTGATTTAATATAAGCAGTTAAAGAGCGCCTTTCATAGTGAGTCATCTCCTGCAAATGCTTCATGACTGGCTCTACCAATTGTTCAGGAAGCAGTATGGCTCTTTTATTTTTTTTTAAGATTTTATTTATTTATCTTTAGAGAGGAAGGGAAGGAGAGAAGGAGAGAAATATCAATGTATGGTTGCCTCTCGTGAGTCCCCTGCTGGGAACTGGCCTGCAACCCAGGCATGTGCCCTGACTGTATACCAAACCGCGATTGTGTGGTTCGCAGGCCCGTGCTCAACCCACTGAGCTACACCAGCCAGGGCTTCTTCTCTTATTCTTTATCTACTCTCAGGACCTCCTTCATCAAAACCCTAGCTATTAGCTTTATCTCTGTCTGCAGTCAAATATTCAACGTCAAATTGTGACAAATCTAGAACAGGTAACAAAAGTATTATAAGGGTTCATTTAGCAGCCTCTTTCACTGCTCCATCAGCCAGGTTGTTTCCTCTAGTCATTTCAGTGTCCTCTTTCTGATGCATCAGACAGTGCATGACTGCCGCCTATAAAGGTACCTGAATGGCTTGTAATAATTTTAAAATTTCTGCTCTATGCTTAATCTCCTTTTTTATTGGAGGTCAACAGTGTTCTTTTTGTGTTTGGAACCTTGTATGTGCCAAATCAGAAAAACCTACCTCGAGTAAGTATATGCATTCACTCTCTTTTTGTGAGACAATTTCAGTGCCCTTGTCAATGCAATCAATTGAGCTTTCTGAGTAGAGGTTCTAGGCAGCAAGGCCTTGGCCTCCACTACACCTTCAAGACTCACTACTGCATAACCAGCCTTTGTGTTTTCTTTGTCCCCACAACTGCTTCCATCTGCATATAAAGTCCAGCCTGCCTCTCCTAAAGGACGATCTGGTAAATAAATCCCGCTAGAATAAAACTTCATCAGTGATCTCAGCACAGATGGGTCAGATACGATCTTCATTTTTTTGCAGTCCTTCTGGGGCACAGAAGTGGAATCGCCTGTGTTCTTCTGGAGTCAGGGTGGGTCATACATTCAGTTCCTGTATGTTCGTGTTTTGTTACATGCCTTCAGTTCATGTTTTGTTACATGCATTACTACTAAGCTTTTAAACTACAACCTAAAACTAAAATTTTCTAACTCTTGAGGTCCCTCATCAACATAAAAGCAGCAAGAAAGCTTATTGTTCCTGACTCTGTGATAAAGAGAGGGGAGAGTGACACTTCCAGCATTTCCACATCCTTCTGCTGGTGAGTTTGGTGGGATTAGAGAAAAGGGCTGTGCTGAGGCCTTGGAAGATACATCCTCAAAATGCAGGCTTGACTACTGAGTATGTCATCGCCTGAGAAAACAACCCAGAGCTAGAGGAGCAGGACCAGGACAACATGGGTGCTTCTCAGGGAAAGGATGTGTCCTGGGTCAAGGGCTATGATTGTTTTTCCACCTAACATGAGTGAAATTTAGAACTTGAAACCTTTATTTCTCTACTTCTGATGTTCTTGCCTAGCGAGATTTTCCTCTAGTTATTTCTTTTCTTTTCTTTTTATGATTACCAAGGTCAGCAGTTTATATACATTTCTCCTTTGTCCCAGAGCCTTCTTTGCATTATCTTTATCAAAGCTGCTCAAGTTGAAGAATTCTGCCTTTATTAAAGACCTTCAACTACTGCCCTGGCTGGTGTGGCTCACTGGATTGAGTGCTGACCTGCAAACCAAAGGGTGACTGGTTTGATTCTCAGTCAGGACACATGCCTGGGTTGTGAACCAGCTGGGTGCACTCTAGAGACAACCACACATTGAGGTTTCTCCTTCCCTTTCTCCCTCCTGTCCCCTCTTTCAAAAATCAATAAATAAAATCTTTAAATAAAGAAAAAGAACTGCCCTGGCTGGTGTAGCTCAGTGGATTGAGCGCAAGCCTGCGAACCAGACAATCACAGTTCGATTCCCAGTCAGGGCACATGCCTGGGTTGCAGGCCAGTTCCCAGCAGGGAACACATGAGAGGCAACCATACATTGATATCTCTCTCCCTCTTTCCTTCTCTTCCCTTCTAAAGATAAATAAATAAAAATCTTTAAAAAAAAAAAGAAAAGAAAAAGAACTACTTGGTAACAGATGAAAGGATGGTAAAGAGATTGCTGGACTGCAGTTTTTATCTCATTAACCTTTTGCATTAAATCCAAATCTTTTATCTATATTCCCCACCTTCCTGCCCCCAATTTCAAACCTCTTATCTATATATTTTTTTCTCCTTATAAAAAGCTGGTTTAAAATGAAATATAAGAAGGTGTGTTAGGGTACATAACTCACCATTTTCTCAGATCTCAGGCCATCTGCATAAAACCTCCATAAAATTTCAATCCCTATCTCTACATCTTGTTACTGTTGGTAGCAGGCAAAACAAATGCCAACTTTTCCGGTTTCAATGGCAGCATTTTTAAATCTGAAAAGGGTACTTTGAAAGCAGAGCTCCTAAAATTCAGGCCACTCCCCAGGAGGTCCACACAGGGCACTCATTCACTCCCTAACTGTCACTGCACATGCCTGGCCTTTCCTCAGGTGCTGCCTCCTGTCCCTAGCACTGTGTTCAGATTCAGTCCCCAGAACCTGCACTTTTCCATCCCAGAGCCATTTTATAGACAGACTCAGGAAGGTGACACTCCTGGGGAAAGGTTGCAAGGGGTGGCAAAGATCTTAGGCAAAATGTAATCATTGGAGGGTCACCAAAATAGTAATTTTGAAAAGAAATGTTACCAATGTTAGCAATAATTATGTGGATAAAGGAAAAGCAATGAACGAATAAAGCTACAATCAAGGTGACCTAGCTGGAATGGAGCCCCGGCCGCACCCCTGTGACTGCCCTTTCCCTGCACTCCTCATCTCTGTACTGGACTGGTCCTTTTCAAACCTTCCCCACCCTCCTTCCTCCAATACACGCCCTCACAGAGGAGGTGCTGAGCACAAACTCTGACTCCGCCCACCTGCTGACCTAAGGAGCATGCGCAGTATCTTCCTGACGCGAAAGCGTCTTGGAATAGAAATGTTCACTTGGTCCTCCCAAGTTTCGGCTTTTCAGGTCGAAATTTGATTTTTCAGTTCTTCCTACAGCCATGAATCCTGAAAATTACTGTAGACGTTGAAATCCCCGCTCCCGAGCCTCCTACAGCGGTGAGTCTGGCGTCCCTGTGAGACGCTCCGCGTTCGTTTCTGGGAAACTTGGGGCCTTCCGGCCCGCGGTCTTTCAGCCTTCAGGTCGCTGGACACCGCCTCCTTCGAGGTTTTCCTGCTGAAAACACTTCCCTGGGCAGCACACCCACCGCACGCCCTTTAAAGTCTGGAGATGCAGTCAGAGCCTGTGCACCCTTCCCCCAGCCTCGCCACTCTCGGTCCTGGAGCCCGGATTTCACCCCGGCCGCGGGATCGGCAGACCCCACTCCCAATTTGATACGAGACCTGAATCCGAGAGAAGCGCACATTCATGGGGTGGGACTTAGGAGGGGAGAACACGGTGTCCCCAGAAGAGGGGACCAGCCCCACGCAGGGAGGGGATTTGTGGGAGCAGTGAGAGCGAAGGGGCAGCAGGGAAAGCGGCGGAACGAGGCTGTGACGGGATCCAACGGACGCGTAGGGGCAGAAAAGGTCGGTGAGGGGCGGCAACGCAGGGGACGCGGGAGGGACGGGGCCGCGACAGAGGAGTGAAAGGGTAAGTGGGGAAAGTAGCTGTAGGAGGAAAACGGGAGAAATGCCGAGGAGACAGAGGAGCCCCACAGAGACGAGAGGAGCCGACAGGGAGGGGGCAGGAGAGGGTGAAGCCGGTCAGACGGAGGGAGTGGTTCTGAGAAGAGTCGAGGAGGGGAGAGAAGGGACAGAAAGGCTGTTTGAGGAGACAGATCGGAGTGAGAAACAGCACTGAGAGTTTGCCGGTGGGGGCGACAAGAAAGACTAATAAAAGGGGCAGCAGAGATGACACCGGCTTGGGCGGGTACGCGGAAGTGTATGGCGATGGGAGCAATCTCGTATCAGGGAGGAAGAGCAAGTGCAGGTGAAATAGGGAACAGGTGTAGGTAGAGGAATACCAAAAAGGGGAGAAAGAGCAGGGGACCGGGTAGAGCAAACACAGGAAAGGACAACAGTGCAGAGAAACACGGAAGAGACAGAAACAGATCCATACATAGAAGTACAGAGTAGCAGGAGAAGGGGAACCCCGATATAGATGAATGGTGAGTTGAGGGGATGTGGAGGATTATGTCGTGACTTGTGGGTTGTGGCTTTATAATCTATTTAGTTTAACATTTGTTGAGTTGTTTCAGTTAAACAGATTTGAATGAGGATAACATTTCCAGCTTATAAGGTTTGTGAATTTTAGAATTGCTTGTTTCCAGTTGCAACCTTCATTCACTTAGATGGAGGTCAGAGACCTGTCTTTCTGCACAGTGGATTTACTCTTTTCGTTTTACATCTCCCATTGAATTTATTTTTTGAGAACACATTGAGATAAACCAGAGTCTGTTGAATATCTGCTTTCGTGCAGGTAGTCTTTCACTTCTGAAATAAGCATTGGTGATATCTCTTAACTAGCACTTAACATTCTTTTCTAAATATGGGGTAGTCTCAGCATTTTTTAAACTTTGACCATAGAAGTCATTTAAAGAAAATTCCACAATAGTTTCTCTTTTAAATATATTGTGCCTAGTTTAAAATCTGAGCCCTGCATTCTTTGTACTGTTTATAATACTTTGGAACATAGATTGGTACTTAGACAGTAATATCAGGCTATTTCAGTGTGCACTGGTCAGGATGTCTATGATCTTAACAGTCAGAACCTATTTTTATGAGTTCACCTAATGTTCAGCAGCTTTTTCTTGCATTTATGTTACTTGTTGAATTAGTGACTGTGAGCCATAAAGGGGCTGTTTCCCTGAAGTTCCTCTTGTCCATTCTCTGAAAATATTGAAGGAAGGACTGAATTAACCTGAAACAGGGTTCCCAGAAAACCCATCTGTTGGTTGTGAAATTTGATGGACATGTTTTCATAGCTAATATTTTTTAAAAGTTTCAGTATCAAAACTTGCATTTTGGGGTGGGGAGAAAATACAGCTGTAATTGAACAACAACAAAATAACTTTATAAAAATCTATCCCTTCCCCAAAATACCCCACTATTGCTGACAATATGATCAGAAGATTTGCAGATAATGTGATCTCTAGATTCTAAAAAATCTACCACAAAAGTTTTTAAAAACTTACATTTATAATTTTATGCTTTTAATATAATTATTTGGCTTTTCCTGGGTAATAAAAAAAAAACTTTTGCCCTTGGAGCCTGTCATTTTAGAAGTTGCTGCCTAAATTCCTCACAGTACCCAGAGGTCTGAGGTGTGATGGCTCTGATAAGCCTGGCCCAGTGTACAGAAAACAGCTCTGATGGAGCAACCCAGGTACCAGGAGGGAACTAGATAAAGATGCCACTTCCTGGACTGCACTGCATGTTAGTATAACTTAGAGTGGAGCCTCATTCTCTTTGTGTCTGCATGCTTTTTAAAGCGACACTGTTTCCCTTCAGAATCCTGTTAAGTCACCCGAGAAGTTCTGACAAATGCCATGGGGTATGTCACCCTCTACAGAGTTGGACAACTTCTCTGGATGGAGCATCATTGTTCAGTGAAGAGCTTCAGGAGATACTAAGGTGTGTTCAGGGATTAACAGGAATGCTTTGGGATGCATTTAAAAAAAATCCACTTCCAAGGATATGCTCATTGATGAGAGAGAGAGAGAAACATTGATGTGAAAGAGAAACATCACTGGACCCTTTACATGCCCCTGGACTAGGGGTTGAAGCTGCAGCCTAGGTAAGTACTCTGATCTAGAATCAACCCCCAGCCTTTTCTGTGTACAGGAAGATGCTACAACCAACTTAGTCACCAGGGCACGGCATGCATTTGATTTTTGATAAAAAAATTTTTTACTTAGTCACACATAGAGGAAGTGAGGTCAGGGAATAAGACATGGAATCATAAGAAGGACCATTGGAGTTTCGGGGAAAGAAAGGTAAAGGTTTTCTACAGGGTGTGAGGGAAAGGAAAGGGGAAGGAAAAGGCATGCCCAGATGCATTTGTAAGCATGAACAGCAATCTTTAGTCAGGGGAAGTAATAGGATGTTCTGCTGGGTTTGGGGTTCAGGAGAGCAACATATGTTGTCTTTACTGTAGAAGGTTTTGGACATCTGTGGGAGGAGAAAGCACTTGAAAAGTAGGAAAAACAGTGTGGTCTCCATGTAGGTGGAGATCTTTGTTCCTGACTCTCCTGTGACATTTCCAGGTTCTTCTGCCTGTGAATGTGGTAGAAGAAGAAGAAGGGGCTGTGCTGAGGCCTTTGAAGGTACATCCTCAAAATGCAGATGTGACTCCTGAGCATATCCCGGATAAAAGAGCCCACAGCAGGAGCAGGACCAGGAGGACATGGCTGCTTCTCAAATAAACAATGTATCCTGGGTCAGTGGCTATGTTTGCTTTTCCTCCTGTCAGTGGATGAAGAGCAGGCAACTTTTATTACTCTCCTTCTAATGTCCTTGCCTAGTGAGGTGGTTTTTATCTACTTATTTTTTCTTTTTCTTATGATTGTCAAGGTCAGCCATTTATATACTTCTGTTCATTGTATTATAGGCTTTTCTGCATTCTCTTCATCCAGTTTCCCCAAAGACATGAGGGATTCCCATCCCAGATTAATGACCTTCTACTACTGAACACATCCCCTCTGTGACAGATCAGCCTGGGAAGGCACCAATGTCTATTTACTTATTTATTTATCTTTAGAGAGAGGAGAAGGGAGGAAGAAAGAGAGGGAGAGAAACATCAATGTGTGAGAAATACATGAATCAGTTGTGTTCTAATACGCCTCCAACTGTGGACCTGGCCCTAAATCCAGGTGTGTGCCCTGACTAGAAAGCAAACCAGTGACCTTGCAGTTTGCAGGCTGGCGCTCAGTCCACTGAGCCACATCAGCCAGGGCTCGTCTTTAAATGTAGTACAGTATTTGTGTAGAAAACATGGAAGGTACATGTGTATTGACATTTGCAAAAATTAATGTTTATTATCATTTTCACATAAAGATTTATGTATTTATTTTTGCCAGTAACATCACAGCAGTGATGACATGTCCTTCCATGTGCCCCAGTGACCTGTTCTTCATTTACTATGTAGTTAAGAGCTTCCCTTCATCATTAACTAGGGTCCAGCAGGGAATTATCAAGAGATGTGCCCAAAGCATCACATTTCATCTGGAAACTTAATTTCTCTTCCCTTTGGAAAATGGAGGCCCTCTGTTCATTTCCTAGAGGTTATTTGCTTTAGAGATGGAGACTTTAATTAATCATATCTCCTTCTGTAAATTTTTGTTATATTCACTTTTGTATTACTAACTCTACATTATCACTTTTTATATTTTCAAGAGTTACAAGAATCAAATTAATGTATGTTCAATTCAGTTAAATTTCTAAGATACAGCTCTCCACTATTGATACCCGGATATATTAAAAAAACAAAAACTAACACTGGCTTTCACTGTTTTATCATTATGTGCGTTCCTGTACCTATTGTGTTTATAAAACACAAAGGGATAGTACAGTTGTGATATTTACAGAATCGCAATATAATCTTAATTTCATTGACATGAAAATTCTATTTTCTATCATTTGTTTTGTACCTAGTTTCCATATGTATGTATGTATGTCTGTCTGCATAAAATGTTAACATTTGAGTTATTTAGTCGTACTCAAGGTGTTTTCATTCTTCTCACTTACAGAAACTGCAATGAACATTCATGAGGTCTTTAGTGTATTTGCCTGTGTTTTTTTAAAAGTTATAGATGAAGCTTGAGTGAAAGTCAAGGTGTACCCTTTGTTTCAGAAAATATTCTCACAACACAGGAAGAATAATCTTGTTCTAAGATTATATGTACAAAATGTTTTAATAAAGTTTTGATATTCTTTTTTAAAGATTTTATTTATTTTTTTTAGAGAGGGGGAAGGGGGGAGAAAGAGAGGGGGAGAAACGTCAGTGTCTGGTTGCCTCTCACCCACCCCCACTAGGGACCTGACCCACAGCCCAGGCATGTGTCCTGACTGGGAATCAAACCAGATACCCTTTAGGTTGCTGGATAGCACTCAATCTACTGAGCCACACCAGTCAGGGTGCATCCCAGAACTTCTGAATCAAAATCTGCATTTTTACAAATCTACAGGTCTTTGTTGTCTGAAATATGAAATAGTACTTATACTTTTATCTCACCATGTCTTTTCCAGTTGAGAAATATACACAATGGATTGTGAAGGATAAAAATACAACACTCAACAATCCATATATTTGTGTCTATTCCTTCATTTTAATGTGTATTTTCATGAAAAGAAAAGTATTTGCAGTGGATTTGTGGACCTGTGTCATCCTCATTTCTCAGTGTTATAAAATATATTGGAAAGTGTTTTGGGTCAATATGATTTTATGAGATAATTCAGGATACTGTCCTAGGTCAAAACCACTTTTCCTAACACTGCTTTCATGTTGGATGACAGTATGAAGTCGGTCTATGGCTCCAATATAAATGTGTCCTTTTCATCAGGGATCGTTGACCTTCAGAGATGTTGCTGTAGATTTTTCTCAGGAGGAGTTGGAGTTCCTGGACCCAGCTCAGTGGAAATTGTACACAGATGTGATGTTGGAGAACTACAGGAACCTGGTCTCCCTGGGTGAGGATGACTTCCTTTCAGAGTTCCTACCTACTACACCCACAGGATTTCGTTTTCTGTATTAGTTTAACATCTTTTGGGCACTTCTGCTTTGTATGGTAACTCTTAGGTTCTTGGTCTCAAGGGAGAAATTGGAGGTAATCTGGTTTAGAAACCATGGTCCAAGTAACTACCTTTTTTTTCCCTATGAGGTGGATTTCATGAGATTACTCACCTAAGTGGACTTGTATAATGTCTGTCTTTTTGTGACTTGTGTGCTTCACTTAAAAAAAAAGTCCTCAGTGTTTGTCTCTGTGGTATCACGTGATAAGATTTTTTTCTATGTCCTGCAGAGTGGTTTTTCATTGTAGGTATATGTTATATTTTTTTATCTGTTTATCCACAGACATGGGTTTGCTTTCACCTGTTCAGGCTTTTGTGAATAATNACTTGTGTGCTTCACTTAAAAAAAAAAGTCCTCAGTGTTTGTCTCTGTGGTATCACGTGATAAGATTTTTTTCTATGTCCTGCAGAGTGGTTTTTCATTGTAGGTATATGTTATATTTTTTTATCTGTTTATCCACAGACATGGGTTTGCTTTCACCTGTTCAGGCTTTTGTGAATAATACTACAATTGACACAGGTGTGTACATGTCTTTTGCAAATCCTTTTTCGAATTCTCTTTGATAAATACCAGAAGTGAAGGGCTAACTAACAAAACAATTCAACTTTTAATTCTTTGACAGAACACTTTGTTATTCATTTGGTTTGTACCAATTTATCTTTCATTCAACAGTGTGTAGGGTCTACTTTCTCCACATTGTTCTTTTTTTTAAATTTATTTATTTATCTTTAGAGGGGAAGGAGAGAGGGAGAGAAACATCAATGTATGATTGCCTTTTGTGCATCCCCTGCTGGGAGTTGGCCTGCAGGGAACCGGCCTGCAACCCAGGCTGGTGCCCTGACTGGGAATCAAACCGTGATCCTCTGGTTTGCAGGCCTGTGCTCAATCCACTGAGCTACACCAGCCAGGGCTTCCACATTTTTCGAAACACTTGATATTGTTTCTTTGATACTGGTCATCCTAATTATTGTGACGTGATATATTGTATTATCTGTGTATTTCAATGGAGGATGCAAACATTTGTTTCTTGGATGTACAGAAAGGCCATAGAAAAGGTGCATAGACCTGAGTACAGATACTTCAGAGAAGAAGACTGAAAGACCTCTTCAAAGGGCAGTTTTAGGTTCACAGCAAAATTGTGTAGGAGTTAGAATTTCCACACTTTCCATGCTTCTTCATGCATACCCTACTCCTTCTCTATGTCACCCACCGGAGTGGTACATTTGTGATGCATATGAACCTACAGAGGTCCATCATTATCACCCAGTTTTAGCTGACATTAGGGCTCACTGCCGAACTTTATGTTCTATGGGTTTGGAAAATTTATGACACAGATCCACCGTTTCAGTCTCATACAGACTTGTTTATTCTGTGTTCTGCCTGTTTATCCCTATGTCTGCTGTACTCTTGCAACCATTGATGGCTTTACTGTTTCTTTCATTTTGTTTTTTCTAGAATATCGTGTAGTTGTTATCCTATAGTTTGTAGCCTTCTCCAATTGGACTCTTGTATTTTTATTTTTATTTTATTTATTTTTTTAAAAATTAAATCAGCTTTTTTTTTTTTAAGATTTTTTTTTATTTATTTATTTTTAGAGGGGAAGGAGAGAGGGAGAGAAACATCAATGTATGGTTGCCTTTTTGTGCATCCCCAGCTGGTAGTTAGCCTGCAAGGAACCGGTTTGCAACCCAGGCATGTGCCCTGACTGGGAATCGAACCGCGATCGTTTGGTTCGCAGGCCCGCGCTCAATCCACTGAGCTACACCAGCCAGGGCTGGACTCTTGTATTTTTAATTTCATTTATTGAGTTTTTAGAGACAGGAGGGGAGAGAGACATTGATTTACTGTTTCATTTATTTATGCATTGATTGGTTGAATCTCGTATGTGCCCTGCTATGGATGGAATCCACAACTTTGGTGTATCTGGCCAATGGAGTAACCAACTGAGCATCTGGTCAGGCAGATTAAATTCTTTCTCTTCATGCTCTCTAGGTTTCTACCACTTCTTATGATTCGATATATTTTCATAGTGCTGAATAATATTTCATTGTATGCATTGTAGTTTACTTATCTATTTACCTGTTGACAGATATCTTCACTGCTTCCAATTTTTGGATATTATAAATGAAGTTTCTATAAATAGTCCCTTTTAGGCTTTTGTGTGTAGGCTTTTTAGCTGTTTGGTTAAATATTAAAGCTCACAATTATTGAATTATAAGTGTATGTTTAGTTTTTTTAAAGAAGTATTTTATTTATGCAGTTCCACTCATACCAATTTTTTCCCTTTGCCCCCTTCCGCCCAGCCCTCCCCATTATTTTTAGTTTTGTGAGGACCCTCAAACTCCTTCCCAAGGGGCTGTAGCATTTTACATTTTCATCAGCAGTGAATTAGAGTTCCCTTCACATCCACAGCAGCATTTACTATTCTTAGTGTTCTGGATTCTAACCTTTCCCATAGGGGTTAAGTATTGCTTGAAGAATGTGCTGTTCATATAATTCTCATTGTTTTAATCTGCAATTCCTGACTGGTAAAAGGTGTGGAGGTTCTTTTTAGAAACTAATTTTTTATCTACATTTTTTTTAGTGTGCTTTCTGTTAAGGTGTTTGGTCCTTTTCAGTCTGGTTTGTTTTTTGTCATTGTTGGGTTTGAAGACATCTTTGTATGTTTTGCATAATAGTTCTGTATATGTTACCTTTTACAAATGTATTTTCTCATCTTGTGGCTTCTGTTTAGTTTTTGTTAATGTTGATCACCTTTTGTTTTTGTATTTTGGCCTTAAAGCTTGATTTAAGACAGGGATTTAAATCTTAATATACAGATTAAAAACCAAAGATGAGATGGTTAAGAATTTGACCTGCAAAAGTGTGAAGTATATAAAATTAAGTTTGTTTTATATTCAATAACCTGGATATAATATTTATAGTTTTTTAAATCTTTGGAGTAAACACGTAATGATTCAATGCCTGAAGGAAACATGTTGAAATAAATATTTTTTAAAGATTTTATTTATTTCTCTTTAGAGGGGAAGGAGAGAGGGAGAGAAACATCAATGTATGGTTGCCTCTAGTGTGTCCCCTGCTGGGAACTGGCCCCAAGGGAATTGGCCTGCAACCCAGGCATGTGCCCTGACTGGGAATTGAACCGTGATCCTCTGGTTTGCAGGCCTGTGCTCAATCCACTGAGCTACACCAGCCAGGGCCAAATAAATATTTTTTGATGTTATATGTCAACTAAAATTATATCTCTAAATTTATGCCCAATTATATGGTACCATTATAAAAAGGGTCATATTTTAAATTCTGTTCTATAGCTTCACTGTTGTAGGTAATGGTGCAGTAGATATAAAGGTGCCTATACCATTTTGAACCTGTGTACTTATATTCTTTGGATAACTCCACAGAAATGGATTTGCTGCATTATGTGGTACTTCTTGGTAAATTTTTGAGGAACCTCCCTCTTGCTTTCTGTAGTGGCTGAGCCAATTTATTTATAATCTTACGGACAGTGCATGAGGATTGTCATTTCTTGACATCATTGCTAGTGTTGGTTGTTTGTTGATGTGTTGATAATTACCATCTTGATAGGCATGTCCTGGTATTTCATTGAGGTCTCAATTTGCGTTTCTTGATGATAAATGGTATTGAATATGTTTTCGTATTTCTTTTGGCCATTTTTATGTGCTGTTTAGAGAAGTATCTATCAGCTCCTCTGCCCATTTTTCAGTTGGATTGTTTTTTGCGGGGAGAGGGATGTGTAAGTTCCTTATATATTTTTGATATTTAGCATCATTGGTAGATATCTTCTCCTATACAATAGACTGGTTTTTCTGTATTTTTTAAAAAGGATTTTATGTATTTTCTTTATTTTTTTCAAAGTATATTTCATTGATTATGCTATTACAGTTGTCCCATTTTTTCTCCCCTTTATTCTCCTGTCCTCTACCCCCCCCCACTGCTTCTGCTTAGTTCATGTCCATGGGTTGTACATATAAATTCTTCAGCTTCTCCATTTCCTATACTGTTCTTAACCTCCCCCTGTCTATTTTGTACCTACCATTTATGCTTCTTATTCTCTGTACCTTTTCCCCGATTTTCTCTCTCCCCTTCCCTAATGGTAACCTTCCATGTGATCTCAATTTCTGTAATTCTGTTCCTGTTCTATTGTTTGTTTAGTTTGTTTTTGTTTTAGGTTCGGTTGTTGATAGTTGTAAGTTTGTTGTCATTTTATTGTTCATATTTCTTATATCATCTTCTTTTTCTTAGATTAGTCCCTTTAACATTTCATATAATAAGGGCTTGTTGATGATGAATTCCTTTAACTTGACCTTGTCTGGGAAGCCATCTATCTGCTCTTCAATTCCAAATGATAGCTTTGCTGGACAGTAATCTTGGATGTAGGTCCTTGCCTTTCATGACTTTGAATATTTCTTTCCAGACCCTTCTTGCCTGCAAGATTTCTTTTGAGAAATCAGCTGATAGTCTTTTCAGAACTCCTTTGTAGTTAACTGTTTCCTTTTCTCTTGCTGCTTTTAAGATTCTCCCCTTATATTTAATCTTATATAATTCAATTATGATATGCTTTGATGTCCAACCTCTTTGGGACTCTCTGAGCATCTTGGATTTCCTGGAATTCTATTTCCTTTGCCAGATTAGAGAATTTCTCCTTCATTATGTTTTCAAGTAAGTTTTTAATTTCTTGCTCTTCCTCTTCTCCTTCTGGCACCCCTATGATTCGGATGTTGGGATGTTTAAAGTTGTCCCAGAGGTTCCTAAGCCTCTCCTCATTGTTTTGAATTCTTGTTTCTTCATTCTATTTTGGTTGAATGTTTATTTCTTCTTTCTGCACCAAATTGTTGATTTGATCTCAATTGGTTTCCTTCCCTTTACTGTTGGTTCCCTGTATATTTTTCTTTATTTTTCGTAGCCTTCACTTCTTCCTCTATTTTGTATCTGTACTCAACCATTTCTGTGAGCATCCTGATTACCAGTGTTTTGAATCCTGCATCTGATAGATCGACTATCTCTTCATCACTTAGTTATATTTTTGGAGTTTGAATCTGCTCTTTCATTTGGGTCATATTTCTTTGTCTTGGTGCATCCGTTAAGTTGTAGGGGCCAGGACCTTAGGTATTTTTTCAAGACAAGGGCTACCCATCTCTCTCCTATTCAACTCTCCTATGAGTTTGGGAGTTTTTCCTGTGCTGGATTCCTGAGTTTTGCAGACTGTCTTGCTCCCTCGTTGTTTCTCTCGGTTTCTCCTCACCCAAATGTGGGGCCACCCAATCTTCTAGCTGCCACCTTGCCACGCATCCTCTCTGCTCGGGCTGCCTGTTTCCAGCCCCTCCTACCAATCTGAATGAATGTTTCTTCTTTAACTTCTTGGTTGTCAGACTTCCATACAGTTTTATTGTCTGGCACTTCTGATTATTTTTTGTTTTTAAATTTGTTGTCTTTTTGGTTGTGTGAGGAGACAAAGTGTATCTACCTATACTTCCATCTTGGCTGGAAGTAGCCCTTTATTTATTTTCTGAGTAAGGATGAGAAACAATGTGTGAGAGACACATCTCTCACAGCTGGTTACCTCTGGCATGCCTCCAGCCAGGGACCTGGCCTACAAGCCAAGCATGTTCCCTTACTAGGAATCGAACAGGCAACTTTTCAGTTCACAGGGTGGGGCTGATACCTTGGAGTCACACTAGGCAGGGATGTTTGTTTTCTCGATGGTTTCCTTTGCTTTGCAAAACGTGATTTTGTGTAGTCTCATTTGCTTTTTTTTTTCTTTAGTTTCCTATGCCTACCAAGTTATACCCTGAAAAGAATTTTCAGGTGTCCTTCTTCTAGTGTTTTCATGATTTCAGGTGTTACATTTTAGTTTTTAATCCATTTGGAGTTTATTTTTTTCTATGGCATAAAAAATTGGTCTAGTTATATTTTTTGTGTGTGTCTAGGTTCAGGGTTTTGGGAGGGGGGCATCATTTGTTCTCCTGATGTTTTTCTTATAGACTCATTAACCGTTTATCTTTGGCTACTTTAAAAATTGGGTTAACATGTTTTATCATGTTGTTTTGTAAAAGTTCTTTATATATTCTGAATATTAAAGACTTAATCAGATATATACTTTGCAAATTTTCTTCCATTCCACTGGTTGTGTTTTTAACCCACTGATTATTTGCCTTAATATGCAGGAGTTTTTATATATAATTTAATCTCATTTGTCTATATTTGATTTACCTTTGCTTTTGGTGTTATAATGAAAATTGATTTTTTTCCATACCTTTTTATTTAGAAGATTGAGTTATTAGCTTAATGTTTACATTTTTTCTCCATTGTGATTTGATATTTGTACTGTTATTTTAGTAAAGGGTCCAACTTCAGTCTTTCTTTTACAGTGAACATCTAACTTTCTCAACATTACTTATGGGAATACCTTCTTTTTCTTATTTTGTGGTATAAGCTTCATTGTTCAAGATCTTCTTTAATTACAGCCAGAAATACTGTACACTTTATTTTATTGATTACAGAAAGAAGGAAAATAGATAAACATTGACTTGTTCTTCCATTTAATTTTGCATTCATTGGTTGCTTTTTGTATGTGCCCTGACTGAAGAGCAAACCAACCATTTTAGCATATCAGGACAGTCTAACCAACTGAGATGCTTAGTCAGAACAAGAATATCCTTTATTTTTTTTTAAGATTTACTTATTTTTAGACAGAAGGGAAGGGAGGGAGAAAGACAGGGAGAGAAACATCAATGTGTGATTACAGCTTGCACACCCATTACTGGGGACCTGGCCCACAACCCAAGCATGTGCCCTGACTGGGAATTGAACCAGCGACCCTTTGGTTTGCAGGCCAGCACTCAGTCCACTGAGCCACACCAGCCAGGGCTATCCTTTCCCTTTTTTTGTAGTGTAAGCACCATTGTTGAAGGTCATTTGAGCTGATCCAGAAGATGATGTCTGTAGGCTTTTTAGTCCTCTGTGCTTCATTATTAGAATATCTGTCTTAATGTTTGTAATATACTTTTTTGATAATAGCAGCTGTGAGATGTTTAGAGTTCAGAAAACATGATGCCCTTAATTCTATACTTTCTTTGTACAGTTATGTTGGTTTCATGGTATCCTGTGTCATTCCATATTGATTTACTTTTTGTAACTTTTTTTTACTCCTTTTTAGGGAGAGGGGAGGGAAGGGAGAAGTAGAGAGAAATATTGCTATGAGAAAAAAACCATCAATTTGTGCTTCTCATATGTGCCCCAACCTGGGCTGAACCCTAGACCCAGGAATGTTCCCTGACTGGGAATACACCAGCCAGGGATAATAGGGAACTCTTGGAATGTTTAGGTCATATTGGATACTACCAAGGCCTTATCTATTATCATTCTGATTTAGGATCATGAGATAAAATTTTTTCAGTTATTGGTTTATTAATCCTGCCATGAAAAATCTCCACAATGACTACTGATAAAGTCCCTGATTATTTGCCCTGACATTGTTCAGCAATGCAAAAGACATCATTCTTTTGCATTCCTATCTCTGTTTTCTTGAGGTCTTTTTATATGACCCATATCATGCAAGTCTTATGTTTGGGGTTTTCTATGTATAATTTATGGAATAATAAATCATGACATAGCCAGTGTCTTGCCTGAATCCAAACATAAAGATAGCATCTAGTGTGACCATACACATTTTGGCTAGTTTTCTTGAATTTCATTTTTGTGTGCTGTTGCTTTACCAGGGTTAAAGATGTTAAAGACTACGTATTTCTGGTGATGTAGTCTATTGGTCATCAATATCCTGCTCCATATACTTAATGTATTGTTCATGATGGTGGTTGACTTTCAAGCAATCCGAGAATTTTTCATTTATTGATTTTATAAAATTGCTACCAGCAATACTTTACCTTTTTTAAAAGATTTTATTTATTTATTTTTAGAGGGGGGAGGGAGAAAGAGGAAACATCAATGTGTAGTTGCCTTTCACCTGCCTCCTACTGGAGACCTGGCCTGCAACCCAGGCATGTGCCCTGATGGGGGCGTCAAACCAGTGACCCTTGTGCTTACAGGCTAGCACTCAATCCACTGAGCCACACCAACCAGGGCAGAAGTCCTAAATTTTTCATTATGCTTTATACAATTGATTTTGTAATTACATTGTTAAGGAGTGTGTGTGTGTTAATTTGTTACTATATAAAAACAATGAATTTATATTTTGCATTTTGAAAATTTTGTTTTGCTTCTGTCATTTTTTTAAATGTGGATTTAGTGTGATTTTGCAGTACAGTTTTGTCATGTGTTAACTGAGATCATTTTTTTTCTTGTTACTATGGTGGGTGTACTAAAAACATTTTAAAGCTATCAGAATAAATTTTAAACTGATAGCATCAGTTGCATACAACTCTACTACTTGCCATTTCTACTCCTCTAGTTATATTATTGGTATCACATTATATCTTTTATGTTGTACATCTAATAACACAGATGTAAGATTTTATGGTTTCTATTTTTGAGTTATTTAGGAAATATCAAAGAGATTTGTGTTTGATATTAGACCATTTCTGATTTTTGCATTTGTGTATATATTTACATGTACAAAAATTTTATGTGTTTATATGCTTTAGTGTAGTTTACAATTTTACTTATTACATTAGAAATTTTTTCTTACTCCATTTTATAGAGCTGGTTTAAAGATGAGAAGATCCTCCCTGACTGCTGTAGCTCAGTGGATTGAATGCTGGCCTGCGAACTGAAGGGTCTCCAGTTCAATTCTCAGTCAGAGCACATGTCTGGGTTGCAGGCCAGGACCCATTGGGGGGTGTGCACAAGAGGCAACTACATATTGATATTTCTCTCCTTTTTCTCCCTCCCTTCCCCTCTGACTAAAAATAAATAAGTACAATCTTTAAAAAAAAGAGAGAAAACTTTCATGTTTTTGAGCCGTATTGTTAGCAAATGTAAGCAACTGTTTCTTCCTTTTTGATGTATCTTTAGAATTTTTATTTAACTATTTACTGATATTTAGAGAAGGGGAAGGGAAGGAGAAAGAGAGGGAGAGAAACATCTATCCATTGCCTCTTGCATGCACTCAACTGGTGACCTGGCCCACAACTCAGCCACATGCCCTGACTGGAAATTGAATTTGTTGACTTTTCGGTTCACAGGTAGGCACTCAATCCACTGAGTTACACCAGGCAGGACTGATGTAAAATTTCTCATTGTACTTTTCTTGGTCTTGCTTTGAATATTTAACTATTTTTTAATTACTCAAAAATGTAATTTGCTCAATAATTGCTTATAATTACAATGTAAATTTACCTGAGTGTCATTCCTGTGATCCTTTATTTTAGATCTTTCAGCTTTGTCATCAGAAGACTATCAGGCCTTGTTGCAAAAGCCAGGAATAGAAGATTTAATCTCTGAAGTAATACTGGTAAGATATGAAATGTGTGCCTCTAATAATGTAATGAAAGCCTGGTAAGAAAGGGTTACATGAAGAAAGGATGTTAAAATGCACAGAACGTAGCTAGGATAATTATTCATAATAAAATCCTTGTTACCCAAAGAGGTGAAAAATAGAATATGTTTGGGAAAACTCCCCATTGTCAGTTCATTTGCAGATTGATGTCTTTCACAATGTTAAGACTGAAAACAATTTCCGAAGTGTGTATCAATTTGGCAATTCCTTTATTAAGGAATTACCATACTTTGCTGTGCATCATACACTCCCTTGTGTAATATATACCCACCTTCTGGGCCCAAATTATCAGGAAAAGATACCTTTTCTTCTAGTATTTTTATTCCAATTATTTATATTTAGATACTTGTTTTTGTATTATAAAGAAATTTTGTATTTATTTTTGAATATATTATGGTACAAGAAATTTTATGTAACAATGAAAAAAACTCAAGACCAGATACTGGTTATTTCAGGTACTACCCATGTAAATGTATATCCTTATTTTTTGCTAAAAATTTTGGGCTAAAATGTGCACATTATACATGGCAAAGGTGGCACTATACTTCATTGAGAAATAATGTTTTATTTTCTTCCAATACAAAATTTTCATGAACTTGGGAGTGAGTTTTCATATCACCAACATGGTTTAATATAGGGATCACAGAATAGTTAATTTTGGAATAAGTATGCATGATTAATGAAATTATAGGTGTCACTAAAGGCCTCTTTATCTTCAATGATTACCAGAGTCCGTATAATGAAGACAGAAGTTATCAGTGCCATGAAGACTGGAAAATTTTTAACCACAAGTCAAATCTTAAACATCAGAATACTCATCTACCAGAGAACCATTATGAAGGTGGAAACATCTTTGACCAAATGTCAAATCACATTATACATCAGGTTATTCCTATTGTGGAGAAGACAAATAAACAAAATAAATGTGTCAAATTACATAAGGAATCTTCAAATAGTACTGAACAAAAGAATATTGCTATTGGGGGAGATGTTTACAAATGCTTGCTGTGTGAGAAAGTCTTCAGTAAAATCTTTAATCTAAATAGAGTTAAGAAAATCTGTACTGGTGAAAAACATAAATGGAAAGAATATGGTAAAACATATACTTGGCCTTCAGGGCTTATACTACGTCAGAAAATATGTACTGGAGAGAAGCCTTATAAATGTGGAGAATGTGGTAAAGCCTTTAGCCGCTCCTCAAACCTTATTGAACATCAGAACCTTCATACTGGAGAGAAACCTTATAAGTGTAGAGAATGTGGTAAAGCCTTTTGCCATTCTTCCAACCTTAGTCAGCATCATAAAATTCATACTGGACAAAAGCCTTATAAATGTAGAGAATGTGGTAAAGCCTTTAGGCACTCTTCATCCCTTACTCAACATCAGAATATTCATACTGGAGAGAAGCCTTATAAATGTAGAGAATGTGGTAAAGCCTTTAGCCGCTCCTCAAGCCTTATTCAACATCGAAACCTTCATACTGGAGAGAAGCCTTATAAATGTAGAGAATGTGGTAAAGCTTTTTGCCACTCTTCAAACCTTACTCAACATCAGAAAATTCATACTGGAGAGAAGCCTTATAAATGCACAGAATGTGGTAAAGCCTTTATCCAATCCTCAAACCTTACTCTACATCGGAAAGTTCATACTGGAGAGAAGCCTTATGAATGCAGAGAATGTGGCAAAGCCTTTAGCCAGTCCTCCACCCTTACTAATCATCAGAAAATTCATACTGGAGAGAAGCCTTATAAATGTATAGAATGTGGCAAAGCCTTTAGGTGTTCTTCATCCCTTACTCGACATCAGCCAATTCATACTGGAGAGAAGCCTTTTAAATGTACAGAATGTGGCAAAGCCTTTAACCAGTTTTCAAATTTTAATCAACATCAGAAAATTCATTCTGGGGAGCAGCCTTATATATGTAGAGTATGTGGTAAAGCCTTTTGTCAGTCCTCAAAGCTTTCTTATCATCAGAAAATCCATACTGGAGAGAAGACTTATAAATGCACAGAATGTGGTAAAGCCTTTAGGGAATCCTCAAACCTTACTCAGCATCAGAGAATTCATACTGGCGAAAAGCCGTATGTATGTAGAGAATGTGGTAAAGCCTTTAGGTATTCCTCATCCTTCAGTAAACATCAGAAAATTCATGCTAGACAGAAGCTTTATAAAATGTAGAGAATGTGGCAAAACCTTTATTCAGTTCTCAGCCCTTACTCAACATCATAGAATTCATGCTGGTAAAAGATCCTTATATATGTAGAGAATGTAGTAAAGCCTTCATCTACTCCTGTACCCTTATTAAACCTTAAGAGAATTCATACTGGAGACAAGTCATGTGAATATGGCAAAGCTGTTAAGCAGTCATCGTTACTGATCATCAGTAATCATACTTGAGAGAGGTCATATAAATGTTGCAAAGGTCTTATTTTTTAAATAGATTTTATTTGTTTATTTTTAAAGACGGATAGGGAGGGAGAGAGGGAGAGAAATGTCAATGTGTGGTTGCCTCTCGTGTGTCCCCTACTGGGGACATGGCTTCCCAACCCAGGCATATGCCCTGATTGTGAATCAAGCCTGTGACCCTTTGGTTCACAGACTGGTGCTCAATCCACTGAGTCACACCAGCCAGGGCGCAAAGCTTTTAATCACTACTCAAAACTTATTCCACGTGGTGTTTTTCATATCATAGAGAAACAATATAAATGTAGTGCATGTGCCAGATCTTTTAGTCATCAGTGCCATCTTGCTCAACATGACAGAATTCAATTTAGAAAAAGTACAAATGCAGAGAATGTGGCATAGCTTTATTTTTAGTTTTGTTTTTTAATTTTTGAGAATGTGGTACAGCTTTTATTCTGTGCTCAAAACTTAATATTGGAGAATTCATGCTGGAAGAGAATCAAAAAAATTGGAAGAACTGTTGAACAAGAATTTCAACCATTTCCAAACCTCATTGAATACCACGGAACATATATTGGGAGAGAAGCCTCAAAAATGTAACGAATTTGGTAAAGTTTTAATCCGAATTCATACTGCTCTCAATATTGGATAATTTATACTGGATAGAACCTAGCAAATTAAAAAATGTGGCAATACTATACCCATTTGCAAAACTTACTCAACCTGAGAATTCATTCCAAAGAGACAATACTAATGAATGTTGAAGCTGATTTTTCAGTATTCACTGATTGTTTTACATGTGAGAATTCATACTAGCAAGAAACCTTAAAAAAGAAGATCCTAGGAAATAGTACATATGGACCTACAACCATATTGTTTATCAGGGAATGTACAACTGGGGTTGAATTCAAAGTAAAGAGTAATAGACTTTTGTCCAAAATATACGGTTCACAAAGCCCAAAGACTTACACCTGCAAGTGTCTTTGAAATGTAAAAAATTTAGGAAAGTATGTAATTAAAACTGTTTCAAAATAACAGTGAATTTGCAGTAAAAAGTTAGTTATAGTTTTCAGGTATTGATATAAATTAGAATACTTATTATAGAAGATCATCCAAAATTTAAAAACATAGATCATTACTTAAATGTGCTTGAAAATGTCAAGGGGATGGATTTCTGGATATGTATAATTACTTAGAATATGAACTATTGTACATTGACAGTATCTGAAATATTTTGAGAAGGAATATGAACATGATTCCACTATCATATTGATGCTGCTATGTTTTTATTCCTGGTGTGTGTGTGAAATCAGGGTTGATTGTTGGTGTCTTAAAGATCTGTGAATTCTTGTATATTAGTTGGGCTGCACTCATATATACCTTTCAATGGAAGACTGAGGACATTGTAAGCACAATGTATGAAGAAATTCTAAATGAAATTGCTGTTTTTGATTGACTTAATACGGTGTTGTATGTTACCATGGATGGCATCTTATTTTGTGAATGACAGTCTGCCTTGGCCCACTGGCCAGCTCTGGGGGAAGAGACCTATCTACCAACCTCACACTCTGGTCACATTTAGCCTAGCAGATCGTGGTCTATTCTAGTCCATTTGTCTTCACTCCATTACCAGCTCTGGGGGAAGAGGCCTACTATAGTCTGAGGAGGGAGGGCAGAGGGAAATGTAGATCAGAGCAAAGAGATATCAGGGGCGAGACAAAGACCAGACTGAGCTCAGCCAAGATTGCCCCACTGTTGTCCTAACTGCCTGCTGGCGCTTTCCATGAGGATGAAAAACAATGTAAACCTTATGTCCAGAACTGAATTCCTCTTTCATCCAATTTGACTATTCTAGAATTTCTCTCACCTTATTTAAGGGTAGCTTCGTCATTCTATCTTCAGACTCAAAATTTAGGAGTATGTCTCTCACAGACCCAATCTCCCAGCATATTGTTTAAAATATAACCAGAATCTAGCACCTACCAGTACCTCCACTACCACCCTCTGGGTCAAACCAGCACCACCTCACACCAGTTGTTTCCAGCTTTGCTCACCTACAGTCAACTTTTTTTTAAAGTATATTCTGATTATGCTATTACAGTTTTCCCATTTTTCCCCCTTTACCCCGGCTCCATCTTGCACCCCACAACCCTCCAGCACTCCCCCCTTCCTTAGTTCATGTCCATGGATTGTACATATAAGTTCTTTGAGTTCTCTGTTTCCTATACTATTTTTGACCTCTCCCTGTCTATCTTATGCCTACCAATTATGCTATTTCTTCCTTTTACCTTCCCCCTCCTCACTGGAAACCCTCCATGTAATGTCCATTTCTCTGCTTCTGTTCCTGTTCTAGTTTGCTTTTTGTTTTTGCTGGGGTTTTTTTTTTAGGTTCAGTTGTTGACAGTTGTGAGTTTGTTGTCATTTTACTGTTCATAGTTTTTTATCTTTTTTTAAGATAAGTCCCTTTAATGTTTCATATAGTAATGGTTTGGTGATGATGAACTCCTTTAACTTGACCTTATCTGGGAAGCACTTTATCTGCCCTTCCATTCTAAATGATAGCTTTGCTGGGTAGAGTAATCTTGGATGTAGGTCCTTGCCTTCCATGACTTCTCTCCAGTCCCTTCTTGCCTGCAAAGTTTCTTTTGAGGAATCAGCTGCTAGTCTTATGGGCACTCCTTTGTGGGTAACTCCTTTCCTCTTGCTGCTTTTAAGATTCTCTCTTTATCTTTAATCTTGGGTAACTTAATGATGTGCCTTGGTGTGTTCCTCTTTGGGTCCAACTTCTTTGGGACTCTGAGCTTCCTGGATTTTCTGGAAGTCCATTTCCTTCACCAGATTGGGGAAATTTTCCTTCATTATTTGTTCAAATAAGTTTTCAATTTCTTGCTATTGTTCTCCTCTGGCACCTCTATAATTCAGATATTGGAACATTTTAAATGTCCCAGAGGTTCCTAAGTCCCTCTTCATTTTTTTTTGAATTCTTGTTTCTTCTTTGTTCCAGTTGGATATTTCTTCCTTTTGTTCCAAATTTGAGTCCTTGTTTCCTTCCTGTCACTTTTGGTTCCCTGAATATTTTGCTTTATTTCCTTTTGGGTATCTTTCTTTTGTTCTTTCATTTTTCGACCAAGCTCAATCAGTTCTGTGAGCATTTTGATTACCAGGGCTTTACATTCTCCATCAGGTAGGCTGTCTGTCTCCTCATCACTTAGTGCTCTTTTTGAAGTTTTGCTCTGTTCTTTCATTTGGGTCCTATTTCTTTGTCTTAGGGCACCTGTTAAGTTGTAAGGTGGGAGGGCAACCCTCCTTGCTGCACTGCAGGGCTGCCTGTGGGGGAGGGTCCAGGGAGGGAACAATGCAGCTCCCCTGCCCATCTCTAGCTCTACTTTCCAGCAATCTGGTGTGAGACTGGGAGTTTCTCCCACTGCAGCAACCTTTGTAGTCCAGTCAGCCCTAGGTCTCAGTTTCCCGTTCAGTCAGCCTTGCCCTTGCAGACTGCTGCCTAGCCACGAGTTCTCTCCATCCGCTGCCTTATAAATATGGTTGTTCTAGTTGACTGTTTCTTTAATTCCTTGGTTGTCGCTGCTCCACGCAGTTTGATTTTCTGGCACTTCTGGTTGTTTATTGATTTTAGATTGGTTGTTATCCTCCTTTTGGTTGTGCGAGGAAGTGAAGGGTTTCTACCTACACCTCCATCTTGGCTGGAGCTTTGTAGTCAGCTTCTAACAGAGCAAGAGGGAAATCTTTTCAAAATATGTGAATTGAATTCTAAGTCAGCTGTATATCCATGAATGCTTTTCTGTTTCACAAAAAGTAAAGCAAAAATCTTAATGACCCACTAGGCTGCACAAGATCTAAACCCTTATTATTTCTCTGACCTCCTTCCTTCAACTCCTCATTTCCTTAGATTCAGCCATTTCAGGGCGTCTGTACCTGCTGTTCTTGCTCTTGTTCTTGTTCTTACCTGCTGTTCTTCCTCAGTGTCAGACTTCTCTTTCGAGAGATGAATTTAATTTACATTTTCCGATGGAAATGCTTATACAGTAGAACAGACTCAGTGCCTAGCTACTGATTTCTGTTAAGAAGGGCACGTGCCATGAGTGCAGATAGCTCCCAAATTTCAAACTCATCCTGGCCATCCAGCACCAGCCACATGCCAGAAACCAGAGGTGGAAATAAGCTGGGCTCAGTCACGTGTCTTCTACCCCATGGAAAAAGGCTCGGGAAGGAGACCACATGGCCTGAAAAATCCCCTGTGGTATTTCTGCATGAAAAGATACCCTTAGCCCAATAACATTAAATGTAAGATCCAGTTTTCTTACAGGTGAGACCTCAACAAAGCATGTACAACAACATAGCAACAGGAAATTTGTACTATAGAAAGATAGATCAATATATAAGGAAGAGTTCATGTTATGGTCAAGACCTCAGAGAATTAAAGTCACCCTGCATATAACATTCAAGAGAAAATGTCGACCTTCAAGTAAAACATTCTATTACACTACAATATGCAAAGCACTGTAGTAATCACCACTGATCCTGTAACATGGCTTTTAACCTTCAGAAGTTTATAAACCAGTGCAGAGACATACAAGTCATAAATATCACTAATAGCGTGGAAAGTTCTATAATTAAGCTAAAAAAACTTTAGGTAGAAGAAAACCATGGGGCAAATTTAAATAATATGATTTGGAGAAATTTCACGAGGAGACACATTTTTATGTGGACTCTGAAGGGCAAAAAATTTCAAGCAGTAGGAATGGAGAAGAGACAGGAGACGATGCATGCAGTCACTCATGATAATAAGTACTTACTGAGAACCTTCCGTGTGTCATGAAATGTGTTAGATGCAGAAAGGATGTTTCTCCACAAGGGAGAGGTACTACAGAGGTGAGGATGCAGGCAGAATATCAGGAACAGAGATTGGCTGGGGAATTCGTCAGATCACAGGGAAAAGAGGTTAGTTGATAACAAGGACAGTAGAATGTGACCAAAGGGACTGTTCTCTTGTTTCTAGAATGTGTATAATTTTGTTGTAAATATCTCTACAAAAATTATCAGTTTTANGACAGGAGACAATGCATGCAGTCACTCATGATACTAAGTACTTACTGAGAACCTTCCGTGTGTCATGAAATGTGTTAGATGCAGAAAGGATGTTTCTCCAGAAGGGAGAGGTACTACAGAGGTGAGGATGCAGGCAGAATATCAGGAACAGAGATTGGCTGGGGAATTCGTCAGATCACAGGGAAAAGAGGTTAGTTGATAACAAGGACAGTAGAATGTGACCAAAGGGACTGGTCTCTTGTTTCTAGAATGTGTATAATTTTGTTGTAAATATCTCTACAAAAATTATCAGTTTTATTATAATTGATAGTTCTGAAGGGTGTGCTTAAACATTTAGAATTCATGCAATAGCAAGATTTTGGGAGCAGGGAAGTGACATTCGCAGTACTCTTCACAGGAAGAACAACAAGGCTGCTATGTTCCCCAGTACCACTGAGATACAGGGCCTCCTGAAACACCAGTCCCACAAATGCTTTCATAGCAACATTCACTCCTGGTTTGCTTCAGGGCTGTCTTAACCCAGATGGAAAGCAAAAGAGAAGCCCAAGACGCTACTCAATTCTGTTATGAAGACACACGCTATGCTTTATAGGGATCTTCTGAAAATAAAATGATTACAGTTGTCTAGTGTCTCAAACACAACTGCCTTTGGACTTGAGTTAAGGTGTGATAAAGTATTTATCTTGGGCTGACTGAGAAAGAGAGGACCCTTAGCCAGTTCTCTGTAAAAGCTCTGTGGTTGCCAACGTACCACCTGACAAGTCTCCCGTGGCTGGCACCACATGCTTCACACTGGCAGTCAACACAGTGAGCCAGTAAGACTCGGTACACCTCAGGCTCTCTACTCTGCCTTGTTCTATAAACATTCACCGTCAGTGCTTGTGTATTTAAATACATACATTCAATTCATGTGGACTGCAGTAACATCACATAACATAATCCCACCTGTCCTGAGAATGTTCTGTGCCCACTGCCTATCTCCTTTAAACCTGACTGGGGGTGACCACACCCCTGCCAGGATTGGAAAAGTAGACACTGCCCAGCCTGGGTACACAGACAGCACCAAAGCCAGATGACTTCGAACGGGAGCCCTGGTCGGTGAGGCCTCCCCCAGTCCTCACAGAACTACTTCAGTAACCACCTGACCATAAGCAGACACTTCGTGCATCATACAATGAACAACAGTACGAACAGGGCAGCTTCCCTAGAAAGTAAAAACGGGTGCCTGACTACTCCCGCATTCCTGCAGTAATACTGCATCCCACTCAGCGTTTCCTGCCCAGCTCTGGGACATGCACTCACAGTAAACAGGACAGACGCTGCCAGGGCCCCCACAGAAAAGGACGGCCAGGGAACTCCTCCCGGCACAGACACAACAGAGCCTCCGGGACCCTACAGAAATGAAGGCTGACTTCTCAGTGAAACACACCATAGTGATATTCAGAAAGCAGGGCGCAGGCCATGAGAGGGCAAAGAATGAATGATTTAGACAAAAAAAAACAAGGTTCCCCCTTCTCTCTGCTCAGCCTGTGGACTGGGGACTCATGAGGGAGCTCAGGAGTCCTGGTCTCCGAGGTTGCTGGGCCCACAGCAGAGCTGCCGCTCAGTCAGCGTTAACCACAGAGGGTCTCAGAACAGATGGAACTGGAGGAGGCACCCACAAGCCCGGGGCTCAGTCTTTAGCTTCCTTCTCCCTCCCTCCCCTGCTGACTCCCAAATGTGTATTTTTCAGATCCAACCATTGCTGTAAACTGTGGACTGGTCCATTCAACTCCTAACTCCAGAGTTATATTACAGACTTCTAAGACCAAACATCTACAAGCTGGAACTCTTAAGCTCTTTCCTAAAGCCTTTCCTCCCAAAGACTTCTTCACATAATTAAACGGGTACATCCTTCATGCAATCAGTTAGTCCAAAAGTCTAGGCATCTTCCTTGATTCCTCTTTTCTCTGATGTCCCATTATCCATTTAACAAGTCCAGTCACCATCATGTTAAGAATTATATTATAAACTTGATCAATCCTCACCAAATCTATGACTAAAGCAGGAAGCCAACCCCAATCACTTCTCCCCTGGATCACCACCAAGGCCTCCACCTGAGGCGCCTGCTTCTGGGCTTACCACACTGTCCTGTGCCCTCTACGAGGGTTTCTCCCTGCAGAGCAGTCGGGATCCTTTCTAGTAGCTAAACCAGATCATGTCAGTCTTTCCACTCCCACTTCCCACCAGGTTCTGAAAAAAACTGCAAATCTTTAGCAGGGCCGACAAGGTCAAGTGTGTTCTGCCCCCACTCACTGCTTAGATGTTACCTCTGCACACCTCCCTGTCACTCAATGTGGTCAGTTCTCTCTTGCTGTCAGGATTTTAGGCTGGCTGGTACCTCTTTCCAAAATGTGTTTCTCTGGGAGACTGGAAAGGCAGAGATGTCACACCATGTGGGTTGTGGTTCAAGAACAACCTCCTAGATTATCCAACCTAAAATAGCCTTCCCCCCTCCCTCTAAACACAGTCCAGCTATATCTTTTCCTTTCTAGCACTGACACCACCTGAAATTATGTTTGTTCACTTGTTCAATACTTCTCGCTTTCAAAAGAAGTCATTTCCATATTTTGTTTCATTCACCATTGTTTTTTAAAACCGCAGACCTGTGTCTGGTGCATAATAGGTGCTGAGTCCGCATCTGTTCAAGCAACACAGTCTTGGGGCACATCAAGCAAGTGCCAACCTGCTATCACAGTGAGGGGTGAGTTATGAAAACCACTCAGGATTAGTTTCAAGGGAATGATTCCACAGATGAAAGGGAAATTTCTACTCTAGAGAAAAATTATGGAGTAAATGGTTATTAAAGGAATCACAGGAATCTCCTTTTAACCCCAGGAAAGCTGGATACCAGGAGGGGGTGGAAATGAAATGAGTGGGATCCTGGCTTTTCTTTTCCTAGATGTACATGACTTTTTAAAAATATATACTTTATCTATTTTTAGAGAGAGGGGAAGGGAAGGAGAAAGAGGGAGAGAAACATCAATGTGCAGTTGCCTTTCACATGCCCCCAACTGAGGACCTGGCAACCAACCCAGGTATGTGCCCTGACTGGGAATCGAACCAGCAACCCTTTGGTTTGCAGCCCATACTCAATCCACTGAGCTACATCAGCCAGGTAAATGCAAATGACTTTAAGTGAGCTACTAACTCTTGCTCAGCCTCAACCAATTTTTCATTGGTTCCAAAGATCAAATGAAATTATAACATAAAGAGCCCTCAAAGATTAGATACTGGCCTACACTGATTTCTTTCATGCCTACTTCTTTCCTGAGACACACAATGAAATCTAGCATCTAAAATGTTCCTGGCTGGCGTGGCTCAGAGGAGTCAGTGAAGGACTGTGAACCAAAAGGTTGCCAGTTTGATTGCTGGTCAGGTCACATGCGTGGGTTGTAGACCAAATCCCCAGTTGGGGGTGTGCAAGATGCAATGTATCGATGTTTCCCTCTGTTTCTACCTCCCTTTCCCTCTCTGAAAATAAATAAACAAAATCTTGAAAAAGTAAAATGGCACATAAACAATGGTATCCAGCAATCAGAACCGTGGGACCTCCGAGCCAAGAAACTTCTTTGAGAAATAGTTGGCACTTTCACTTGACAGAGGAGCATTGTGCTTTATCAATAAATGCTTATCTAATTGAGAACTTAGCACTAAAATACACAAAGATAAATATAATGTCATAAGCAAACCCTCATGAATAACCATCCTAGAGCCAATGGAGGGCTGAGCATATATCAGGCACTTGGGCTAAGTACTGAACACATGGCCACTAAATGAACAGTCACAACAATGTGGTGAGAGTTCACAATTAGTCAATCTGAGGTTCCAAGTACCTTGTTTAAGGCCACACAGCCACCAAGTGGCAGCTGGGAGTCCACTGACCAGTCTGTTTAGTTCTGTAGCCTGGGCTGCAAACCCAGGGCCACTGGGAGGTTTTGGCAGCCTGGGTGCAGCACCAAGGAGCGCAAGGGAAATGGTGCCTGTGTAGGGGCACCATGGGGCTGAATTCCAGCCCCCAGCAATGAACCCTGGCACTGGGTCCCTACACAGAGGAAGACACAGTTTTGCAGTTTCCTAGAAACACAGCACTGAGGGCATTCTGAAGAAATAAAAAGTGTACAAATTGGAAAGAAGTAAAACTCACTATTTGCAGATGACATGATGCTGTACATAGAGAATGCTAAAGAGTCCATGAAAAAAACTACTAGCACTCAAAAATGAATTCAGCAAAATAGCAGGATACAAAAATAAATATTCAGAAACCAGTTGCATTTTTATACACCACTCATGAACTATCAGAAAGGGGAACTAAGAAAACAATGCCATGTACAATTGCAATAAAAAATACCTAGTATTAATTTAACCAAAGAGGTAAAAGTCCTGGACTCAGAAAATAAACTGAAGAAAGAAAATGGAAGAAGATACAAATAGAAGCATATGCCCTGTTTGTGAATGGGAGAATTAACACCACTAAAATGTCCACACTATCTGAATCAATCTATAGAGTCAATGCATTTCCTATCAAAGTAAGATGGCATTTTTCACAGAACTGGAATAATCCAAAAATGTATGTGGAACCACAAAAGACCCCAAAAAGCCATAGCAATCTTGAGAAAGAAGAACAGAGTCCGATGTATTCCACTATCCAATATTAAACTATATTACAAGGATATAGTAGTTAAAACAGCATGGTACTTGAAAAAATAGATTAATGGGACAGAATAGAGAGCCCAGAAATCAACCCACATGGATATGGTCAATTTATGACACAGGTGGCAAGAACATATAATGGGATAAAGAGAGTCTCTTCAATAAATATTGTTGGGAAAATAGACAGATACATGCAAGAAAATAAAACTAAACCACCTTACACACCATATACAAGAATAAACTCAAAATGAATTAAAGACAATGTAAGATGTAAAACCACAAAACTCTTAGAATATAGGAAATAAAAAAGTACTCATTACATTTGTTTTATAACCAGCCAAGTCTAACCACATCACTTCTGTTGAAAATCCTTCCTTGCCCTTTAGTTCCCATTTCTCTTCCCAGCCTAGCTTCTTACATCCTTGGAGGGCTTCTCACCCTGCATGGTACTCACCTCTCTGAATCTGGGCCTCTGTACATGGCTCCTGCACACAATGGAACCCGTTCTCTGCCTCTTAACCTCCTGACTCCTGCTCATCTCTCAGGCCCAGCCTACATGCTCCTCCCCAGAGAAACCCTTCCTATACTTCCAGCAGAGTTAGGCACCCCTACAATGTGTCCTGGGACACCAGACCTCGTGTTAGAGCACTGGCCATGTGCCTGGTGCAGAGCTCATGTCCAGCAGGCATTGAGCAAACGTTTCTTCAGAAAATGAGTACATGCAATGGGTATTACAAGGGGCTTGCTTTCCCCTACAGTTCTTGGCCTTTAATTTCCTACTTCACCCAGTCTCTTCTGGGCTCCCTGATCCCTAAATCCATACATCCCTCTGGCCTTTCTGGTCCAAGACTCATCTGAAACCTTGCTGACAGGGCCTTAGATCCCACACAGAGGGGTAGCTGGAGTCAAGACCCAGGGGATCGGGCCTCCAGCTGGTGGCTATGCTCAGACTCTCTCTCCAGATGTGAATGGATGTAACAAACCTATCATTTTTTCTGCACATTACTCTATCATTTTTGTTGGCTCCCCATTACCTGCAGGGTAAACCAAGCTTCCGCACCTTGGCATTCAAGGACCTCTGGTGTTGTCTAGGTCCCAGCTCTGTATTTTTTAGACTCGTGACCCTTTCTATGTTGACACAAGCACTTCACCCCAGTGAGTCTGGTAGCTAATTCCTGCTCACACTCCAGGCACATGGCTGACTCTCTCCTGCACCTATTAGCTTGCACTGTTCTACTGGACCTGCCCAGCCCTCAGCAAATATAATGGGAGAAATTGGTATCAGTTGCCTGAAGCACACACTGATGACTACATCATCTATCCTGTATGTTAACAGGGGGGACTAACTTATACTATTAATCTAATCAAGAGAAACCAAGAATTTTATATGCAAATTTAAAGCACAGTGAGCCCCCATGTCTTGTAATCTGTAGTTTATTTTAAAATTTTAAAATTTCACTTTGGGGGCAGTGAGAGAGAGAAATTTGTTGTTTACTTAGTTTTGCATACCTTAGTTAACTCTTGTATGTTTCCTAAGGATCAAACCCACAACCCTGGTGTATGGGGACAGTGCTCTAACTAACTGAGCTACCAGCCAAGACAGCTTTAGCTTATTTTAATTACTATGTTTTTAGCATTCTAGGCAGCAAGGCTTTTTTTTTTTTTTCACAGAACGCTGAATTTTGGCAGGGGAGGAGGCACATATTCATCGTGTTTATTCATACATTTTCTTAATCCTGGTCTACAGTGCAGCAGATTGAGCATCCAGATGGGACCAAACATGAAATGTTCTCCTATTTACAGATATCCCAGTATCCAACCCCACCCCAAAGGGGCATCTCAGATATCAACACATTCTTATGTTCACCTGTCACAAACGGAACACTTTCAATAGTTGCAGGTCATTAGACATGGTGAGAATTGCTCACACCACATACGAAGTCAGGATGGAGAGGATGGAGAGAAGCTCTGGGGCACAAGAAAGACGTATTCTGAAGAGCTACCTTTGAGTGCAAATGTAAATCCACACATACTTCTCATGTTCAGTAACTCTAATAATGCCTTTAAATAGCAAGTCTTTCGGCAGTGAGCAAGTCTCTCCTATCTACTCTTCTTTGTCAGAACTTTCTGAGCTATCCTGACCAGTAAAATGTGCATTTTCTTACCCCTGGTCTAAAGAGCTGATGCTGCAGCCACAAGAACTTAAAACCTATACTTTCCCTCTTCACCAATTCCCGAGCCCATCCCAACGGGGATGCTGGACATGGGTGCCTTCCCAAGTTGATCTGTCCACAGAGGGGATGTGTTCAGTAGTTGAAGGCCATTAATTCCAGATGGGAACTCTTTCTGCTCTCAGCGGGCCTGGATGGAGAGAATGTAGACGAGGCTCTGGGGCAAAGGAGACAAGTATTCTTAAGAGCTGACCTTGACAATCATAAGAAGTATGGTAAGCAATAACCAGCTGCAAATAACCTCAACAGAAGCAGAGCACGGTTGCAGGCTCTAAATCCGGAGATGTTAGAAGAAAAAGCCAGCACTGGGACTGGGAACACAATGTTTACCTAAAAGGCAGCCATGTTGTCCTCGTCCTGCTTGTGCTCTGAGCTGCTTCCTCAGGCGACATTACATGGAGGAGTCATGTCTGCATTTTGAGGCTGTGCCTTCACAGGCATCAACAGAACCCCTTTAACTACTCCCACCACCCTCACAGGCATAAGGGCCGTGAAACGCTAAGAAGTACACCGTCTCCTCTCCTTTGTCACAGGAGAGAGTCAAGAGCAATGAGCTCCTGCATGGAAACCACACTGAGTTTTATCTTTCCTCTTTTCATGTGCTCTCACCTCTCAGACATGCATGGACTCCCAGAGCAGTGAGAACAAATCCCCTGAACTCCCAAACCCAACAGAACATGGGGTTACCTCCGCGAACAAAGCCTGCTCCCCCCTCTCACAAATGCATCCGGGAGCCCTCCTGCTAATCCCTAGGCTCACCTGGGCATCACCCGGTGCACCTCATTAAACAGTGATGCCGCACCCAGAGCAGATGCCCAACTCTGTTGGATAGGACACAGCTGATGTCATTTCTCAACCACCCTTCCCGTGATCTAATAGAAATCAGGCTGGAAACCACTTAGAGTAAATGAGCATGCGTCTTTTTCTCCCCCTCCCCTCCCCCTTCCCGTCACCCACTCCGTTAGCTGGCTCTCGGTGCCGTTTCTCTCGCTGCTCCCTCACCCCCAAACCCCCTTTCTGTTCCCGCTCTCGCTCCCCCAACTTCTCTCCGCCGAACTGCTCCGTCCGTTTGAGTGTCTCGTCCTTTCCGGCCCCAATGTCCGCCCAGACCCCCAGGCAGGCGTGCCCTCCGCGCGCCCGGGGCCGCGAGGGGCCAGGAGCTGAGGGAGGCGCCCAAGGTCCGACTCCACCTCCGGACCGAACGCGTCTCCCGAGACTCGAAGATTCCCGAGGTGGGCGGACTCCCCCGAAACCAGCCGCAGGCGGAGTCCGACGGGCCCCAAAGCGGAGACCACTGGCCGGACGTTTCCGCGTTTCCTCGGAAACGACAGCGGATCCTCCACGGGGCAGCGACGCAGTCATTTGGGGGGATGGGGGGCGCGGGGCGGGGTCAAACCTGTGCCTCGGAATCACCGCTATAGCAGGCGCAGGTCTACACGGGCAGCGGCCCTCAGGCTTCCCGCGGGTAGGGATGTCGACTGAGAACGTCAGGTTAAACCCAAACTCCGAAATCTCCGGACTTCGCTACTGGTCAGGGGCGGTGGGGTCCGGGAGACACTGCGCATGCGTGGTGTCGCCACGGACCTGCGATGCGAAGCTGGAGGGATTCCTCCAGCAACCGGTGGGATTTATACAGGGAAGAATGGGGGCTCGCAGGGAGGAAAGAACAGGGGTGTGGTGGGGACGCCCCTAAACCTCTTTAGTTATAGCCTTTCCTTGTCCATTGCGTTTGACTTACCTAACCTTTTTGTAAGGCTTCAAGTCATTACCCTAAAACTTCTTAGATCTCCTTTCGAAATTATTCTTATGAAGCCTCCCCTTCCTCACCCAAGGATTGAATTTTGTAAAACATCTTCGGCACACACATTATATTTTAAAAATTGCACTTAGATGTTTTAGTTATGTTTTGAGGCCTAAATACATTTCCCAAATTCCTTAGATCTTAAGATTTCCCCTAGTGTGAATTTCTGATGCTTAGTGAAGATTCATCCTGCCTTCACTCCTTCCAAATTCATTTTATTTGTAGTTTTTCTGTAAGATGTATAACTATATATTTTTTTCATCAATGAAAAATGGATCAAAACTTCCCCATCTTTACTGAAAAGGTTAGTTGTGTGTGTGTGTGTGTTTTAAGAGTTTATTTTTAGAGAGAGAAAGGGAGGGAGAAAGAGAAGGAGAGAAACATCGATGTGAGAGATACTGATTGGTTGCCTCTTGCAGACCCCCAGCTGGGGTCCTGGCCCACAACTCAGGCGTGTATCCTCACTGGGAATCCAACCAGTGACATTGCTGTTCACAGGCTGGCACTAAATCCACTGAGCCACAACAGTCAGGGCTGCAAAGGTTAGTTTTGAAACTAGTAGATTTTGGCCCTGGCTGCCTGCTTGTGAGTTGAAGGGCTGCCAGTTCAATTCCCAGTCAGGACACATCCCTGGGTTGCAGGCCAGGTCCCCAGTTGGGGGTGTGCAAGAGGCAACTGATCCAATGTCTCTCTCAGACACCGTTGTTTCTCTCTCTCCTTCCTTTCCCCTCACTCTAAAAATAAATAAATAAAATAATGACGTTAGAATCACAGGTAAATTATCAGCTGCCTAATCTACATAATTAATGAAAAAGAGCTTTTTCAAAATATTGAAAATCCAAAACCGGAAAATCTTTACATGGGTTTTCTTCCCACCCTGTGTGCCCAGTGCATGGATGACAGCCTGCCCAGCATAGGACTCTAAGGAACAATTCATTCCAAACACTCTTCCAACAAGAGAGGATGAAGTACTGAGCCGGACCCTAGATAATGTCGTATCTGGCATTGAGAACCTTCTTTTTGTCTGTTGTAGAGAAATGTAACCTTGTCATGTACACAGTAAAGGTGAAGCTTCCACTAATATCAAAGCCAGAGGCCAGTTTTCTCAAGCCATCAGTCCATCTGCATCCGTCCGAGCAGCACATGCTTCAGTCAAAAGGAAAAACACATTTACTTCTCACTCCAAAAGAAATTTTTAAAAGTCCTAGGCTTCTATCACAAATGAATATAAGCATTTAATTAGACTTTTCTGATTCAAAGCTACATGTAGGGTCTTCCTCACGTACCATACTATGGTGGAACACACCACCACCACTTTAATAAAACTTCCGATTTAGAAAAGAAAAAGAAAAGAAAGGACATACTCTGAGGTCTCTGGTCTACACTAAATGGGCAGCTTTGCTGGGCAGAATGTACTTTAGAGACCTGTGTCTGGGGGATGGAGTGAGGAGTCATCCTTTTGTTGACTCTAGTTCCGAGAATAGTTATCCTGCCCTTCTATTTACTTGTTTCTGACTTCACCTAGTCAAATCGAATAGAGAACTAGAAACTATGCCTTCCTAGTGAAATAAGCAGCTTCCCCAGCTACTCCTGATAAATATTTATAGTTGTAACTTTATCAGGTCACGGTGATTTATGGTACACGTTTGTAGAACTGTAAACAATTCAGTATTTTTTTCAAGTAGGACTTTATGTGGAACGAAAGAACACCATTTTTAAAAAAGATTTTGTTTATTTATCTTTAGAGGGGAAGGGAAGGAAAGAGGGAGAGAAATATCAATGTATAGTTGCCTTTTGTGTGTCTCCTGCTGGGAACTGGCGTGCAACCCAGGCATGTGCCCTGACTGGGAATTGAACCGCAGTTGTTTGGTTCACAGGCCCTCACTCAATCCACTGAGCTACACCAGCCAGAGCAGAACACCATTTTTTATTACCTATACCCACCATTTTTGGTACCATGTGTCTGTCATCTTAGTTTTATTCCAGGGTCCTTGTGCTTCTTAACCAAATAAAAGTAAATAAATAAAATCATTTTAAAAATAACTGTTAAAAGACAATGCCATACTTCAATGTGAACCATTACACATGCAAATACTATTCCAGTTTCTTTTTCTTTTAACTAAATCTTTTTTACATTTTATTTATGTAGAGAGAGGGGAAGGGAGGGAGAGAGGAGACAAACATCAGTGTGTGAGAGAAACATTCAGCAGTTATCTCTCAGCTGTTTTTCATACCCTGCCAACTGGGGACCTGGCCCCTAACTTAGGCATGTGCCATGAATGGGAATTGAACTGGTGACCTTTCAGTTCACAAGATAGCACTCATTCCACTGAGCCACACTAGCCAGGGCTCCAGTTATAACAAACTCTCCAAAAACTGTTTCTCTTTACAATTTCCAAGTTTAAGACCCATTTTTCAACAATCTTTAATAAACCCATTATTGTCATTCACAGAAGAAAATCACCATTTCTTCTGCATTGTATCTACCACATAATCTTTTAATAAACTTATCATTCTCTTCCCATGAAAAGCCCAGTACTGCTTTTCATGGTCTGTTGGTAGGGCATTTTTTTCTGTAAACTTAACATGGTCTTTCTAGAGAGGGGCACCCATCCTGAACCTAGTAAATATGGAGACTTACAGTTTTATATAATTCCCTGCCTTCCCTGATGCTAATGTATACAATCAGGAATTTCATATTGAGCATCTTTGTTTTCCAGGAGCAATGGATACCAATGAACCATACCTAATGAAGTTAAGCCCTTTTATTGTATTTCTTCCCAGAGACCATCACAAAAGGCCTTTAAATATTTCTTGACATAAACAGATATCGATCTTTTAGGTAAAATTCATAAATACTAATACTTTTAAGAAATCAGATAACTACTATAAACACTAATGAGCTATGTGTACACATTCTTGTTCCTGTGATACACAACATTAGCTGAATTTTAACAGTTTGAATTGTAATTTCTCTGCAGTATGTAAGGTCCTGGGTTAAACGCAGAAAACTAAAACCTTAATTATACCTAGTATGGATTCTTAAATATGTGGTCTTTCAGGAGAGTGGGTTAGAAAATTGACTACATTCATTACATTACTACATTACATTTGTAAGCATTCTCATGGAAATTTTGGAAAATCCAGAAGGCACATGGTCCCTTGTACGTAGTTCCATGTTCCATATGTTAGTATAGTTCAGTTCTGCGTAAATTTCATCATTACTCAAAAGGCATAGCCCAGGGGTGTCAAACTCATTTTCACCAGGGGACCTCATCAGCCATGTGGCTGCCTTCAGGGGGCTGAAATAATTTTAGGACTGTATAAATGTAACTACTCCTTAACTGTTAAGGAGTTGAAATTACATTTGGCCTTTTGAAGGCAACCACAAAGCTGATGTGGGCCTCGGTGAAAATGAGTTTGACATCCCTGGCATAGACATTGGATGAAAAGCCTGACATTCACATTTGTTAAACTGCTCTTTGATATGATACCTGGTTTTGATCTTCAGGTCAAAGCATTAACATGGACATGAATTACACGTGGTTTCTCTCCAAGATGTACATTCTGATGTCTAGGGAATCGTGAGAGGTGGGAAAAGGCTATGCTACATATGTTTACATAATTTCTCTTCGCTGTGGCTTTTCCAGTGCTGCATAACACTGAACTCAAAGGCAACTTCTTTACCAAACTCATTGCATTTGGAACAGTATTGCTCCCATGTTTCCCAACCACTGATCGTTGAGTAAACACTTTGCCACTTGTTAATGTCAGAGATCTGTCTTCAGGATGTACGTTCTGCTGTCTAGCAAAGAATAAATCTTAATGCAGGATGACTGCTATGTGGGGCAGTTAGTGGGTAGAGGGATCAAGCAAAAAGGAAAAAGGAATCATGCACATGGACAACAGTGTGCTGGCTGTGGCGGGGGAGGTATAAGGAGGCTAAATGATAATAAAAATAAAACTTTTTAAATCAAGTAGGCAAAAAATAATACTTTAATAAAAATGGGCGAATGACTTAAAAAAAGATATTGCTCTCTTCACAGGAAGTATGAAATCTTTGTTGAACCCTGAGTTTCAGGGAATACTCAAGAGCCTCTCCACGTCCAGTACATTTTTAAGGTTTCTCATCAATATAAATTCTCTGATGTTGAATGAGGCTTGAGCAATGGTGAAAGGTATCCTTAAATTTTTCATTTTTATTGTTCTTCTCCAGCATGAATTCTCTAATATTGTGTTTTGAACACAGGTTTAAAGCTTTCCCACATTACCTACATTTGTATGATTTGTCTCTAAGAATTCTCTGGTGTTAGGTAAGATACCACTGATGATTAAAAGATTTCACACCTATACTACATTTATAAGGTTTCAGTCCAGTATGAATGGCATGTTTCCAGTAAGTTCTGCGGAGCAATTAAAGGCTTTCCCACAGAGTCCACATATATAAAGCTTTCCACCAGTATGGATTCTCTGATGGTCAGTCAGGGGTGAGGACTGGACAAAAACATCACCACATTCTCTACATTTATAAGGCTTCTTTTCCAGTATCAATTCTGTGATTCTAAGTGCTCATTAATCATAAAAGGATATCCTACATTCTATTTGTAAGATTTCTCCTGAGTGTGAGTTCTTCTCTCATGCAGAGCAAGACATGAATGCTTATTAAAGGCTTTGACACATGCTTTACATTTGTAAGTCTTCTCTCCATTATAATTTGTCTCATGTTGTGTAAAACACCAATAGTAATAAAAAGTTTTCCCACATTTTCCACATTTTTAAGGTTTCTCTCAACAATGATTTTAAACTTATTTATTTATTTATTTATTTATTCTTAGAGAGAGAGGAAGGGAAGGAGAAAGAGAGGGAAAGAAACATCAACGTGTGGTTGCCTCTCATGCACCCATTACTGGGGCCCTCACCTGGCCCACAACCCAGGCATGTACCCTGGCTAGGAATGGAACTGGTAATCCTCTGGTTTGCAGGCCAGTGCTCAATCCACTAAGCCACACCAGCCAGGGCTCATCAATGTTTTATTTCATGTTCAGTAAAGTACAAATGCAAATAAAAAATGCTTTGCCACACTTTTTACATCTCTAAGGTTTGTCTCCCCAAAGAATGATCTGATGAGAAGCTTTGAAAAGTGTTAAAGGCTCTGCCATATTCTCTACATTTGTAGAAACTATACCACACTTGTTACATCTATAAAATTTCTGTCCAGCATAGACTTTCCAATATCCAGTAACATTTGAACACCATTAAAAGGTTTTGCCACATTTTCTACACGTTTCTCTCTGGTATGAATTTTCTGACTTTGAGTAAGGTTTGACCACTAGCTAAAAGCTTTAACATAGGCTCTAAATATAGAATGCTTTATACAGGATAATTTCTCCTATGATCAGTGACAAGTTTAAGACCAACAGCTTTACAATATTCTCTATATTCATAAGCCTTTTTTTAAAGATTTTATTTATTTATCTTTAGAGAGGAAGGGAAGGAGAGAAGGCGAGAAATATCAGTGTATGGTTGCTTCTTGTGAGTCCCCTCCTGGGAACTGGCCTGCAACCCAGGCACGTGCCCTGACTGGGAATCAAACCGTGATCCTGTGGTTCGCAGGCCTGTGCTCAATCCACTGAGCTGCACCAGCCTGGGCTATATTCATAAGACTTCTATCCAATATGGATTTTCTGATGTCGATTAAGCTTTGAGGACTTGCTAAAGGCTTTACCACATTCTCTACATTTGTAAGGCTTCTCTCCACTATGAATCTTCTGATGTTCAGTAAGGTATGAATACCGGATAAAGGCTTTACCACATTCTTTACATTTATAAGACTTCTCTCCAGTGTGGATTATCTGATGATAAGTAAGGTGTGAGAATTGCCTAAAGGCTTTGTCACATTCTGTACATTTATAAGGCTTTTCCCCAGTATGAATTTTTTGGTGTTTGGTAAGATATGAGGACTGGCTAAAAGCTTTACCACATTCTCTACATTGATAAGGCTTCTCTCCAGTATGAATTTTCTGATGTTGAGTAAGGTATGAAGACCGGCTAAAGGCTTTACCACATTCTCTACATTGATAAGGCTTCTCTCCAGTATGAATTTTCTGATGTTCAGTAAGGTGAATAGACTGCCTAAAGGCTTTGCCACATTCTCTACATTGATAAGGCTTCTCTCCAGTATGAATTTTCTGATGTTTAGTAAGGTCTGAGGAATGACTGAAGACTTTACCACAATCTATACATTTATAAGGCTTCTCACTAGTATGAATTCTCTGATGATAAGTAAGCTTTGAGGACTTGCTAAAGGCTTTACCACATTCTCTACATTTATATGACTTCTCTCCGGTATGAATCATCTGATGATAAGTAAGATGTGAGAATTGCCTATAGGCTTTGCCACATTCTCTACATTGATAAGGCTTCCCTCTAGTATGAATCTTCTGGTGTTTAGTAAGATATGAGGACTGGCTAAAGGCTTTGCCACATTCTCTACATTGATAAGGCTTCCCTCTAGAATGAATCTTCTGGTGTTTAGTAAGGTATGAGGACTGGCTAAAGTCTTCACCACATTCTCTGCATTTGTAAGGTTTCTCACCAGTATGATTTCTTCTCTCATGTTCAATAAGACATGAATTCCATTTAAAGGATTTATCACATGCTTTACATTCGTAGAACTTCTCTCCAATATGAATTATCTGATGTGCACCAAGAGCTGAGGGGCAAATAAACGCTTTACCACATATTTTACATTTATAATGTTTTTCTCCTGTACGGATTACCTTAAGTCTATTTCCACTGAATATTTGACTGAAGATTTTGCCACACGGTACACATTTGTCACCATCCTTCCTTGTATGAATATTCCCTTTTTCATCGAGATTTGAAGATTGCTTAAAAGATTGGACACATTTACTTTGTTTGTCTGTCTTCTCCACAGTAGGAATAACCTCATGTGTACTGTGATTTGACATATGGACAAAGACTTTTCCGCCTTGATTTTGGGTCTCTGGAAGCTCAGTATTCTGATGTGCATTAAGATTTGACTTGTCAAAATTTTTCCAACGTTCATTACACTGATAACTGTCTTCATTATATGTACCCTGGTAATCATTGAAGATAAAAAGACCTTTAGTGAAAGCTCTAAGTTCAGCAAACATATATACTTATTCCCAAATGACTATACCCATTAAACCCTGTTGGTTGTATAAAAAATCATTGCTGCCCTAACTGGTGTTGCTCAGTGGGTTGGGCTTCATCCCACAGACAAATGTCGCTGGCTCAATTCCCGGTTAATGTACATGCCTGAGTTGCAAGCCAAGTCCCTGGTTGGGGCTCATGTGAAAGACAGCTGATGGATGTTTCTCTCTCACATCGATGTTTCTCTCCCTCTCTCTCACCCTCCCTGATCCTCTCTCTATAAATGAGCAACATCTTAAAAAAAAAAACTACTCCCAAGTTAACAAAAAATTATACATATTGAAATAAAAACCTTATTTTTCTTTTTTATAGATTTCATTTATTTATAGACAGACAGAAAGGGAGGGAGAAAGGGAGGGAGAAAGAGAGGGAGAGAAACATCAATGTGTGGTTGCCTCTTGCACACCCCTCACTGAGGAATCTGGCTGGCAACACAGGCATGTTCCCCAACTGGGAATCGAACCCTTGACCCTTTGCTTCGCAGGCCAGCGCTCAATCCACTGAGCTATACCAGCTGGGGCAAAACCCTTATTTTTTTTAATTTTTCTTTATTTATTCTTAGAGGGGAAGGGAAGGAGAGAGAGAGAGGAATATCAATGTATGGTTGCCTCTCGTACGTCCCCCACTGGGAACTGCCCTGTAACCCAGGCTTGAGCCCTGACTGGGAATCGAACTGCGATCCTCTGGTTTGCAGGCCGGAGCTCAATCCACTGAGCCATACCAGCCAGGGCTAAAATCCTTATTTTTTAATAAAGTACATTATTTTAGTTTGATATGTGCATAATAAAACACTAAATTTTAGCAATTATTGACTGAAAGTTTAATCCCACTCTACATTTTAAACAATTCAAATCATTGCTCACACAATGGATTATGTGAGCTCCTGGATTTTCCAGACTGCCTTTAGAAGAATATATAGCCTTAGAAATTGTTTCCAGTCTTTGCATTTATTAACACATTTTACTGAAACTGTAACTGACTTAAACGCAGGTGGGTTCCCCAAATGTGTTCTATTTTTAAAAAATATTTTTTATTGATTATGCTATTACAGTTTTCCCAATTTTCCCCCTTCTAGCTCCCCTCTGCCCTGGCCCCCTGAACCCTGCAGCAAAATGTGTACTATTTTTAACCTCATTAGGTAACAAGGACTTTTTAAAAATAAATAATTGTCCCAAGTTACATTATCAAACCACACCTTCTATATCTTACCAGCATGATTTTAGAGAATAAATCTTCCATTCCTGGGTTTCTCAACAAGTCCTGGTTGTCTTCAGATGACATAGCTGAAAAATACAAAACAAAGTTTCACCATTTTGACACTCTGGTGAACATACAGTGAACTTATTACCAGCAAGTATTGACCAAATTACATTTTTGAGCACTCCAAAAGAAAGTTAGATGTTAAAAGCAAGACAAAGAAAGGTACATGAGATAAAGTTACATCAAAAAAGTTGTACTTAAAGAAAAAAGTGAATTTAAAAAAATCCGTTTTCCTCACAGGTGCTTGAAGATTGGCTGCCATCATGAACTACACAGTAACTATACAGACCAGGAAGTTTATGACCAATAGTCTACTTCACCAAAACAGATGGTCATTCATGTCCTTCACTCTGGGGAGGCCACAGCTTGCAAGAAAGAAATGCAGGAAGAACTAGCCAAAATGTATAAGACTGCACACCAAATGGTAACTTTGTGCTAGAGTGCTGAACCCATTTTAGTGCTGGCAAAACAACAGCCTTTGGCACGATTTATGATTTTGTGGATTACACACGTAAAAAAATTACCCAAACACAGCCCTGGCTGGTGTGGCTTAGTGAATTGAATGCAGGCCTGCAAACCAAACAACTGCAGTTTGATTCCCAGTCAGGGCACATACCTGGGTTGCAGGCCAGTCCCCAGCAGGGGGCGCTCGAGAGGCAACCACACACTGATGTTTCTCTCCCTCTCTCCTTCCCTTCCCCTCTAAAGATAAATAAATAAAATTTTAAAAAAATTACCCAAACACAGACTTGCAAGATATGGCCTATATGAGAAGACAACATCTTCAAGATAACAGCTAGGAATGCAAGAAAACAATGAAGAAAGTCAGGTGGACTGCAAAGGACAATCTTGGTGCTTTGTCAGCAAAAAGATTCTTCACTGACTTACTCAGTGGATGTTATGCAGATTTTTCATGACGGAAGTATAAACTAAGAAATTTTTTAAAAATGTACTTATGATCCTAAATTGGATTGCTAGTAGTATAAGACCTCACTAGTACCCCAGGTGATTGAAACATTCAAAAAGTTCACTATCAAAATAACAATGACACTTTTGGCATAAATAGCATATTTATTCTAAAACTAAGCATACACTTATTATATGATCCAGTAATTGTGCTCCTTAGTACTTAACCAAAGAGCTAAAAAGTTTTATCTACACAAAAGCCTACAAGGAACTATTTATCAAAGCATCATTCACAATCTTAAAAATTGGAAGCAATGAAGATATCTGTCAACAGGTGACTAAATGAATAAACTGAAATACATACAGTAAACTATTATTAAGCACTATAAAGAAATAACACATCAAGCCATGAAAAGACATGAAGGAAACCTAGCTACATAAGATTAAGGGAAGTAATTTAATCTGCCTGACCAGGTGCTCAGTTGCTTAGGGCATCATTCCGATATGCCAGGGTTGCAGGTTCAATCTCCTATCAGGGCACATACAAGATTCAACTAATAAATGCATAAATAATCAGAACAACAAATCAATGTTTCTGTCTAGCATTCTTTTGCTAAAATGATCAATAAATGAAATAATAAAAACAAGAATCCACTTTGAAAAGGCTATAAACTATAGGGTAACAACAACAACATGCGATTCTAGGAAAAACAAAGTGAGAGAAACAGTAAAAAGATAAAAGGTGCAAAAGTTTAGGAGACATAGGGGAAAACAGGCAGAGCACAGACAGCATTAGGGCTGAGCAACTAGTTGGTATGACACTGTAATCATGGGTACGTGTCATCATGAATTTTCAAAACCCGTAGAATATACAACCCAGGAATGAACATGACAGTCAACTAAAACTTTGGGTTATAATGATGTGCCAGTGTAGGTTCATAAACATCACAAATGTACCACTCTGGTCAGGATACTGAGAACAGAAGAAGGTTATGCACATGAGAATTCTTAATAACTTGTACACAATTTGCTGTGAACCTAAAACTGCTCTTTGAAAGTCATTAATAGACCATCTCCTTTAAAGTGTCTGTACTCAGGTCTAAGAGTCTTTCCTATGGTTCTTTATGCACATCCAAGAAACAAATGTTTGCATCCTCCATTAAAATCATACAAACAATATATATCATTTCATAATTACGATGACCGGAACCAATGCAACAAACAATATCAAGTATTTCCAAAGGTGTGGAGAAACGGGAAATTATACACAGTTGAATGAAAGATAAATTGGTGTGAACTGGATAACAAGGAAGGGGGTTTCTCAAAAAATTAGAAGTTTTTTAATTCCACTTTTTACTTCTGGGTATTTATGAAAAAAGAATTCAAAGGAGGATGTGCAGAGACATGTGCACACCTGTGTCAATTGTAGCATTACTCACAAAAGCCTGTATAGGGGGAAACAACCCCTGTATCTGTGGATAAATAACTAGACTTCAAAATGTAGTACATGCATACAATGGGATAATCTTCTGCCAGGAAATAGAAAAAAATCTGGGTGTACAACAAACACTGAGGACACTTTTTAAGTGAAGCACATGAGTCACAGACAGTATAGGATTCCACTTAGGTGAGTAATCTAATAAAGTCAGTATCGTAGGAATAAAAAAGTTTATCTGGGTCTTGGTTTTAAGGCAAATGAGGAAGTGCTTGTTTAATGATATGGAGACACTTCTACAGGATGGAAGTTTCCAGACATCAGATAAAACAACAAAGAGAATATACTTAATGTGACTGTACTATACAATTACAGACAGATAAGATGGTAGATTTTATTCACATGATTTATTAAAATTTAAAATAATAACAGATAGTTATAAAACTTTTCAAAATTTACATTCAATTTAGAAAACTTTTTTATTTTATTTTATTTTTTTATAGATTTTATTTATTTATCTTTAGAGGCGAAGGGAAGGAGAGAAGTATCAATGTATGGTTGCCTCTTGTGAGTACCCTGCTGGGAACTGGCCTGCAACCCAGGCATGCGCCCTGACTGGGAATTGAACCGCGATTGTGTGGTTCGCAGGCCTGCGCTCAATCCACTGAGCTACGCCAGCCAGGGCTAGAAAACCTTTTTTAAAAAGATTTTACTTATTTATCTTTAGAGAGAAAGGGAAGGAGAGAGAGAGAGAGAGAAATATCAATGTATGGTTGCCTCTTCTGCGTTCCCTGCTGGGAACTGGCCTGCAACCCAGGCATGTGCCCTGACTGGGAATCGAACCACACTCCTTTGGTTCGCAGGCCCGAGTTCAATCCACTGAGCTATACCAGCCAAGGCTAGAAAACCTTTTTAAAATATATTTTATTGATTATGCTATTAGTTGTCCCATTTTTCCCTCCTCTTTATTTCCCTCCCCCTTAGTTCATATCCATGGGTTGTACATGTTCTTTGCCTTCTCAATTTCCTGTACTATTCTTAATCTCTCCCTATTTTGTATCTACCATTTATGCTTCTTATTCCCTGTACCTTTTCCCCCATTCTCCCCCAACCCCCTCCCCTTTGGTAACCCTCCATGTGATCTCCATTTCTGTGGTTCTGCTCCTGTTCTAGTTGTTTGCTAAGGTTTTTTTTTTTTAGGCTCAGCTGTTGATAGTTGTGAGTTTATCATTTTACTGTTCATATTTTTGATCATCTTTTTCTTAGATAAGTCCCTTTAAAATTTCATAGAATAAGGGCTTGATGATGATGAACTCCTTTAACTTCACTTTATCTGGGTCCCATTCTAAGTGACAGTTTTGTTGGATGGCTAACCTCTAATGTAAGTACTTGACTTTCATGACTTTGAATCTTTCTTTCCAGCCCTTTCTTGCCTGTAAGCTTTCTTTTAAGAAATCAGCTGATAGTCTTATGGGAATTCCTTTGTAGGTAACTGTCTCCTTTTCTCCTGCTGCTTTTAAGATTCTTTTTCTTTAATCTTGAATTATGGTGTGCCTTGGTGTGTCCTTCCTTGGGTGGGACCCTAAGCTTCTTTGACTTCCTCGAAGTCTATTTCCTTTTCCAGATTAGAGAAGTTCTCCATTATGTCTTCAAATAAGTTTTCAATTTCTTGTTCTTCCTCTTCTCTTTCTGGCACCCCTATGATTTGGATGTAGGGCTGCCAGAAGGAGGCACCCTTTAAACATCCAATGTTTAAAGTTGTCCCAGAGGTTCCTAAACCTCAACTTATTTTTTTGAATTGTTTCTTCATTCTGTTCTGGTTGAATGTTTAATTTTTCCTTCTGCTCCAAATCATTTAACTGAGTCTTGGTTTCCATCCCTTTACTGTTGGTTCCCTGTATATTTTCCTTTATTCCACTTTCTATAGCCTTTACTTTTTCCTCTATTTTGTGACCACACTCAACCATTTCTGTGAGCTTCCTGATCACCAGTGTTTTGAACTCTGCATCTGATAGATTGGTTATCTCTTCATCACTTAGTTCCATTTTTGGAGCTCTGATCTGTCCTTTCATTTGGGCCATATTTCTTTGTCTTGCCATACCAGTTACATTGTAAAGGGTGGAATCTTAGGTATTTGCCAGGGCGGGACAACCCGTGTAACTGCATTGTGTCAGTATATGGGCACCAAGAGAAAACAATGCTACTTGCTCAGTTCTCAGCTAGCTTTCAGTCACTTCCCCTGCTACTCACAAACAAATTGCGCCCTCCTGGTGCTGATTCTCAGTTGGGTGGTTTTGTGTATATTCCAGGACCCTGTAGGTCTCTCCAATGAACCTGCTGTGAATCTGGTAATTTCTCCAGCCACTGCAACCCCCACGTTTTTACAGGCAGAGGTTTTGAGGCTTTATTTCCTGGCACTGGAACCACGGGTTGCATGGTCTGTCCTGTTCCTCAGTTGTTCCTCCCAGTTTTTCTGCACACAAACGTGAGACTGCCTTGTCCTCTCCATCCTGCTGCCCATCTCCACCCTTCCTTCTAATCTGATGAATGTTTCTTCTTTAACCTCTTGGTTGTCATACTTCCATACAGTTCAACTATTTGGCAGTTCTGGTTATTTTTTAAAATTTTTAAAAAGATTTTATTTATTTATCTTTAGAGGGGGAGGAAGGAGAGAGGGAGAGAAACATCAATGTATGGTTGCCTCTCATGTGTCCCCTGCTGGGAACTGGCCTGGAACCCAGGTATGTGCCCTAACTGGGAATCGAGCTACAATCCTTTGGTTCACACGCCTATGCTCAATCCACTGAGCTACGCCAGCCAGGGCCCGGTTATTTATTTTTTTTAATTTGTTGTTGTCTTTTCGGTTGTGCAAGGAGGCAAAATGTATCTACCTGTACCTCCTTGACCAGGGTTACAATGTGATGTCCCTGGGCACCTCCAAAACCAGCACAAGTAGGAACCATCTGCATATCACTCTGTAACTAGGTCCAGGTGCCCTGGGCAATTCACAGGTTGTGGCTAATCTGGCACTTCCAGGAAGGACCCAGAGCCAGTGCACCCAGTAGACAGGTTAAGAACATGTTAGATTATAACCCTACCACTTCTACAATGACACACTAACAGAGCAGACTCTTTGAACACCACGGCACACTGAACATTCTTTTTTCTTTTTAAGATTTTATTTACTTATTGTTAGAGAAGAGAAGGGAGGGACAAGAAGAAGAGACATATCAATGTGTGGTTGCCTCTCAAATACCCACAACTGGGGACCTGGCCTGCAACCCAGGCATGTGCCCTGACTGGGAATCAAACCTGTGACCCTTTTCTTCGAAGGCCAGCACTCAATCTACTGAGCCACACCAGCCAGGGCACTGAACATTTTTTTAATATGAACTGCCAAATAATTCTTTAACTCACTTCTTACCAAAGGAGCACATTCAAACACATTCTGCCAGCACTTCTGAATCTAAAAGCAAATGTGACAAAGGTCTAGTCAGAAAGTGAAAATGCACAGGACACAGTCCTAGGCAGCTGTGGACGGAACAAGAAAGACTGATAAAATCATAGTGATGAACAAATCAGGTAAAAATAGAGACTTTCTTACCTGATTGGCAGTGTTTTAAGGTCACCTATAGCAGTAACTTATTGAAGAACTCTATGAAGTGAATGGATACTATAAACTAATAGGAAGGAATTAAAAAATACAGACTAGAAATAATCTTATTTAGTTCATATAAAGCAAAAAAAGTTTTGAAATGAAACCCAAAATTAGACTTTCATGGTCTGGAGAGATGCATTATGCAGTGATAAAGTCACTGAGTCTAAACTTCGTAGGATCTTGTTTGAAGACTCCACAGAATTAGAAATTATATACCAGAACACATGACATCTGACTCTAGGGTTACTGGGATTTCTGCAACAAATTCTAGGATCTTAACCCCTTCCTCTATAAACACCTTTCATGAGACAAGAACAAAACTTTAAAAAACAGGCTTAACATACAATTTATCCGCAATGTGCACAGATTTTCCCAGGTACCCAAAGCAAATGAAGAGGAGCCAGACCATGGTGGCCCTCACAGTCCAAGGAGAGGACTTTGGTTGTTCCAACTGCTATTGGATGACAGAGGTCACTGGAGTAGAAACAGAGTTGTGAGAGGATGTAGAAGCATGGGACACAACTGGAAACCAGTTGGCCCTCAAGGACAGCAACAGAAATTAACGTGGGCTTTTCAAAATCCTTTCCAATGAAGCACAGCATCCCAAATCACACCTTAAAGTCTGCCTTCCTCTGTGACCTTTGTGCCTTTCACCTTTGCCATCTGCTTCCCCATTTCCACCTACCTGGGTGGGCAAAAATTAACTTTTTTCTCTGCATATCCCAGCGCTCCTTCATTTGCTCCAAAAAGGTGACCAGGTCTGGCTTAGAGACAACAAGACCTGTTTATAAAAGAAAGAAACATTAGTTCTAGTAGAGAGGTTCCCATTTCCAGTTTACTTTGTGAGCAGGTAAGAAGCCTGCTAGATGGCCCTGGCTGGTGTAGCTCAGTGGACTGAGCGCGGGCCTGCAAACCAAACAACTGCAGTTTGATTCCCAGTTAGGGCGCATGCCTGGGTTGCAGGCCAGTTCCCAGCAGGAGACACACGAGAGGCAACCATACATTGATATTTCTCTCCTCCTCTCCTTCCCTTCCCCTCTAAAGATAAATAAAATCTTTTTAAAAAAGAAGAAGAAGACAGCTAGAAAGTTAGAATATTCTAGAAAATGACTTTCCAAAATGCTGTTTTCTGACAGCATGCTAATTATTCTGGAAAACACGTAAAATTTCAGACACTTGAGTTCCTAATTCATACAGTTCAAGAAGTCTTTTCTTACAAAAGCAGATAACCTCCAATTTCTCCCTTGAGAGTAAGAATCTAAACTGTCCATGCAAAGCATGAGTCACAAAAATTTTTCTTTATTAAACTAATAAAGGAAAATAAAAACCCTGTGAGTGGAGCAAAAACTCTGAAAGGAAGTCATCCTTACCCAGAAAGACTAGGGTCCTGTAGTTCTCCAACATCACATCCATGTACAATTTCCGCTGAACTGGGTCCAGGCATTCCCACTCCTCCTGAGAAAAATCTACTGACACATCCTTGAAGGTCAACAATCCCTGAAAAGAAAAGATACATTTACCAAGGAGACACCAGAAGAGTCCAACACGAAAACAGAATTAGCAAAAGTGGTTCTGACCTAAGAGAGTATCCTGATTTACCTAGTAAGATCATGTTGACCCATAATATTCTCTAGTGTTATTTTCAAATATTGAGAAATGAGGATGGCATAGATACACAAATCCACTGTAGAGACTTTATTTTTCAGGAAAATAAACTTTAAAATGAAAGCATCGACACATGCATATGTAAGGCTGAATGTTGTCATTGAATCACTCATAATCAATTGTGTGTATTTCTCAGCTGGAAAAGACATGGTTGAGTTGGAAGTGCAAGTACTTCTTCATGTTTAATTCAGACAACAGAGAACTGCAGTTTTGTGAGAATGCAGATTCAGATTCAGATTCAGGAGTTCTGGGCTGGGACCTGTATTTCCACATCTTTAACAAGCTCCCTTTTTACTAATGATACGAATGACTCTGATCCACATGCCATACTTCTGAATAGCACAATAAGGAAAACAGAATATAATTCATACATGACTTTGACCTTAAGAAGTTTTATACAATTTACGGTTCTTGAGAAATAAGAAACATTAGCAGCCACAATTTTATTTGAAAACTTAGCATAAGTAATCTTAGAACAAGGTTAGAACAATCTTAGAACAAGGTTCCCTCCCCCACAAAAATCCCCCAAATACTCAAATATTATACAGACATGTTTATTGTGAAAGTGCATCACAATTTCTGTAACTAACAAAAACTACTTAAGAAAATTAGAAGACAAAGTAGCTCAAATAAAGTAGCATTTTATGCACACAGACATATATATATATGTATATGTCTGTGTGTGTCAATTGTACTTAGTTTATATATATATATATAAAGTACAATTGAAAAGTGATAGAAAACAGAATTTTCATGTCAGTGAGGTAAATTATATTGCAATTCTGCAATTCTGTAAATCTCATAAGTCTATGTGTGGATGATATCCTTTGTCTTTTATAAACACAAGAATATATAATGAAAAAATAAGTTATTGGTTATTAATATTTAATTTTTTAAAATGTGTACCACTGGTTAAGACCTATATCTTAGAAATTTAACTGAATTGAACATACATTAATATGACTCATAAATCTCTTGAAAATAGAAAAAAGTGCTAAGTCAAGTATGTCTATGACATGAGTGTGGAATATAACAAAAATCTACAAAAACAAAGCCCGATTAATTAAGTGTTCCATGTCAAAGCTAATGATCTCTAAGAAAAAAGGTAGGGCCTTCACTTTCCAAAGCAAACAGAAACTAAGAAGAGGGGAGTTTCCAAATGAAATATAATGGGGTTTTTTTTCTCACATCCCTCAATAATTCTCTGCTTGATCTTGTTAATTATAAAAAGAAACTATTAATTGTATAGTGAAGAGACCACCCCAGCCACAGGAATAGCAGGTGGACTGGAACAACAGATACCAGATGACTGAGGTATGTGTCCTGTCACTGCCATGACATTACTGGCAAAAATACAGAAATAAGGAAATCATTACACGAAAATGATCACAAATAAACATTATTTTTTGTAAACGCAAATGTACATGTACCTCTCCCATTATCAAACACCAATATTGTAGTATATTTAAAGAGTAAGATTTTTGTACAAATCTAGTGAGCAAGTCTCTTCTATTTATTCTTCTTTGTCAGAACTTTCTGAGCTACCTGACTAGTAAAATGGGTATTTTCTTACTTCTGGTCTACATAGCTGATGATGCTCTAGGCACATGAACCTAAAGTCTACATGTCCCTTCTTCACCAAAACTCAAGCCTCTGAGCCCATCCCAACAGGGATGCTGGACACGGGTGACTTCTCAGGTTGGTCTGTCACAAAGGGGATATGTTCAGTAGTTGAATCATTAATTCGGGGCAGGAATTCTTCATGTCATTGGAGAGCCTAAATAAAGAAAATGCAGAGTAGGCTCTGGGACAAAGGAGAGAAGTATATAAAACGCTGACCTTGACAAGCGTAAGAAGAAAGGAAAAAAATAAGTAGATAAAAACAACCCCCCTAGCCAAAAACATCAGAAGCAGAGAAATAAAGGTTGCAGGTTCTAAATCCACTGATGTCAGGAAGAAAAGTAATCAGCCTCCAATCAGGACACATCATTTACCTGAGCAGCAGCCACGGCATCCTCATCCGGCTTAGAGTTCTTTTCTCTGGTGATGATATGCTGAGGGGTCATATCTGCATTTTGAGGATGTACCTTCAAAAGCATGGGTACTGCCCCTTCATCTGCACCCAGCACGCTCATGGCAGAAGGATGAGGAAATGCTGAAAAGGTCACTCTCTCCTGTCCTTTGTCCCAGGGGAGTCGGGAACAATGAGCTCCTACATGGACACCACACCATGAGGTTTTCTTTCTTTTTTTATGGGTTCTCTCTTCCCACAGATTTCCACAAACACAGCAATGAGAACATGCGTTACTCTCCTGAGCCCCAAACCCAGCAGATCACCTCATAACCTTCCCTGATCAAAGCCTGCTTCTTACTCTTACAAAGGTGTGCTGGCATGCCTTTTCCTTCTCATTCTCCTTCCCTTCCACCCTGCAAATAACCTTTGCTTTTTCTTTCTGCCAAGCTCCAAGGGCCCTTCGTTTGACTATGTCTCTTATTTCCTGAGCCCACTTCAACCTATGTGACTTTCTATCAATAAATACCATTTTTCTTAAAAAAAAATGCATGCCCTTGCTGGGTGGCTCAGGTGGCTGCAGCATCATCCCATACATCAAAATGTTACGGGTTTGATTCCTGATCAGGGTACTTACCTAGGTTGTGGGTAAGATCTCCAGTTGAGGTAGATACAGGAGTCAGCCCATCGAAGTTTCTCTTTCACATCAATGTTTCTTTCTCATTTTCCCCCTCTCTCTAAAATCAATAAACATATCCTTGGGTGAGAAATTTTAATCAGTGCATCCCAAAGCATTCCTGCTAATCCCTGTGCTCACTTTAGCATCACCTGGACCACCTCATTAAGCAATGATGCCCCACCCACAGCAGTTGTCCAACTTTGAGCAGGATGACATGGTTGATGTCATTTCTCAAATCTTCTCAGGTGATTTAATAGGAGTCTGAAGGGAAACAATTTAGCTCTAATNCAATGTTTCTTTCTCATTTTCCCCCTCTCTAAAATCAATAAACATATCCCTGGGTGAGAAATTTTAATCAGTGCATCCCAAAGCATTCCTGCTAATCCCTGCGCTCACTTTAGCATCACCTGGACCACCTCATTAAGCAATGATGCCCCACCCACAGCAGTTGTCCAACTTTGAGCAGGATGACATGGTTGATGTCATTTCTCAAATCTTCTCAGGTGATTTAATAGGAGTCTGAAGGGAAACAATTTAGCTCTAATAAGCATGCAGACCCCTAGGGAATGAGGGCTCAACTCTATAATTCTGCAAGTCAGCAATGCAGCCTTTGAAATGGCATCTTTATCTAGTTCCCTCCTGGTGCCATGTGTTGCTCCCCAAAAGCTCTTATCTGTAGCACTGGGCCAGACATATCACACTCAGCACACCTTAGACCCCTGGGTACTGTGAGGACTTCAGGCAGAAACTTCTAAAATGACAGACTCCCTAGGGAAAATTTTTTCTTCTTTTCCAAGAAATTACAAAGAATCATTTTCAAAACATAAAATGATAAATGCAAGTTTTGATGCTGAAAACTTTTAAAAAAAAGGTTAGCGTTGAAGGTACATTTATCCAATTACACAATGAATAGATATGCTCTGTGGGGACATTTCAGGTAATCCAATCCATCCTTCAATATTTTCAGAGTATGGACAATAGGGACTAGAGAGGAAGAGCTCCTTTCTGGTTCATAGTCACTAATTCAACAAATCACATCAATGCAAGAAAGTAGCTGCTGAACATTAGAAAAATTCGTGAAACTAGATTCTGAATCTTAAGATCACTGACATCCTTACCAAGTGCACACTGTAAGAGCCAGATATCACTAAGTACCAATGGATGTTGCAACTTACAATAAACACTAGAAAGGATGTAGGGCTCAGAATTTAAACTAGATACAATATATTGAAAAGAAAAAATATCTGGAACTTTTTAAATGTAATGACTTCTATAGTCAACATTTTAAAAAAGCTGAGACTACCTCATATTTAGAAAACAATGTTAAGTGCTGATTCAGAGATATCACCAATGCTTATTTCAAATTAGTGACTACAGAAAAGCAGTATTCAATGGAGTCAGATTTATCTCAATGTTTTTAAAAAATACATTGAAAGTAAGATTTAAAAAAAAGAAAATCCAACAGAGAGAGAAAAAAGACCAAATGGTTTTAATATTTTGAAAAAGCATCATGTGGTGAGATACTCAGTCATTTCTTGTCCCAGGTCACCTTTCTCTTGCCATCCCAGGAAATGAGAAGGAATGGAAGACAAGTCTCTGCCCTCCGAGTGAGTATGGGTTCCAGTTTGAAGCTAAGAATGATAAAATTCACAAGCCTTATAAACTGGAGATCTGCAACTGTCATCCAAATCTTTTTAAGTGAAAAATTCAGCAAATGTTAAATACATAAAGTCACAAGCCATTATCTTACAAATTAATTACCCACATTCTTCTTCCTGCTATTCTGTATTTCTGTGTGTCTATCTGATTATCTCCCGTTTTTCTGCAGTGTTGTCCCTTCCTGTGTTTCCCCTCTCACCTCCCCTGCTCTTTCTTTCACCCCTTTTCTCTATTCCTGTACCTACACCTGTTCTCTCAAACAACTGGACCCTATTTCACCTCACTTGCTCTTTCTCCCTGATATATTTGATTGCTCTCATCTTCATACACGACTGTATCCCCCGCCCATGCCTTTGTCCCCTCTGCTGCCCCAGTTACAGTCTTTCCTGTCACCTCCCAAGCGCTGGCTGACTCTTAGTGCTCTTTGTCCCTCCCATCCGTCATCCCCAAACCCCCTTCCCGTCCCACTGCTCGCTCCCCTAACTCTTCGCCTCAGAACCACTCCCTCGGCCTGAAGCGCCTCGCTCTTTGCTGCCCCCACGTCTGCTCACGGGCCCCTCTCCCTGTCAGCTCCTCTCGTCTCTGTGGGACTTCCCCGTCTCCTCGGCATTTCTCCTGTCTCCCTCTTCCGGCTGCTTTCCTCACTTATCCTTTCACTCCTGTGTCCCGGCCCCGTCCCTCCCGCGTCCCCTGCGTTGCCGTCTCTTAGGGTCCCTCACAGACCCAGTCTCTCATTCCTTCTCCGGATCCCCTCACAGCCTCGTTCCGCCGCTTTCCCGGCCGCCCCTTCGCTCTTACCGCTTCCACAAATCCCTCCCCGCGTGGGGCAGGTCGCCTCTTCTGGGGACACCGCGTTCTCCCCTCCTAAGTCCCACCCCATAGAAAGTGTGTTCTTACTGGATTCGGGTCTCTTATTAAATTGGGGGTGGGGTCTGCAGATCCCGCGGCCGAGGCGAAATCCCGGCTTCAGGGACCGAGTGGAGAGGCAGGGGGGTTGGGGTGCATAGGGTTTGACTGCGTCTCCCGAGACTTTAAAGGGCGTGGAGTGAGAGCGCAGCCCAGGGAAGCGCTTNCCATCCGTCATCCCCTTCCCTTCCCACTGCTCGCTCCCCTAACTCGTCCCCTCAGAACCACTCCTTCGGCCTGAAGCGCCTCACTCTTTGCTGCCCCCACGTCTGCTCACAGCCCCCTCTCCCTGTCAGCTCCTCTCGTCTCTGTGGGGCTCCCCCGTCTCCTCGGCATTTCTCCTGTTTCCCTCTTCCGGCTGCTTTCCTCACTTATCCTTTCACTCCGGTGTCCCGGCCCCGTCCCTCCCGCGTCCCCTGCGTTGCCGTCTCTTAGGGTCCCTCACCGACCTTTTCTCCCCCTCATGTACCCATCTCTCTCACTCCACCTCCGGATCCCCTCACAGCCTCGTTCCGCCGCTTTCCCGGCCGCCCCTTCGCTCTTACCGCTTCCACAAATCCCTCCCGCGTGGGGCAGGTCGCCTCTTCTGGGGACACCGCGTTCTCCCCTCCTAAGTCCCACCCCATAGAAAGTGTGTTCTTACTGGATTCGAGTCTCTTATTAAATTGGGGGTGGGGTCTGCAGATCCCGCGGCCGAGGCGAAATCCCGGCTTCAGGGACCGAGTGGAGAGGCAGGGGGGTTGGGGTGCATAGGGTTTGACTGCGTCTCCCGAGACTTTAAAGGGCGTGGAGTGAGAGCGCAGCCCAGGGAAGCGCTTTCCGCAGGAAAACTTCCCTGCAAGCTGTGCCCATTGCCTGAGGGCTGAGTTTTCCCTAGACCAACGCAGAGCGTCTCAGGGGGACGCCGGACTTACCGCGAAGGGAGGGTCGGAGGGGCGATTTCACCAACCGTAGTGACCCTCAGGGTTCACGTGCGTAGGAAGGAGGACTGAGAAAATTAGATTTCAACAGGAAAAGAGCAAAACCTGGAAGAACAAGACCTTGCTACTGCACAACCGCTTTTGCATCTGTAAGGAACTGCGCCACCTCCGCACGTCAAAATATGGGCGGGTCAGAGCCTGAGACGAGCGCTTGCGCAATGGAAGACGGGTCTGTGGCGGGGCAGGCCACTACGGGGACCGGAATGCAGGGGTGGGTGGGCCCAGTGGTCTGTGTTCAGCTCCGCTCCAACTTGTTGTCATTGGTTATAGTCTTTCCTTGGTCATTGTGTTTGATTTACCCACATCATTACTCCTACAGTGAAAGGGGAGGGAAACGGAATCTGGGTGATGGAGGAACTCGAGTTGGAAAGTTTTAGTTTTAGGTAAGTTAATAAACTTAGTAGTTAATGCAAGTAAAAAGCTGTTGTTGCCAAACTGAAGGTACATTCCATCCTGACTCCAGGGGACTCCAAGAAAGTCAACCTCTGTGCTCCAGAAGAGGCTATAAGCAATCAAGATGGTGTATGAGCCATGTATTCCAGGGAGAGACATCCCACCGTCCAGGACACAGATAAAGAAAATTACCCAGTGTATCAGGGTGCAGCCAGCTCCCCCCTCAAATAGGTATTTGAAATGGGATCCAGAACTCAGGATGTGCAAGAAATATTAAAAATAAAAGATGTCCTCACACCCACAAGTCTGAACTGGGGGATGGGACACAAGGAACAGGGCCTTTGAGAGTTATTTTGCATATCAACAGTTTTGCAAATAACCTCAAGAACAATCATTTAACATATCTGTAACCTTTCCACTTGCTTTCTGGTATAACTTTTTAAAAAAGATTTTATTTATTTTTTTGGGGGGGACATTAACTTGTGGTTGCCTCTCATCTGGCCCCCACTGGGGACCTGGAAGGCAACCCAGGCATGTGCCCTGACTGGGAATTGAACTGGTGACCCTTTGGTTCATAGCTGGTGCTCAATCCACTGAACTACACCAGTCAGGGCTGGATCTATAACTTTTGACTGGTTTCATAGATATGTTAAGTAGCTGTGGCCATGCTTTGAGCCAGTGAAATGGGAGTGACTTCCACCCAGGGCATAACTGGGAAGCAACGCCCCCTGGTTATATTGCCTGTGTGAGAGCTTGGACATGGTTGGCTCCATTTCGGGCGGGGGGAGGGGGGGCGGCATGCCTGCCCGCACTTACCATGGCAGCCCAGAAAAACTGGAGAAATATGGGAATGCTGGCTGGTGTAGCTGATTGTGGGAGGAGTCAGAAATGGGAATGCAGAGGAAGATTCGTGCCAGGATTTAAATTCAGGCGCCCCAGCCCTGTGGGATGGGACCACACCATCTTGAGGTAGGGGGAAACACATGGTCCTTGACAAGGTGCGGAACTACGCAGTTTGGGGGTTCCCTTTGCCACGCAGCTTAGGAAGCTGGAAAGCAAGATGTAGAAGCGATGCAGAGCTCTCTTTTGGCAGTTTGGAAGAATGCAGCAGAGACATTGCAGGAAGGAAAGGGGTGAAAGGATTTTTGCTATTGGCCATGAGAAGGTGCCATGTGGGTTTGGATTAAGAACTGGAGATCCTGGCGACACTGTTGATGGTGCCGGGAACTGCAGGAGGCCTGCCAGCCAAGCACAGATTACTGGGAAGAACGGGGGACTACCTGAGCCACGGATTTCTATTTCTTTTCCTGAGGTATGGTACCCCAGCCTGGGAAAAGGGGGGAAGGAAGGACTGTGTGTGTTTGTAGATGTTTTAAGGGACTTTGGGATTTTAATCAAGACATTAAATCACAACTCTCTATAACTTTTGAATAAATAATTCCTTTCCTTTTCATCAAACTCTGGCATTGAGAGCCATAATTCCCTGGCAAGGTGGGCAAGGTGAACCTAGCACTGGAGGACCCCAGTAGAAGGAGGGGAATCCATTCAATAACAGTATCTTGCCCCATTCCCCCATGGGTCTATTCTGTAACACCAGGACACAGCACCCAGATGAAAACAATCACCAGTCAGTGGCTGAAGGGATGTTAGAGAAATTGCCCGACTACATCTTTTCATCGGATTAACTTCTTTCCTGAATTCCAAATCCCTTGCCTACACTTTTCTCCTTATAAAAAGGGTAGGATTGAGGTGGAATTTAAGATGGTCAGTTAGGGTACGTAACCTGCTGTCTTCTCAGATCTGCAACCATCTGGATGAAGCGCCCATAAAGATTCAATCCCTTTCTCTGCTTATTGGTCCTGGTAGGGACAGAAAACACAAACACCAACTTTTCTGGTTTCACTGGGATTGTGCTGCTTGTCACTCACTGCTCAGCCAAAAAAAACAGAGACAGGGATTGAATTATCATGGTGCTTTTTATTAATATCAGAGGTCACCAATCAGAGAAGTTGGCAGGTAAAAACCCTAACATCCACCTTCCCCTTGAGTTTTCAAAAATTTATGTTAGAGAAACATGGGAATCTGGGAGGGAGGGATTCCTAGGGGAAGCATGGCCTTGAGCTTTCACTTGGGTGTAAGGGGACGGGGATCTGCAAAGGTAGTTGAGCAGCTTCAGCCCAAGCCCCCTTCCTTCCTTCTGGTGTCCTCTCTCTCTGTTATGTGGCATAGATTGTAAACCAAGGCAGGAAGGAGGAGGAAGGCAAGTCTCATCCACAAACTCAGCAGTCCTGACCTCTGCCCAATAGGATTGCCAGGTGTTCCAAACATCACAAGAAACTCCACGATAGTGCAACAGGGAGCGCTTGAAATTCTGCATCATTTCCGCTATCGGGAAGAAAGCCTTTGAAACTGTGTGTTCATCCCAAGGTTTAGAAGGGGGAGTACAGTGCCCAAAGAAAACGCCCATAAAACAACTTTCATTAATTGCCTGCCCACGTTCACTATCTGTTTTATGAGAGGGTCCCCAGTGCTTACAAAAAGCCCATAAATAACTCTGGGTAACTGCCTCAACTTTAATTAAATGCCTCCTGTCAGGTGTCTGTTTTACAAGATGAACAAATGTGGCATTGAGTAAAGTAAGAATTTTGGTTAACAACCCTCCACACATACTTACTTTTGGATAGTCAAGTGCCCCTGTGGGAAGCTGGCACATCTTTACCCACCAATCAGTATGTAACTATGTCACCTCTATCTTTTGAGCTATATAAGCTCTCAGAACAAAGGATCTTTGCTTTTGTCACCCAAGCCTATGTTTTTCACCCCCAACTTGGCTAGGCCAGTTCTCTTCCATGAGAACTTCTCATTCATACATTTTGCTGGCATGCTAACAGACATGCTGATAATTACATGCTGATAACAGACATGCTGATAATTACATGCTGTAATTCTTTACTGTGTTGGCAAGAGGTGAGGTTTTCCCGTACCACCCCTTTGCCTTACTTTTCCTCCCTTCCCTGGACACTTGTGTTTTATGGCCTGTGCCAGTGCCAGGCTGTCTCATAGCTGCAAGAAGGGTCAATGAAAAGTTCTGTTGCAGTCTCTCCAGTCTCTGATAAACAAATGTTTTTATTAGTGTATCCTGCAACATGACAGTCATCCTCTGCATTCCTGGTGGCTGGATGCTTACTCCAAGGTTGAGGCTGGACTGAATGTCTCTTTGTTCTCCTTTGGTTGACTATTACTGTAGGAGATCTCAGCCAGAACATAAGGTCACATATTCACTTAATTGGTTATATATTCTGGTAGTAATTTTCTTAAAAGTATTCTATCTCTATTTTCCTTATCCCTAAAAAGGATTTTATCTCTATTTTCCTTATGAATATTTGTTTCCAAAATGAATATTTTGGCGACCCCCAATAATTAAGTTCTGGATAAGATTTTGCCACACATATTCAATATATTTAAGATTTCTATTAGATGTATATATTTTTTTAAGATTTTATGTATTTATCTTTAGAGGGGAAGGGAAGGAGAGGAGAGAAACATCAATGTATGGTTGCCTCTTGTGAGTCCCCTGCTGGGAACTGGCCTGCAACCCAGGCATGTGCCCTGACTGGGAATCGAACTGCGATCATGTGGTTCGCAGGCCCGTGCTCAATCCACTGAGCTACACCAGCCAGGGCTATTAGATGTATATTGACTGATGTTTAGTAATGTTTGACTCCTCGTTAAATACACTGCCCAATTCATTATGTTTTAACATCTTCCACATTATGGATTCCTGATGCTCAGTGGAGATTCATTCTGCTTCAGTTCCTTCCAAATTCATTATATTTGTAGTTTTTCTCTGAGTATAACTCTCATATTCATTTATCAATGGAGAATGGCTCAAAACTTTCTATTTTTTATTGCAAAATTTGCTTTTCAAACTAGGAAAAAGTCCTTCCAGTTGTGAACAATAAGGAACCATCTTAACAAATTTCTTATTTTGAGTATACTTATAGTATGTTTTAAGGTCTACGGTTGACCCTGATATAACTGAAAGCTTAATCTGATCACTTTATCATATCTTCCCAGGTACTTGTTTCCTGAACATGGTTTTCGTTTTTCTTTATACACAATGTTGACAATAGTTTTGGAGATATTTGGAAGGTAGATATTTATGAAGATTATACATTGTTATAAAAATTATAACCAGTTATGTTGGAATGAATATTTCAATGTGGACCCCCATATTCACAAGAAAATAAATGGTTGATGGAAATTTTTATCAAGCTAAAAACAGTTGGAGAAGGGCCTATTATCACTGAAAGTCAAAAATTCGAGAGTTCATTTGTCTTATGGAAAGCTTTGTTGCTCATAAAATTTACAAGCAAGTGAAATGAATATATTCACAATAAGAAAAAGACTATTTCCTCAATCAATGGAAAATTCCATCATATATCTCCCTGTAATATTAAAAAATATGTAAATTATTAAACAAGTCAAAATCATGGTATAATTCAAAAATCTGAAAAACACAGGCACTTGTGTAACCTGGTCAGTTAACCTCTGTTTCACAAAAGACTTTTCATTTTTTTAAATAAACATTTATTTTACTTATTTTTAAAGAGAAGTGAAGGGAGGAGGAAAGAGGAGAGAAATGTGGATCTGTGTCTGGGTACCTGGACCACACCCAGGCATGTGCCCTGACAGGGAATTAAAACAGTGACCTTTTGGTTCACAGACCTGTACTCAATCCACAAATCCAAATCAGCCAGGGCAAGGCTATTTTTTAAAACACATATGGAACACATAATATGTACCACTGTTGAATTTTTTAAATATGGACTTGAAGAAGGAGAGATTTTGTAAAAAAATTATTACTTGAAACAATACTCTTGAGTACAAGATCTACAATGATCTCAAAGGTCAAACAGAGATGGGCATGTCAACAATGCTAGAAAAAAACAGACAAAAAAACTATGATGAATAATCTGATGGTTTACAAAAGTGATGGATATAAACAATTAAAATTAAAAAATTAAAGAAAATTATTTTTTAAAAACCACATAAAATAAACTAAGACACTGAAATAGAGAACATGGCGACAGCAAGCTGAGGGGAGAGGGGAGGGAATTTTAGGGGAGAAAGGGGAGGGATTTAGAGGAACTAGTATAAAGGACACATGGACAACTAGGGGGGGTGGAAATGGGAGGGAGGTGGGAAGCACGGGGGAGGGGGCTGGGATGGGAGTAAAAGACAGAAACTGTATTTGAAAAATAATTAAATAAAAAATTGTAGCAGGAGAAAAAACACACAGGAAATGAAAACATCACATGCAATAAGATAATTGTTGCTGCAGATCATTGGAGTAAAGCATTCAAGGTCATCATAGTGGTTGGGATGTAAAAACACTAAAGTATAATCACTCACAGGACAATATATACTTAAATGATATCTTAAAAATGTACAGACAGTATAAAACAAAAAAATAGAAAATATTAACCAAAAATTAGAAGAACCAGGACAAAAATTTAAAGCGTGGGAAAAATATAAACCATATGCCCACTATTCAAAACAGAGTAGATCTATTAAAATCAAATTAAGTTAGAGAACAAATAATATGACCAGGGACAAAGAAATGTGTTTCATGATCATACTGCAGTAATTCATCACAAGGACATGACAATAACAAAATTATGAACCAAGCAGTAGAACTAGAAACCCTCTGAAAGGCACTAATAAGGTTGCAATGAGAAAAAAGTACAGCTACATACTTCACTTCAGAGGGTTCCCAGCCCCCACCCCTCTATAATAGCCAGAAAAAGCAGACAGAAAATAAGTACCTAGAAGTTTGGAACAATACTGTCAGCCACAGATTCAACTGGCATCTGTGCTGTAGGTGGAAGGGGCAGCTTGTGGGGCTGAGTCCTTCACCCAGGGGATCTGATGCCAGCTCTGGGCCACAGTGTCAGAATTGCTGTAAGTTCTCTGACACCCAGCTGGTGTCCCAGAGAATTGCTTAAAGGGAGAAAAACCCACACGTTACATAAGTGTCAGCAGTATGCTGTTTTGTGTGAGTGTGGTAGTCTAGTGTGACTCCAAGGAAGAAAGCACAGAGTAGGAAAGAGCACACAGTAGGTAAAGAACTGAATTTTCCCCTACACAGAATAAGAAACAGATTTTTTTCCATAAGAACATTCCACCTATCAATAGAATCATACACAATTTTTAAATATGACCAGATGTCATAATAGTCCACAAGGACTTAAGCATAAGTACCTTGAAATGTCTTAAATTTTAAAAAATTTCAAGTCATACAAAATATGTTTATGACCACAGTGAATTTAAAATGAAAATAATAGAAATATCTCTGGGAAATGCTAGAACATCTGGAAAATAACATGCTTGTGGCTAACACTGGAGAAAGAAAGAAACTGAAGTGGAAATTAAAATATAACTAAATCCAATGAAACAAACAAACAAAAAGAACATATCAACATTTACAATTTGCCCCCATGGCATGAAACACACTCTAAAACACACTTTAAAAACACACACAATCAAAACACACTCTAAAAAACTATAGAAATTAACAAAACACCTATAAGCCTAATGGTTCTTTTTTTTTCATTCCCTTTGCTTTGGTTTTCTGTAGATCATTTTGAAGGGTCATGAGCTGGAAACAGCTCACCCAGGTCAAAGTATTCCTGAGGTACAGGCAGCACCTGGTGATAGAGGTGAATATCTCTTCGTAGTGATAGAGGCCTAGGTGCTTGAGGTTATTTACAAATACTTCATCATGATAAACCAGTCGAAAATGCTGTAAATGGCAATATGTAGCCCACTGAGAAAGGTAGAAAATGAGGCATGCATTTCTAGATTAATTAGAAATAAAGAGACTTCTGGCCAAGATGGAGGCATAGGTAGACACACTGTGTCTCCTTGCACAACCAAAATAAGGACAACAACAATATAGAAACAAATTAACAACCAGAACTGACAGAAAATGGAAGTGTATGGAAGTCGGACAACCAAGGAGATAAAATAGACACATTCATCCAGACCAGTAAGCCGGGTGGAGTCAGGCAGTGGGACAGAGAGGGCTGGCAGCACAAAAAGCGGTGGCACCAGGCATGAAAAGCACCTCAGGAGTGCAAGATGGCAGTGGGCAGACCCTAGGCATGCAGGTCGCAGCTGGCAAAACCTGGGCGCAGGGTGGCAACAAGCAGACCCAGCAAGGCAGTGATTGTGAAGTGAGGCACTGTGTGCAAGGCGGCTGACCGGGTGGTCCCACATTCACACACAGATAAACTAGGCAAAACTGGGGAGTGGGAAAGACCACGCAACACAGGGTCCCAGTGTGTAGAAATAAAACCTCTAAACACCGATTGAAAACACCTGTGGGGGTTGAGGCCCAGGAAGAGACTTCCAGCCTCACAGAATTGGCTGGAGAGACCTACTGGGTCCCAGGATGTACACAAGACCATCCACATGGGAATCAGCACCAGAAAGGCCCAGTTTGCATGGGGGAAGTGGCAGAGAGGACCAAGATCCAACACAGAATGGTGCAAGCACCACTGTTCCCTCTCTAACCCTGCCCTAACATAGAGCATCACAACCCAGTGACAGGGGTTGCACTGCCCTGGAGAATGCCTAAGGCTCTGACCCTCATACATAACAGGTGCAACAAGACCCCCCAAAATAGCCCAAACAGAAGAACAGATCAAAGCTCCACAGCAAATACAACTAACCGATGAAGAGATAGCCAACCTATCAGATGCACAGTTCAAAGCACTGGTGGTCAGGATGCTCACAGAACTGGTTGATTTTGGTGGCATATTAGATGAAAAAATGAAGGCTACACTAAGTGAAGTGAAGGAAAATGCACAGGGAACCAATAGTGATGGGAAGAAAACTGGGACTCAAAGCAATGGAGTGGACCAGGAGGAAGAAAGAAACAATCAAACAGAAAAGAATGAAGAAACAAGAATTCAAAAACATGAGGAGAGGCTTAGGAACCTCCAGGACATCTTTACACGTTCCAACATCTGAATTATAGAGGTACCAGAAGGGGAAGAGGAAGAGCAACAAGTGGAAAATGTATTTGAACAAATAATAAAGGAGAACTTCCCTAATCTGGCAAAGGAAATAGACTTCCAAGAAGTCCAGGAAGCTCACAGAGTCCCAAAGAAGTTGGACCCAAGGAGGAACACACCAAGGCACATCATAATTACATTAGCCAAGATAAAAATGAAGGAGAGAATCCTAGAAGCAGCAAGTGATAAAGAGACAGTCATGAAGGGGCTGGAAAGAAGTATTCCAAGTCATGAAATTCAAAGACCTACAGCCAAGATTGCTCTATCCAGCAAAGCTTTCATTTAGAATGGAAGGGCAGATAAAGTGCTTCTCAGATAAGGTCGAGTTCAAGGAGTTCATCATCACCAAGCCCTTATTTTATATAATGTTAAAGGGACTTATCTAAGAAGAAGAAGATAAAAAATAAGAACAGTGAAAGGACAGCAAACTCACAGTTATTAACAACCACATCTAAAACAAAAACAAAAACAAACTAAGCAAACAACTAGAACAGGAACAGAACCAGAGAAATGGAGATCACATGGAGGTTAGCAACAGGGGAGTGGGAGGAGGAGAGAGAGGGAAAGGGTACAAAGAATAAGTAGCATAGATGGTAGGTAGAAAAGACAGGGGGAGGGCAAGAATAGTATGGGAAATGTAGAAGCCAAAGAACTTATGACACATGGACATGAACTAAAGGGGGGAATGTGGGTAGGAGAGGCTCTGCAGGGTGGAGGGGAATGAAGAGGGGGAAATGAGACAACTGTAATACCATAATCAATAAAATATATTTTAAAAAATATGAACAGTGAAAGGACAGCCAACTCACACCTAAAACAAAAGCAAACCAAGAGGACAGCTAGATCAGGAGTGGAACCATAGAAATGAAGATCACATGGAGGGTTAGCAACAGGGGAGTGGGAGGAGGAGAAGGGGGGAGAAGGTACAGAAAATAAGTAGCATAGACGGTAGGTAGAAAATAGCAGGGAGGGCAAGAATAGTAGGGGAAATACAGAATCTAAAGAACTTGAGACACGTGGTTATAAACTAAAGGGGGGGAATGGTGGGGGAGGGGGTGTGCAGGGTGGAGGGGAATGAAGGGGGGAATAAAACAACTGTAATGGTATAACCAATAAAATTTATTTTAAAAAAGAAATAAAGGGCTATTTTAATGGAAATAGAAGGTATGGAGTAGAAGAAATGAGGGTAATAATATAGGAAAGGTGTTATTGAAATCAAGATTTCGAAGGTGGTACAATTATGAAACATGAAGTGCTCCCATCTGTATAACCTTGCCTTTGCGGAGTTTAGGTAGAAAAGAAAAAAGAAACTGTCGGCAAAAAACACAACCAAAGTAATTTTTAAAAAAAACAAACCCTCACTGAAATGATGTCACTCACCTTTCTCAATTCTCTTTGGCTTACCACAACAAACCTATTTTTTAAGTGACATGTTAAACAAATTTTATATATTTATTTTTAGAGACAGGGGGAAAAAGGGAGAAAAATATCAATGCATGAGAGATACATCTATCATTTCCATCTCGCACACCACTAATCAAGGACTTGGTCTGAGACCCAGGCTTGTGAAATGAGCAAGAATTGAACCAGCAGCCTTCAGTTCGCAGGCCTATGCTAAATCCACTAAGCTATACCAACCAGGACACAAACATCTATTTCCTCATTTTATTTTTATATATCCCACGATTTATACCTACAGCAAGCTTAACATCAATAGGCAGAGATATGTAACTTTGCAGGAGAGTGATGACTGGACATATCACAATATATGACAGTGCAGCTTCCACCAGAAATGACTTGTCCCTCCTTTGTTCACAGAAAATACTACTACCCTTCCTAATGAATTTTAACAAGTCAAATCTACACGTTTTCAATCACAAACTAGTATGTTAAAAGTGTTTCATAAGTTTTTTCTGATTCACTGCCTGTGTGCAGTGCTCACTCGACACATTACGGTAGAACACAGAGCTAACACCTTAATAAACCCTCCCACCCTTTTCTTTTCTTTTTTTCTTTTTTACTTTCTTTCAGAAGTTTATTTTGGATAAAATAGTTGAAGACAGATAACAATGATACACTGTACAAAAGACTAGAAAAAAAAGGGAAGGGAAGAAGAAAGAGTGGGAGAGAAACATCAGTGTGTGGTTGCCTCTCATGTGTCCCCTGCTAGGGACCTGGCCCACAACCCAGGCATGCGCCCTGACCGGGAATCGAACCGGTGACCCTTTGCTTCATAGGCCCATGGTCATCCACTGAACTACACCAGCCAGGGCCTCCCATCCTTTTCTTAACTCCAATTCTCTTGAGAATATCCAGCCCTCTGTTTCTTTGTTCCTGACTTCACCTAGTCATATCTAATACAATACTGGAAACAATGCCTTTCTTGTAAAACTAGCACCTTTCCTCGTTCAGTTCCTTCTTATAAATACTTTCACTCCCAAAGAGTATTGTAGGTCTACCAGGTCACACTAATTGTATTGTACAAGTGTGTAGATCTTTCAACAGTAGAGCATTGGATTAAAAGAACAGCAATTTATGTGATACCAAAGAGCTCCACCCACAACTATTAGCAAGGCAGTTTTAGCTCTGTAAATTCACTGCAAGGTCTTTATGCTCCTCAAGCCAAATGTGTTTATTCTATTCTATAAATCTCCTTTTGGAGATTCTGTTTTCTCCAAAAGAAATTCACAGCACCCACTTAATTCAACTGACAGCTCACTTCAAAGCACATTGGGGCCATGTCCTTTCTCTGGACTTTGCCAGTTTTAACATACTGTTGATCATAAAAACTTTTTTCATTTTTTTTTAAGAAAGAAAAGAAAGGGAAGAGAGAAAAATGTCAATGTGTGACAGAAACACTGACCAGCTGCCTTTGGTATACACCCAGACAGTGGATCTAACTTGCAACCCAGGTATGTGCCCAGACCATGAATCAAACCTGCAAACCTTCTGGCTATGGGACAACACTCCAACCAAGCCACACCACCCAAGGCTTGAAAATAAATTTTTGTAAAGATTACATTTATTTATTTATTTTAGAAAGAGGGAGAAAGAGGTAAAAAGGGAGAAAAGCAAGTGTGAGAGGAGAAACATTGACCAGCAGCCTTTGCTCATCCCCAACTGGGGACCTGGCCTGCAACCCAGGCATGTGCCCTGACCTGGAATCAAACCGGTGACCTTTTGATTCACTGTCTGATGCTCAACCCACTGAGCAACACCAGCCAGGGCAATTAACTAAAAGTTTTGAATATGTCCTATGTGCTAGGCATTACTTTAAATAGTTTACGTTTAACTTATCAACATAATAGCTCACTAGAAACAAAGCTGTTCTCGTCTTACAGAGAAGAAAACGTACCACAGACATGTAAAATATTTGCCTAAGGTCTAAAGCTGTTAGTTAACTTGCCAAACACCATGGCCTTTAGAATTGAACCTAAAGAATAAAACGGTTATATAACTGACATAACCTTAAAAGTACAAGGACAAAGCATTTTCTGAGAATTTTTTAAAAGGTGGTACTTTAACATGGAACTACAGTTATTAAATTTGTGCTCACTAATGTATATACATAATATGTTACTACCTTCTAATTACAAATATGGAATATACTCAAGATATCATTTGCTTTTTTTAAAGTTTTATTTATTTATTTTTAGAGAGAGGGTAAAAGAAAGAGAGAGAAACATCAATGTCTGGTTGCCTGTCATGTGCTCCTACTGAGGGAGACCTGGTCCAAAACCCAAGCATGTGCCCTGATTGGGAATTGAACCAGTGACCCTTTGGTCCACAGGCCAGCACTCAGTCCACTGAGCTACACCAACCAGAGCTCAAGATATCATTTCAATTATTAAATTAAAAAACTTATGCCCTGGCTGGTGTAGCTCAGTGGACTGAGTGTGGGCTTGCGAACCAGAGGATCGAGGTTTGATTCCCAGTCAGGGCACATGCCTGGGTTGCAGACCAGTTCCCTGCAGGCCAGTTCCCATTAGGGGACACATGAAAGGCAACCATACATTGATATTTCTCTCCCTCTCTCCTTCCCCTCTAAAGATAAATAAATAAATAAAATCTTTTAAAAAAGAAAAAATTAAAAAACTTTTATGAAATGATGACATTTACAAAAACCATTGACTTGCACATTTATACATTCATGCACACAAATATAAACCAATTCAATCCACTGAGCACAGCAGCGAGGGGTACATGAATTTTATTCCAACAAAAGTTATTACAAAATTAAAAAATTCTTAATATTTTTCTTTTCAGAAAATTATTGATTTTACAGAGGAAGGCATACAGAAACATCCATTTGTTATTCCACTTATTTGTGCATTCACTGATGTTTCTTGTATGTGCTCTAACCAGGGATCAAACCTGCAATCCTCCTCAATCAGGACAATGGTTTAACAAACTATCTGGCTGGGGCTTAATGTTTCTCTTTCTTATGCAAAAATATGCCCTCGTGGTGACTTGCAACAAAGTTCAGAGTCAACCATACAGTATCTCCAGTCATATTTTGTTTGTATACTGTGGTTTACAATGTCCTCAGTCTTCTATGGAAAAGTAGATGACTGAAACCCACCTAATTTATAAGAGTTCACAGACCTTTAAGATTTTCATCTTCTATGAATTCTCATGTGTCAAATAAGTTATTAATGTGCAAAGAAGTTTTAAACATTCTTTTCATTCATATTTTTTCGCTCTAGAATGAATTCTGATGTTGAGTAAGGTCTGAGTACTTGTTAAAGCTTTTCCACATTTTTTATCTTTTTGGCTTTTCTCCAGTATGAATAGGATGTCAAGTAGATACGAATGAGGATTCAGGACTTCGAGTTTGATACATCTGTAGCACTTGTCTTCAAAATAAACTCTCTGACATTGAATGAGGCTTGACCAATGGCGAAAGTTATTTTTAAATTGTTCATATTTTTATTGTGTACCTTTAAAGGACATATGAATTCTCCGATATAGAGTAAGTTTTGAATCACGGTTAAAACCTTATCCAAATTCTCTGTATTTGTATGGTTTTTCTTCAGTGACTTCTCTCATGTAAGAGATCCATGATAATTAAAACTTTTGTCACCTACACTACATTTGTAAGATTTTACTCCAATAGGAATACCCTAATTTCAAGTAACTTTTGAGAAATTAAAGTCACTGCACACAGTCATCCATAACTATACAGCTTTCCTCTAGTATATCACTTATGGTTACTAGAACTTGAGGACAGGATATAAGCTTTGCCAAATTATCTATTTATATGTCTTCCTAAATAGTATAAATCCTGTGATGGTGCTTACTGATCTAAAGGATTTGTTACATTCTCTATACTTGCAAAAGTTCACCCTGGTATGAATTCATCTATCACATAGAGTAAGACATGAATGTCATTTTAAAGCTTTGCCTCATGTTTTACATTTGTAAGGCTTCTCTCCACTGTGATTTGTCTCATCTCATGTGGGATAGCCAACAGTAATGAAAAAATTTGCCACATTTTCCATTCTTTTTTTGTGAATGTTTTATCTGACATTTAGTAATGTACACATTCCAATAAAAATGCTTTCCCATACTTTTTACATCTCCAAGTGTACAGGGTGCAGCCAGGTGGGGGGCCCCAAATAGGCATTTATAACAGATGTAACTGGGAAGCAGCTCCCCTTGGTTGCAGTGCCTGTGTGAGAGCTTGGAGTAAGAGGGGACCATGGAACTTTGGTTTTGGGACTCCGTTTGCCACACAGTTTAGGAAGCTAGAAAGCAAGATGTAGCAGTGACGCAGAGCTCTCCTTAGCAGTTTGGAAGAATGCAGGAGGCATGCTATGGGAAGAAAAGGGCTAAAAGGACTCGTGCTGGTGGACCATGAGAAGGTGCCACATGGTTTTGGATTAACTGGAGATCCTGGCAACACAGCTGATGGTGCTGGGAACCACGGGAGGCCTGCCAGCTGAGTACAGATTACTGAGAACAATCAGGGGCTACCAGAACCATTAACCTCTACTTCTTTTTCTGAGATATGGTACCCTGGACTGGGCAAAGGGGAAAGGAAGGATTGTGTATTTGTTGGTGTTTTAAGGGGCTTTGGGATTTTAACAAAGACAGTAAGTCATTACTTTAAGTCTATACAACTATTGAATAAATAATTCATTTCACCAATCTCTGACATTGAGAGCCATAACTCCTTGGCAGGGGGAAAGGTGAATATAAAACAAGGGGACCATGGGAGAAGGTGGGTCCATTCAGTAATAGTATTTTGCTTCCTTTCCCCACCATGGGTCTGTTTGGTAATGCAAGCTCTCTCCATGATGTTCTGATCAGTACGTTCTGAAAAGCAAGTAATGGCTTTGCCATATTATTTATATTTCTAACATTTACCTCTTTTGTAAATTCTGATATGTAGTAATTGAGTGGCAGATAATGGATTTCCCACATTGATAAAACTTCTTGAGAATGAATTACACAAAATCTAGTAAGAACCCACTGCAAAGAAAAGTCTTTACCACATTCCTTGTATCTGTAGGTCTCTTTGTGTATTTCTTGCATTCTACATATTCCCAAGGCTTCTCTCGTTTCGTGTTCTGTGATGCTGAGTGAGTTTTGAGTGTGTTAAAAACTTTACAATTATTACATTTGGAAAATTTTTGTCCAGTATAAACTTTCCAAAATCCAGTTAAGTTTAAACCCTGGTTAAAGGCCTTGCAACAGTTCTTACACATATAAGACTTTACACCAGTATGAATTTTCTAATCTTTAGGCTTCAGGGCTGGCAAAATGATTTACATATTTTCTACATGAATAAGGGTTTTCTACATCATGACTTCTTTATGTTCACTAACAGTGGTGGACTACCTAAAGGATTTGCCACATTCTCTTCATTTATAAGACTTCTACAAGGTATGAATTTTCTGATGTTGAATAAGGGTTGAGGACACCCTAAAAGCTTTACCACATTCTCCACATTCATGAGGCTTCTCTCCAGTATGAATTCTTTGATGTTTAGTAAGGGTTGAGGATACCCTAAAAGTTTTACCACATTCTTTACATTCGTGAGGCTTCTCTCCAGTATGAATTCTTTGATGTTTGGTAAGGGTTGAGGACACCCTAAAAGTTTTACCACATTCTCTACATTCATGAGGCTTCTCTCCAGTATGAATTCTCTGATGATTACTAAGTGTTGAGGACTCTGTAAAGGCTTTACCACATTCTCTACATTTATAAGGCTTCTCTCCAGTATGAATTCTCTGATGTTTAGTAAGGATTGAGGACTCCGTAAAGGCTTTACCACATTCTCTACATTTATAAGGCTTCTCTCCAGTATGAACTTTCTGATGGTGAATAAACGCTGAGGGCTGCCGAAAGGATTTATCGCATTCTTTACATTTATATGGCTTCTCTCCAGTATGAATTCTGTGATGACATTTAAGTTTTGAGGACTGGTTAAAAGCTTTACCACACACTGTACATTGATAAAGCTTCTCACCAGTATGAACTCTCTCATGTCGTGTAAGGTTTGACAACCACACAAAGGCTTTACCACATTCTCTACACTTATATGGCCTCTCTCCCGTATGAATTTTCTCATGCCGTTTAAGGTATGAGGACTTGCTAAAGACTTTACCACACTCCCTACATTTATAAGGCTTTTCACCAGTATGAGTTTTCTGATGTTGAATAAGACCTGAGGACTGGCTAAAGGCTTTACCACATTCTCTACATTGATAAGGCTTTTCCCCTGTATGAATTCTCTCATGCCGAGTAAGGTATGACAACTTGCTAAAGGCTTTACCACATTCTCTGCACTGGTAACGCCTCTCCCCAATATGAATTCTTTTCTCATGTGAAGTACAACATGACTGCCCTTTAAAGACTTTACCACATACTTTACATCTGGAGAACTTATTTCCAGTATGAATTTTCTGATGGACAGTAAGACATGAAGTTCGACTGAATGTTTTTCCACATTCTTTATATTCAGAATGGTTTTCTCCCGTCTGGCATTTCTTAAGTCTATTTCGATTGAGTATATGACTGAAGACTTTGCTACACGGTACACATTTGTAAGTGACTTCGCTAGTACCAATATTCCCTTGTTTAATGTGACTGCAGGACTGCTTCAAGGACTGGACACATTCACCTTGTTTGTTTGTTTTCTCCACAATAGGAATAACCTCATGTGTACTGTAACTTGACATTTTCTCAAAGAGTTTCTGGCCTTTATAATGGTTGTCTGGGAGCTGAAGATACTGATGTTTGTAAGGATTAAATCCATGGTCAAAATTTTTCCAATGTTCATTACTTTGATAACTTCTGCCTTCATTACATGTACTCTGGTAATTAATAAAGATAGAAAGGCCATTAATAACAGCTTTAATTTCATTACATATGTACACTTATTCCCAAATAAGTATTCTGTGGTATCTACTAAACAATGTTGGTTGTAAGTATTAAAAAATGTGCCCAGTCTATGGCCACACCACCCTGAACGCGCCTGATCTCGTCTGATCTCAGAAGCTAAGCAGGGTCGGGCCTGGTTACTACTTGGATGGGAAAAAATGTGCCCAGCCATGCAAGGTATGACTAGTCAGTTGAGCTCTTTCACAAAGTGAAAGTTTTCCAGTTCTAGTCCCAAATGGGGAGCTAGCCTGGATTATAGGATCCATCTACTGAAAGGGTGTGTACAAATGGCAACCATTGAGGTTTCCCTCACAAAACAATGTTTGGCTTTCTCTTTCTCCCTCCCTTCCCCTCTCTCTAAATATGAATCAGATTTTTCAAAATATCACTCCCAAGTATACATGATACATACTTAAATATGAAAACAATCCTTATTTCTTAACAAAGAATAATCATTCTTAAAAAAAAAGACTGTGAACCTGATCATATTTAAATTGTCCATGTACATTATGTATCACTAAATTTTAGAAAGCACTGACTGAAAATTTCATCTAAATCTACAATTTAATCAATTCTGATGATTATTCACACCATGGATTATGTGAGTTCCTAAATGTCCTGACTGCCTTTGCAAGAATATACACACACAGGAAATGGTTTCTAGTCTTCACATTTAGACATTTATCTGCATTGTCACTGACTGAAAGTAGGATATTTCCCTAATGTGTACTATTTTTAAGCTGTAGAGGTAACAAGAATTTTCTCAAGGAATAATTGTCCTACACTAGTTAAGTTCCTTTTATCATCCCTTTTTCTCCTCACACACTTTCTTATCAGGCTATCATTACATTATCACAGGCACACCTTCCATAACTTACCAGCATTACTTCAGAGAATAAATCTTCCATCCCTGGCTTTCTCAACAAGCCCTGGTTGTCTTCAGATGACACAGCTGAAAGATACAAAATAAAGTTTCACAGCTTTGACACTCTGTGGAGCATATAATGAACTTACCAGCAAGTTTTGACTGCATTCCATTTTTGAGTACCCCTAAAGAAAGTTAAAGCAAGAAAAGGTATAATGAGAAAAAAGTTACATCAAAGAGTTCATATTCAAGAAAAAAACAATTAACGAAAAATTCAGTTTTCTTTCCTTGGTTGCTTGAAGACTGGTCACCATCATAAATGACATAGTAATTCATGTGTGAATACAAAAATGTGTAGTATTTAAATTAATGAAGTAAATATGTTTACTTTTATAAAGAAACTGGTCTTTGTACCTTGATTTTGTGCCTGCTGATCACACTGTGGCCTAGATCCCTATGATTACAGAGAAAGGCATGTAAAAAAGAGTAAGAATTGCCTGTTTCATTAAGGATGTAGCATGTCTTGATACAATTTCTTCTCCTTCCAGGGATATGGAACTGCTGATGAATTACTTCTTAGCTGAAATGTTTAGACTTGGAGCTCCGTTCTCTATTCTTTTCACTGATTTCCTGGCCCCTCTATGTCTCAGGGTAATGACTCTTGTGGTTTATGTTGCCTTTCAGCATAATATATTAGATTGAAACTGAATTCTGACTCTTGACAGATTGCACCAGAAAACCAAGAAACCACACCAGAGCTACAGGTACTATTTTCAATTATGAAACGTCATAGTTATATGGTCTATTTTGTGAAATAGTACTTGGTCATGGGATACTTGTTCCTCCTCAATTAATTAAAAAAAAAAAAAAAAACACTACAAAGGTGTAGGACCAGCCCAGATGTCAGCTTTGTGTTGGGATTCACAACCCATTTAGGAGGTGGCAAGACAATTGGCTTTGTCTTGATTTATGATCCAATAAATTACACACAAAAAATATCCCAAACATACACTTGTACAAAATAGCCTGTATGAGAAGAGGAAAACAGAGATAGGTACACAAGAACAGTACAGAAAAAGTCAGGGGGACTACCAAGGCCAATATTGGTCCTACTATAAAAAAAAGAAAAAAAAGAGGAAAGATTCTTTAGTGACTTTATCGGTGGAAACTACGCAGATTTTTCACAAGAGGATTAATAAACTAAACTTTAAAAAAATGTATCCCATAATCATACACTGGAATGATAAAAGTGTAAGCCATCAATAGTACCCCAGATAATCTAAACATTTAAAACAATACCTATCAAAATCCCAATGACACTTTTCACAGAAATAGAATAGTTCGTACTAAAACAAAGATGGGGGTTGACTGGCTTGAGCATCATTACCGAAAAAAGGTGGCCGATTCAATTCCAAGTGAGAGCAGATGCCTGGGTTGCAAGTCATCTCCCTTGGGAAGCAGGACAGTTGCAACCAAGTGATGTGTCTCTCCCATATCAATGTTTCTCTTCTTTTTTTCCTCCCTCAATCCCCTCCATAAAACTACATAAATAAAATACTTTTAAAAACATATTTCAAAGCTTCTTTTATCAATAAGGTATATAAAAACCATTAAGGCAGATGTAAATAATTAAGCACAGTGAATGAAAAAGCCTACATACAACTTCTCCTGTATAAGCTCACAGGAGCTTCAACAAGGAGGCGAAACACAACCAAATAAGAAAAGCATATTCACATAATCAAAGACTGCTGAAAAAACTGGTGGTCCATGTGTAAAATAACGAGTAAAATTGGACCCCTACATGAAATAACATACAAAAAGTGAGTAAGAATGGAGGAAAAATTTAACATAAAACCAGTAACTATTAATCTACTAAATGAAAAGGTATAAAAAAGATTTTGACCTATTTGTTTCACTATAACACGAAAAGAAAAGGCAAACAAAGCAAACAGAGACAAATGGGATTATACCAAATAGAAAAACTTCTGCACATTAAGGCTAATCATCAGTGGGTGAAAAACACAACTTGTGGAATGGAAGAAAATTAGTGCAAAGCATATATTTTCTAAATCTTTAGCACTCTGAATATATATAGTTATCTTTAAAACACACCATGATAAAAAAAAATTAATGCAATTTTAGAAATGACCCAAGACATATGGTTAACTAATCTATAAGAAAAAAGTTAGGGACACACAATGAAGAAGATACTTTCTTAAGTTGTGCAAGAGAGGCTGGTCTGATATAGTGGGTTTTCAGAACTCAATTCAAGTTAGTGTCAATAAGTTGTAAAAGAGAAACTGAACTAAAACACACAAAATAACATAACTAGACCACTTTCTTATGTCAGGTACCAAAATAAACTCAAAATGGATTAAAAACCAGAATGGAAGACCCGGAACTATGAAAACACTGCAATAAAGGAGAGTCAATGATATCTGCTGTAGATCTTACCAATGGGTTTTTGTACATATGTAGGTATATATGTACATATATCAATCAAGAAAAATAAACAAATGACACTACAACACTGTAAGATTTTACACAGCAAAGCAAACCACCAACAAAACAAAGAAACAAATAACCAATCTACCAAAGAGGGAAAGTTATTCACCAATGATGCTAAAATATAGAAAGAACTTACACAACATCGAAAAAATCAAACAATCTGATTAAAAAATGGTACATGTCCTGAATAGATTTTTCTTCAAACAGGACAGAAAGATGGTCAATACACATATGAAAAGATGTTCAACATCACTCATCATCAGACAAATGCAACTTGGACCCACAATGAAATACCATCACACATGTAACAGGATGCCAATTGCTAATGAATCAACAAATAAGCATCAGCAATGATACAAAGAAATGAGAACTCTCACGCAGCCACCACACAAAACAAGATGAAAGTTCCTCAGAGGCTGACAAACAAGTACCACAGGACACAGCAATTCCATTTCTGGGGAGTTACCTGAAGAATATGAGAATACAAATTCAAAGCAGTATACGCACACTCATATCAACTGCAGCATTCTTTACAACAGTGAAGATATACAACTGAAAAAAATCACCGGTGCTATACTGGTGGTGTACAATTTGGTAGAAATTTAAAATGTTATTTTAGTTGACATGTGTGATTACCTCATCATATCCCCCTGTAGGATGTTACTCTATATGCTTATATTGTATATTCAAAAAGTACAACTGAAGCCCTGGGTGGTGTAGCTCAGTGGACTGAGCGCAGGCCTGCGAACCAAACAACTGTGGTTCGATTCCCAGTCAGGGCACATGCCTGAGTTGCAAGCCAGTTCCCAGAAGGGGACCCACGAGAGGCAGCCATACAATGATATTTCTCTCCCTCTCTCCTTCCCTTCCCATCTAAAGATAAATGAATCTTTTAAAAAATACAACTGCAAACATAATCTGCAAGTTATTGAATATAAAGCAATTTTCATGGTATACACATTTCTTCCTTTTTTTAAAAGCATATATATACTTATTTTGAGAGAGGAGAAGGTAAGGGTAAGGAGAAAGGGGAGAGAGGGAGAGAAACATCAATGCATGGCTGCCCCCCACACTCACCCTACTGGGGGCCCAGCCCCCAACCCAGGCATGTGCTCTTACTGGTAATCAAACCAGCGACCCTTGTGTTCACAGGCCAATGCGCAATCCACTGAGCCACACTAACCAGGGATACATCACACTTTCTCAAGACATATTATTAACCATATTGCTTTTCATTCTGCATTATTTTTAATATACATTTTTTGATTATGCTATTACAGTTGTCCCATTTCCCCCCTTCATTCCTCTCCATCCTACATACACCCTTCCACCCACATTCCCCCCCTTTAGTTCATGTCCACATGTCCTAAGTTCTTTAGCTTCTACATTTCTCACACTATTCTTGTCCTCCCCATTTATTTTCTACCTACTGCCTATCCTACTTATTCTCTGTAACTTTTCCCCCTCTCTGCTTCTCCCACTCCCCTGTTGCTAACCTCCATGTGATCTCCTTTTCCGTGGTTCTCTTCCTGTCTACTTGCTTAGTTCACTTTTGTTTTAGATGTGATTGTTAATAACTGTGGGTTTGCTGTCTCTTGACTCTTCATGTTTTTTATCTTTTTCTTAGGTAAGTACCTTTAACATTTCATATAATAAAGGCTTAGTGATGATGAACTCCTTTAACTTGACCTTATCTGAGAAGGACCTTATCTGTCCTCCCATTCTAAATAAAAGCTTTGCTGGATAAAGCAATCTTGGATCTAGGTCCTTGCCTTTCATGACTTGGAATACTTTCCAGCCCCTTCTTGCCTGTAAGGTCTCTTTTGAGAAATCAGCTGACAGTCTGATGGGAACCCTTTGTAGGTGACTGTCCCCTTATCTCTTGCTGCTTCTAGGATTCTCTCCTTCATTTTAATCTTGGCTAATGTAATTATGATGTGCTGTTGCCACGTCCTCTTCCAACCATGTTGTCTGACAAGGTCTGGACATGGAAAGAAGGAATTCAAGGAATCCATCTTCCTGGAAGAGAACGTGACATACAAAGCGGGGCAGTAATTTTGGGGGTGGATTGCTCTTGGTAACTTCCTTGCTGATGTTATTCATGGTCTTATTTTGTACTCTGATTCCCATAAGAACAGGCCATGAGGAGAAAGAGGCTCAAAGTGAGTCAATGATTAACTCTGAAGAAAATTCTGGAGGGACAACTAGTTCTCCCCAGACTACTGAATCATGCCCAAAATTGTTTAAACAAGGTGTTTATAAACCTGAGCAAGAAATTATCCCCTGTTCCCATAAAAGAACTCATGAATCAGTTACAACAGGCTCAATTATTGGCAGACTCTCCCATGCCTGTTCCTTACCGAGAGATACAAAGGGTCTTCCATAAAAACAAGAAAAAACTATATATACCCCTACCCACAGCCGAGGGATACCCCTGGGTAGCATATTGGATTAAGAGCAAATTATAGTATGCCCCAAGAGGAGCTAATAGTCTCCAGAGGGTTCCAGATCCCCCATTGCCTTATACAGAAGCATAGAATGAGGATGGCATTAGAATGGTCAATAAGGATGGAGTCCAAGTGCCTTATAATAGTCTAAATTTCATGGAAAGGTTAGCTTGAAGCAGACCTCCCTGGTGTTTATTAACTAAGGAACAAAAAGGGTTACTAGTCCGCCAGCTTGTCAAAGGATTTTGCCCACATTTCTCCCTATCATGCAGCAGCTACAAACAAGAACTCTGAACTATCCAAACAGAAATAGAATAAGACATGAGAAAGTCAAGAGTGGCCTGTACCCTACAAAATCTAATAAAACTGTCTATCACCTTTTAGGTCAAAAGGTTTACTGTGGCTAGACTTCCTATCTCTCCTTACATGTTTGTTTTGGTGATCAAAAGGTGGTGGGATTGTTAGACACCTGTATTTCAGGTTCATTGATTCCCATAATTCCAATGAAGTTGTACAAAATAATTTCTTGACCAGAGAACAAAATCCCCTGTAATGAAATAGTCCCTGAATGTCTAAAAGTTGTTGGAGTAACAGTCCCTCCTTTACCTTGAATAGGAACATATATAAATTAGAATTAGACAGGCAAAGAAATAAGAGAAGCTGGTTAGCTATTACAAACTAAGTACGTAGAAACAATTACCAGGGAGTCAGAGTCCATAGTACATAGAGAAACATTTTCGACAAAAAAGAGAGATAGCTAAGTTAGACATCACAAAAGCCTTATAATAAATTTCCTATTACCTCTACTCAATCTAGCCTATCCTTTTGCCCCATGACAAATTCTGAGAACTTTAATACACAATAAGACATTCAAATTCTGTACATACAGCTATTTCTAATTGTCTGATTCCAGGTAGAAAATTTCCAGCTTCGCCTAACCGCAAATGTTAATCACTACCAAAAATGAAAATATAAAAACCTGCTTGTACTTGCAATAAACGGAACAGAGCTTCACCATCCTCTGAGTCATCTTGTGGTCTGCCTCCCATCGCAGAGGCCTTACCCACCTTTCAGGAATCCCTGGACCCAGCTGCGGCCGGACCGCAGCATGCTTTGGAGTATTCCTTCTTGGGTCCATCTTCTTTGGGATTCTCTGAGCTTCCTGGAATTCCTGGAAGTCTATTTCCTTTGCCAGATTGGGGAAATTCTCCTTTATTATTTGTTCAAATACATTTTCCACTTGTCGCTCTTCCTCTTCCCCATTCTGATACCACTATGATTCGGATGTTGGAACGTTTAAAGATGTCCTGGAGGTTCCTAAGCCTCTCCTCATGTTTTTGAATTCTTGTTTCTTCATTCTTTTCTGTTTGGATGTTTCTTTCTTCCTTCTGGTCCATTCCATTGCTTTGAGTCCCAGTTTTCTTCCCGTCACTATTGGTTCCCTGTGCATTTTCCTTCACTTCACTTAGTGTAGCCTTCATTTTTTCATCTAATATGCCACCAAAATCAACCAGTTCTGTGAGCATCCTGACCACCAGTGCTTTGAAATGTGCATCTGATAAGTTGGCTATCTCTTGGTCGCTTATAAGTATTCACTCTGGGGCTTAGATCTGTTCTTCCAGTTGAGCCTTTTTTTTTTTTTTTTTGGTCTGGTCGCGCCTGTTATGTAGTGAGGGGCAGAGCTTTAGGTGTGCAACATGGATTGTGATGGTGTATGAGGGTGGGGTCTGAGAGTGAACAATGGTCCTTGGTCTCCTCTCTCTCGGATTTCACTCCCTTGTCCCGCTTCCCACAAGCAAATTGGGCCCTTCTGGTGCTGTTTCCTTAGTGGGTGGCCTTGTGTGAGGACCCTGTGAGTCTCTCCAATGAACTCTTCTGTGAGGCTGGGAGTCTGTCCCAGCACCTCAACCCCCACAAGTGTTTTAAATCGGTGCTCTTAGGTATTATTTCCCAGTACTGGGCCCTGGGTTGCACGGTCTTTCCTGTTCCCCATTTTCGCCTGGTTTATCTGTGAAAATGTATAACCTCAAACAGCCAGCCACCTTGTGCACCTCACTGGTCTACTCATGGCTCCCAGCACCTGGGGTCTGCTAGCTACTGCCTGCCTGCCTGGGGTCTGCCAACCGCCTCCTGCTCGCCCGGGTCCACCAGTCACCACTTTTTCCTGTTCCCTCTTTGCCGGCCTCCAACTCTGACCCTCTTATCGATCCGAATGAATGGCTGTTGGACTTCTCTACACTTCAGTTTTGTCAGTTCTGGTTGTGTTTTTGTTTCTAAATGTTTGTTGTCCTTAATTTTAGTTGTGTAAGGAGGCACAGTGAATCTACCTATGCTTCCATCTTCGCCGGCAGTCCTCATTCTGTATTATTAACATTTAAACTCCCATGTCTTAACTAAAACACTTAGGAAAAAAATATATGATACCCATGATGAGACAAAAAAAGACAATCCACAAGCTAAGAAAAAAATATTTGATAAAGATGACATACACAGGATTACATATAACATACAAAGATGTTTTTAAACTCAACAGTAACAAGAAAACAAACCAGACTAAAAATGCTCAAACACCTTAAAAGAAAGCACACTCAAAAAGATACATAGAGAAAAAAATGAGTATCTGAAAAGAATCTCCACATATTAAGTCAGAAAGGAAATACACATGAAAAGTAAACAAGCTGTCCTGGCTGGTGTAGCTCAGTGGATTGAGCTCGGGCCTGCGAACCACATGATCGCGGTTCAATTCCCAGTCAGGGCACATGCCTGGGTTGCAGGCCACTTCCCAGCAGGGGACTTATGAGAGGCAACCATACATTGATATTTCTCTCCTTCTCTCCTTCCTTTCCCCTCTAAAGATAAATAAATAAATCTTTAAAAAAACAAACCTGAGTATATACCTTCCCTTTCATTAAGTGTAAGAAATAATTGGTAATGACATTTAGAACTAGGTATGGTATGCTTTCCGTGGAATTTAATAAAATTAAAATAAGAATAGGTAAAATTTTAACTTTAAAAAAAAGGTAAAGAAGCTATGCTGACAACAGCAAATGTTGCTATGAATGAGGAGCAACTGGAACTTTCATTCACTGCTGGTGAAAATGTAAAATCGTACAGTCCCAGGGAAGACAGTTTGGAGGTTCCAGGAAAACTAGACAAACAGTTATTATATGATCCAGTATTCGGGCTCCTTAGAATTTTACCAAAGAACATGAACTTTGGTTAATAAAAATGGACTAATGTAACTTCATAAATATCATGAATGTACTACTCAGGTGGGGGGCACTGAGAAAGGGTGGGGTTATGCATGTGTGAGTTCTTATTAATTTCTACACAATTTTGCTGCAAAGCCAAAACTGCTCTTTGAAAGTCATTCACAGACCTTCTTCTCTGATGTATGTTTACTCAACTCTCTGAGTCTTTCCTATGGTTCTTTAGGCACATCCAAGAAACATGTGTTTGCATTCTCTACTAAAACACACACATACACAAGCACTGTGTGTGTGTATGCATATATATATATGCATATACATATCAATTGAAAATTAAGATGACCAGTATAAAAAAAAAACAACCAGAAACAATTAAGTGTTTTCCAAAAATGTGGAGAAAATGGACCTTGTACATGACTGAATGAAAGATAAATTGGTACCAACAGTATCCATAACAACTGGGATATCAAAAAATCAAAAACAGAGTTGATCTCTAACTGCACACTTCTGCTTCTGGGTAGTTATTTCTACAAAAGAATTCATAGGAGCACTTGCTAGAGAAACTGCTACACCTGTGTTGACCACAGTACAATTCACAAAAGGTATAATAGGTGGACACAATCCCGATGTCTATGGATAAATAAATACCCTCCAAAAATGTAGTATATACACACAAAGGAGTTGTATTGTCAGGAAATTGAAGAAGATCTTAACACCACATGACATTTTTGAGAACATTTTTTAAATGAAGCACACGAGACAAGAGACAGATACTATAAGGCGCATTGAGGTAAGTATTCTAATAGGGGCCACCTCACAGTAAAAGAACAAAGGTAATTACCTGAGACTTGGTTTTAAGACAAATGAGGAAATGGTTGTTCAATATACACTGAGACATTTCTGTCAGGTGGAACTTGCAGGAGGTCACATGGACAACAAACATAGAGAGTATACTTAACGTGAATGGACTGTACAGTTATAAATGGTTAGCACGCTAGATGTGGGGAGGTGCTTCTGGCAAACATGAAGGCACAGGTAAACATCTCTGCTTCCTCACATAAGCAAAAGAAGGATAATAACCAATATACAACCAAAAAACAAGAAAAACTACCAGAAAATCAAACGATACAAAAGCCTGGCAACAAATGAGTTAAAGAAGAAGCATGAATCTGAACTGATAGGAGGAGAGGAGATAGACAGCCAGGGCTAACAGGACTTGAGCTAAGATTTCATACTAAGCAAAAGGACATTTTAAAGTGAAACAAAAAGGTAGATTGTTCCATTTGAAATGGTGAATCTTACTGTGATGAAATCACTGAGTCTGTCTAAAATTGGTAGGCTCTTATTTGAAGCCTCCATAGTATTAGATTTTATAAACCAGAACTCATGACACCTGTCCCCAGGGTTCTTGGGATTTCTGCACCAAATTCCAGGATCTCAACCTTTCCGTTTCTAATCACTTTCCATGAGAAAAACGCAAATGTTAAAAAGATAAAACCTTAACATACATTTAACAGCAAAGTACACAGATATTCATAAGTCCCCAAAGGAATGCAACACAATCCAGAACACAGTAGATCTCGCAATTGAAGGAAAAGACTTCGGCCCCAAGTGCTAACAGGTTGAGAGAGGTCACCTGACATGTTGGACACAAACTGGCCCTCTACAACAGCAGCAGAAACAAACCTGAAATTCTCAAAATCCCGTCCACTGACCACACTTAAAGGTCTGGCTTCCACCATGACCTTTGGGCCTCTCACCTGTGTCACCTGCTTCCCCATCCCCACCTACCTGGGGGGGCAGATACTGTCTTTTCCCTGTTCACAATCCAGCACTCCTTCATTTGCTCCAAAAAGGTGACCAGAACTGGCTTAGAGACAAAAAGACCTGTTTATACGAAAAAGAATCATTAAGAATTAGTTTTTTTAAATGTTTTATTGATTATGCTACTACAGTTGTCCCATTTCCCCCCTTCATTCCCCTCCACCCTGCACACTCTCCCCACCATCCACCTTTAGTTTATGTGCATGTGTCACAAGTTCTTTATATTATATATTTCCCACACTATTCTTGCCCTCCCCATCTATTTTCTACCTACCATCTATGCTACTCATTCTCTGTACCTTCTCCCGGCTTCTTCTCCTCCCACTCACCTGTTGGTAACTCTCCATGTGATCTCTATTTCTATGGTTCCGCTCCTGATCTAGCTGTCCTCTAAGTTTGCTTTTGTATTTCTTTTAGGTGTGGTTGTTAATAACTCTGAATTTGCTGTCCTTTCACTGTTCATATATTTTATCTTCTTTTTCCTAGATGAGTCCCTTTAATATTTTATATAACAAGGGCTTGGTGATGATGAACTCCTTGAATATGACCTTATCTGAGAAGCACTTTATCTGCCCTTCCATTCTAAATGAAACCTTTGCTGGATAGAGCAATCTTGGCTGTAGGTCTTTGAATTTCATGACTTAGAATACTTCTTTCCAGCCCCTTCTTGCCTGTATGGTCTCTTTGAGAAGTCATCTGACACTCTGATGGGAGCTCCTTTGTAGGTGACTGTCCCCTTATCTCTTGCTGCTTCTAGAATTCTCTCCTTATTTTTAATCTTGCCTAATGTAATTATGATGTGCCTTGATGTGTTCCTCCTTGGGTCCAACTTCTTTGGGACTCTCTGAGCTTCCTGGATTTCCTGGAAGTCTATTTCCTTTGCCAGACTGGGGAAGTTCTCCTTTATTATTTGTTCAAATAAGTTTTCCACTCGTGGCTGTGTCTTCCCCCCTTCTGGTACCCATATAATTTGGATGTTGGAACGTTTAAAGATGTCCTGGAGGTTCCTAAGCCTGTCCTCATTTTGTTGAATTCTTGTTTCTTCATTCTTTTCTGTTTGGTCGTTTTTTTCTTCCTTCTTGTCTACTCCCTTGATTTGAGTCCCAGTTTCCTTTCCATCACTAGTGGTTTCCTGTGCATCTCCCTTCATTTCAATTAGTTTAGCCTTCATTTGTTCCTCTAATCTGTGACTAAAATCAACCCATCCTGTGAGCATCCTGATCACCACTATTTTGAACTTTGCATCTGATAGACTGGCTATCTCTTGGTCACTTAGAAGTATCAGCTCTGGGTCTTTGAGTTGTTCTTGAGCCATAATGTTTTGTTCTGTTCCCGCCTGTTACGTATGAGGGGAGGAGCCTTAGATGTACATCAGGGCTGGTCGACCCACTTGCTGGGTTGTTACGCTGTATGTGGGAGAGGGGTAATGGTGCTTGTTCCACACTCTCTCTCGAACCTCGGTCCACTCTGCTGCTTCCTAGAAGCAAACTGGGCTCCCTGGTGCCGGCTCCAAGGTGTGTGGGCCTGTGCACCCTCCAGGACCCTGTGGGGTCTCACCAATAAACTCTCTGTGAGCCTTATAGCTTCTCCCAGCACCTCGACCCCAAAAGTTTTTCCAACTGGTGCTTTTAGGCTTTAATTCCCGTCCCTGGGGCCCTAGCCTGTGTGGTCTGTCTCACTGCTTGCTCTTTAGCCTGGTTTACTGCGAGCAAATGTGTGACTGTGGTCAGTCAGCTGCCTTGCGCCCTCACTGGGTCCACCCAGTGCCACCCCATACATGGAATATGCCAACAGCCACCTGCGCATCTGAGCTCCTGCGCTCCTGAGCACCTGGGTGGGTCCGCTGATCTTTCCTGCCAGACCGCGTTCCACAACTGACTCCACCCTTCTTACCAGTCTGGATGAATGGTTCATTGTTGTTGGACTTCCATACAGTTCAATTTTCTGTGTTTTGGTTGCGTTTTTGTTACTAAAACTTTGTTGTCTTTAAACTTGGTTGTGGGAGGAGGCACAATGTTTCCACCTATGTGTCTATCTTGGTCAAAAATCCTAAGAATCATTAGTTTTAAGTAAATGTTCCCATTTTCCATTCCACTTTCTTCCCAGGTAACTAAACAGGCAATATAAAATATTCTAGTAAGTGATTTTCCAACATGATGTTTTCAGTAGCAACTTAATTATTCTAGACCACATGTAAAGTGTTCAGACACTAAAAGGTTCTAATTCACATCATTTGCAAAGACTTTTCTTTCTATACTGGATAACCTCCTATTTCTCTACTTTGAGCAAGAATCTGAAGGGCTGCCATACAAAGCAGAAGTCCCCAAAAGATGTTAAACTAACAAAGGAAATGAAACCCTGAAGGTGGAGCTGGAGGTCTAAAGGAAGTCATCCTCACCCACAGAGACCAGGTTCCTGTAATTCTCCAGCATCACATCCACGTACAATTTCCGCTGACCTGGGTCCAGGCATTCCCACTCCTCCTGAGAGAAATCTACTAACACGTCCCTGAAAGTCAATGTTCCCTGAAACAGCAGAGTTCAAAATGTCATCCAACAAGCAAACACTGTTAGGAGAAGTGGTTTTGAGCCAAATGAGTACCCTGACTTCCTTACTAATATCATTTTGACTCAGATATATACTCTATTGTATTTTCAAACACTGAGAAATGACGTTGACTGTCACAAACACCAAACAAAGACTTTACTTTTTGGGAAAACAAACTTTAAAACAAAGGCATCAACACAGTCATATGTATGTGAGTGTTGTATTTGTATCATCTGGAATGAGCTGTGTACATTTCTCACCTATAAAAGTCATGGGGAATTGAAGCTGTAAGTTCTTATTCACACTTAATTCAGACAACAGACAACTGAAGATTTGTAAAAGTGCACATTCTGATACAGGAGTCTGGGATTGGGACTGTGTTTGTCGAGCTCACTTTTCACGAGCTCACTTTTTACTACTGACAGCAATGTCTCTGAACCATGTGCCATACTTCTGAAAAGCACACAAAGCAATACAGAATTGAAATATCTCTCTTTTATGTGGTCATAAGGCATTCCATTTTTAATTTTTTATTTAATTATTCTTCAAGTACAATTTTGTGTCTTTTACTCCCATCCCAACCCACCCCCGCCACTGCTCCCCAACTCCCTCCCATTTCCACACCCCTGAGTTTTTGTCCATGTGTCCAAAAAGTGCTCAGATGCCACAAAATAGGTGGCAATGCCTTAACCGTATGCATGTTGTTAGGCCCGAGGACCTCTTCCATCCTGGTCAAGGGGAGTGCAAACTTTCTCTCCTTTCATACAACACCAGACACAACTTTCAGCTGGAAATTTTTATAAAATTTAGAGTTTTCAAGAAATAAGAAACAACAGCCAAAATACTATTTGAAAACGTTGTATAAGTAATCTTAGAACAAAATTATTCATCCTATAAGAGTATTATGTGAAACATATAGTAAAGGGTAGAGCTAAATTTTCCCCCAAACTTGATGTACAATTTTTCAACAAACACAGGCAAATACATGTAAAGACACCTCATGACTATTCATTGGAGTTTTGTTAACTGAGAAGAATGCAAACATCTGAGGAGAGTAAGAAGCCTAAATAACTGAAATGTTAACATTTTATGCACACAAACTCACGTATATATGGAAACTAGGTACAACTGAAAAGTTATAGAAAACAGAATTTTCATGTCAATGAAATTAAAATTTGTGATCCTGTAAATAATATAAGTCTAATTGTGGATGATGTTCCTTCTGTTTTGTAAACACAATATGGAGAGGAACATACATAAAGTTAGAGCTATTATTTCTTTTTTTTTTTTTCTCCTAAAATTTTGTGTATCATTAGTGGAGAGCTATTACCTTACAAATTTAACTGAATTGAAAATACACTCATATTGATCTTCTAAACTTTATTGAAAATACAAAAACTAGCAGATAGGATATGTCTGTAACATGAGTGTGGAATATAATGAAAATTTACAAGAACAAGGCCTCGTTGAGTAAATCCTTCATGTTTGAAACCATCCATCTTCAGGAATTAAATGCAGGGCCTTCATTTACCAAAGCAAACAAACTAAAATGACAACAAAATTTGCAGATAAAATGTGATAATTTTATCACATTTCTCAATAATTCTCTGCTAGAACCTTCTCAGTGATAAAGGGAAACTTAACTCCATAGTTAAGACAGCACCTTAGTCAGGTGACTATCAGGTGGTCTAGAACAATGGATATGCTCTGAGGCATACGGAAGTACATGTCATCACTGCTATGACACTACTGGTAAAAATATGGAAATAAGAAAATCATTATGTGAAAATGATCATAAATAAACATCAATTTTTACAAATGCAAATTCACATGTACCTGTCCCATTATGTACCCTAATCAGTGCATTTAAGTACCAAGACTTCTGTACAAAAGTAGCGAACAAGGCTCTTCTACCTACTCTTCTTTGTCAGAACTTTCTGAGCTACCTTCACCAGTAAAATGTGTGTTTTCTTACCCCTGGTCTAAAGAGCTGATGCTGCAGCCACATGAACCTAAAGCCTACAGGTCTCTTCCCTACCAATACCTGAGCCTCTGAGACCATCCCAACAGGGATGTTGGACATGGGTGCCTTCCCATGTTGATCTGTCACAGAGGGGATGTGTTCAGTAGTTGAAGGTCATGAATTAAACAGAGAAATTCTGGACCTCAGAAAGCTAAAGATAATGAAGAGAAGACTATGGAACAAAAGATAAAAGTACCTAAAATGGAAAAAACAATAACCATGATTTGGTCAACGGATGCCTGCAAGTCCCTATTGGCAAAAGTTTTGCTCTAAAAAGTTTGCCTCAAAATCTGGATTTATTAACCGCCCACCTTTCCTTTACTACAAATTATCTTCAAAAAGTCATAAATGGAAGAAAAAAGTACTTAAACAGTTGACACTGAAAATAATTGAAAGAAAATATTAGAGAACAACCTCACTAAGCAAGAACATCAGAAATGGAGAAATAAACATTGCAAGATCCAAATCCACTTATGTGAGGAGGAAAAACACAGCCTCTGACCCTGGGCACACAGTTTACCTGAGAAGCGGCCATGTCATCCTGCTCAAGCTCTGGGTTGTTTTCTCAGGGGACGACGATGTGCTGAGGATTCAAGTGTGCACGTTGAGGATGTAGCTTCAAAGGTGTCCACACAGCCCCTTTATCCTCTTCCACCACACTCACAGGCAGAAGGACCTAGAAATGATGAAAAGGCCACTCTCTCCTGCCCTTTGTCGCAGCAGACTCATGAAAAATGAGCTCCAACATGGAGACCACACTGGGAGTTTCTTCTTTCTCCTTTCAGGTGCTCTTCCCTTCCACATACGTCCACAAACTCCTATAGCAATGAGAGCATGCACTGCTCTCCTGAACCCCAATACCAGCACAGCACCCTTTTTTTATCTTTCCGGAACAAAGCCTGCTCCTCACACTGACTCGGCGCCGTTTGCCTCTCTGCTCGCTCATCTCCACAACCTCTAACTGTCCCAGGTGCACGCGCTCGCCTAGCTCTTTCCCAACCGCTCGCTCGGTGCGCTCTGGTGTCCGTGGGGCAGGCGGATGTCTGTAGAGAGGGCTGAAGATCCCACACCGAGGGGCAATTAAGCCTCCGAGGGCCGAAAACGGCGAGTCGCACCAATTGTTTGCTCCACCCGCGTCGTCTCCTGAGACTTTAAAGGGCGCGCAGGGTGGGCCGGCTGCCCAGGGAACAGCTTTCGGCACCAAAGCCACGCGGTGGTCGCACTTTAACAACCAGAAGGTGGAGAACTCTCCCGCAGAACGGCCTCAGGGTTTCCGCGTAAACCGGCCCTCCACAGCCTCCTCAGAGAAACGCTCGGAGGCTCAGGGTTTCGGGGCGTCTCACCTGGATGTGGGATTCAGCGCTGCGGGAGGCGCAGCAGCGAATATTTCCAGGCCCACAGTGATAGTGAGGCTTCCCGCGTACAGGACAGCGGCCAGAGAGCCTCAGGTTTGAAACTGAAAGACCCGACCCGGAAGACTCCCAGGACCTTCACTGCTCCATAACCGCCGCCCGGTGAGAAACAAACTGCGCGTGCGCCACTTACATTCCTCCCAGACTGCTTCCGGGGAGGAGAGGAATTTCAGTTGTAGCCAGGTGAAGGCAACACCTGGAGAGGGGACTGGTGTTGGCTCAGGGTTAGGGCCTGCAGTCCTCTACCTAGCTCTCCTAAGTTATATTCTGTCCTTGATCATTGCGTTTGACTTTGGAACCATTTTGTATGATTACATGTCTTTACAAACAAAGCAGAAAAGTCTTTTAGGGAAGTCTCAAAAAAAATATAGCAAAATAACGTGCGTGTGACGAGGCACAAAAAATTAATGTGGAACTCAGAATGTTATTGCAGCCAATAAAAATGAAGAGAACATATCCATATATGTAATTTACCTCTACATCAAGAACAAATTTTAAGATTAATTTTTAGAGGGGAAGAGAGCGAAAACTGATGTGGGAGATACATACATGATCAGTTTCCTCTCTCGCACCCCCCCCCGCCCCCCCCGCTGGGGACCTGGCCCACAACACTGGCATGTGTCCTTACTGGGAATGGAAACTGACCTTTTGTTTCACAGGCTGGCAATCAATCCACTGAGTTATACCAGCCAGGGCTATCACAAAAAGTTTAAAATAGCACTTGTCAAGAAAGGATAGCAATTTAATAAAACTCCTATAAGCATAAAGGTTCTTTTATTTTCATTTTGTTTCCTTTGCTTTTATGTATATCCTTTTGAACTATCTGCCTGTGAAGGGATTAAGTTTGAAACAGCTCATCCAGTCCTGAGGTTACCTAATGTTCAGGCAGCATGGAGAAAGAGGCCTAGGTCTTTGATGGTATTCACAAATATTTCATCATGATAAACCATTCAACATTTAAAAGTGCAGTAAATGAGAACACATAGTTCTTTCAGGATGGTTGGACGATGAAAGACAATGTATTGCTAAATTAATTAAATATCAATGGTTATTCTAAAGCCATAGTTGAGTAGCTCAGTGAGTGAGAACACTGTCTCAATACACTAAGGTAGTTGTTTCATTCCTGCTCCGGGCAGATTCAAGAATCAACCAATGACACCTCACTGGTGTGTCCCAGTGGATCGAGCTCCATTTGGTATTATCTGTACCCACCATTTTTAGCAACACACATCTGGCTTTTTAGGTTTATCCCAGGGTCCTTGTGTTTCTCACACGTCCCTACAAGTAGAGATTCCTATCACCAATACATGGTGTCCAGAAGGAACTTCAGGGGAACCATATAAATCATCTGGAATCTGACTTCAATAGGAATTAGGACAATGTCCTTCATTTGGATTTTCTCCGGGTTTTGAGTTTTAACTTCACATTGAACCTAAAATTATCTTAATGTTAAATTTTAAGAGTCAGAGATGAAACAGTTACACCTTTTAGATCTCTCTTGCAAATTAGTTCCTACATTTTTTATCTCAGGACCTATTAAAATATTTCACATGGAGTTGAAAAATTAAGTTAACTTATAAAAGAAAATACAGCCATTGTGCAAAGAGAACAAATTCACGCTGGAGGTCAGTTGCCACAGTAACAGGACCACAAACTCCACTTTCATACCTAGCTGTGCTGAATCTAAATGTGAACATCACTCATGAAGAAATGTCACAACACCCTGAGGTGAAAGACCATTAGTCACAGCAATATTAAGTATGTCATTTCAGTAACTTCAATATTCTGGCACAAATAACACACCTTTTTTAATTACTAAATCTTTTATTACAAAATCATTAAGTATCTAATGCTGTAATGTAATATCACACTCACACACACCATATATTTTAGATGAAACATTAAAATTGTTCGTCCGTCTTATGCTAGACATTCAGATACCCTACCAACCACACTCAAGCAGCTGTTACTTCTGACGGACCCTGTATCTTTAATTGTGACTATGTGAGCTACTGTCTAGAGCATGAAATTGCGGGAAAATGTGGCGGTTCAAGGCTCCTACTTACAGAAAATAAATGGCACAGCAGCAATATCATAAAGTGCCTTGGCTGAACTTTAAAAAAATCACATGTCATCTCTATTGCCTCTATAGCATAATGCTCTAGTAGGTTCTATAAAATATATCAACTATGGAAAATTTTTTTCGTATGAATGTCTCAAGTCTCTGAAGAAATTCCTAATGACATAACTGCAGTGCATTACCAAGAAGTGTATTGAAGTATACCTTGTTATTACAAGTTTGAGCAAGGTTAAATATATGAATCTTGAGGTTGATAAAGAAATCAACTACACTCAGCTGTATTAATGAAAACAGTTCACGTCATCTAAATACAGCATGTCAAAATGATTCTGTCACCATTTGTCAACATACGCATTACAATCATTAAGGAAGAGTTTCTGTCCTTGTGATATAATAATCTCATAGCAGAGCTTTCTTTGGTTTTGAAACTGGAAGCTAATTATTTAGTAAATATACACGAACAACTTCACGTACTTAGGGGCTGTCTGTACTTTCTCACATACCCCTGACCTCTTTTTTGTTCCAACCACATCAATTAATATTCATCAATTCTATCTATGAGTACCCAGAATATACATCAGGATTTTAATATATTGATGTAATCGTTTCTATGAAGGGCATCTTGGTAAAGTACTTAATGTTTCTATTTCTTACATTAACGCAAAAAACAAAAGACACCCTGCATGGAGACATGCAACACAAGTCTAAGTCAACCACAAAGGGCATCTCCATTTAGATTTTCTTACTACATTGTGCATCCCAGTGTCCTCAGTCTTCTATGGAAAAATACATGAGTGAACCACACCTAGTATACAAGAATTCACAGATATGTTAGGCAGCAACAATGAACCCCATTATTTCACACACAAATTAGGAAAAAACCCCAGTAGCATGAAGTGATGAGATTGGAATCACATGAATAGTTCCTTCTCAAAATATCTCAAATGCTGTCAACATATAATAGGATACATAACTAAAACCCATCTCCTAGATGTTTGGAAACACACTAAAAGGTAATTGTCTGTGTTTTTAACCTTTGGATGATTCTCTATAGTAAGAATTCTGATTTAGAGCAATACTGGAAAACTAAATATCTTTGATTAACTTTTACTGTCAATTCTCTGATATTTTGAAATTTTTTCGATTACATACTTTCCTAAATTTGTATATATCCTGACTATGGGGGTGACTTTTCTCCCAAGTCCCCTGTCTTGGGAGAAAGTCCCAAGTCTTTCATCTGTCCCCTGCCACAGATGAAAGTAAGCATGACATGATCTGCTTGGGGAAAAGAGGTGGCCGATCCTTCAAGATGGAAGGGCCGTGAGCAGTGGCCAGTTTCTCAGGGGAAAAAGGCGTCCAGCCCCCTCCTCAGGAGCTTTATTGGGTTGTAGTACACAGGAATACAGGGTGGCAAGGAGCAAACAGTAGGTAACATTTCAAAGAAATCTGAGGGCTTAGTCTAAGTCAGTGTCTGTCAGGAAGATTTTCAGAAACTTTGGGAGACATACTGATTTCCTCTCAGACCCTTAGCATATGAATGAAAGCACTCTTAGCAGAGCAGATTTCACAGGTTTTTCAGGAATTCTTTGTGGTGCCAGATTTTTGCCTGGACCTGCTCTGGCAAGGCAAGGAGCTGCACCCCTCCCCATCACCTAATCAGGCTTAAGGGGATTAGAGCCAGGATGCGCTTCTCTCAGAGGACTTGGGGCCTTGGGCTACCTCAAAAACCCAAAGGGCACAGGTCTATTGCCGCTCTTTGTTGCAGCCCCCCAAGTCCTTCCATGATGGCCTCCCAAGTGATCAAGTCTGGCTTAGGTTGGTCCCTGTTGTGAGGAGACTTATTTGTCATGGACTTCCGACCAAGTTTTGGGAGCAAGGAGAGGAAACAGGCATTTGCTACCAGAGACAAGCTCTGTCTCCTGTGGCTCACATTCTGGAGGGTGTTCCCTCATCCTTAGCCATGGGGCAGGGGGTTAGGGTTACAATTTCTGAAACCAGGCAGAGCGGTCCACACTAGACAGCAACTTTCAGGCATAAATTCTATGGGTTCTTGTGAACTGCGTAGTTTTGAGCTGTTCATTCTTTATTATGAACACATAATTCCATCGCAGTGTGCATCCCCGAGACAGTGTGGATGTACTTTAGGTACACTGTTTCTAAATCTTCTTTTTAAAGTTTTATCTAGTAGGAATTCTTCTTAACTTTTTAAAAAAGGTTTTACAGGCTGGAAAGTACTTGTGCTGGAAGCATTAGATGGTCAGGAAAGGGCCTGGAACACATGTGTGTATAGCAGTCTGTACTAAAAATTTTCTATTATATTAATCCTGATTTCCATTTTGGTACACTCTAGTCAGGACCGAATGGGTTAGATATGTAAGAATCTTCTTCAATCTGAAAATCCTGTAATTCCCACCCCTTTCTTACTTAAACATTGTTACCCTGATTTTGAAGGAAGTTTTTCTTTGTCAGTTAATCTTCCTATCTGTAGTAATTCTTCTTCAAGTTGGTGTGGGGATGATGACAGAACTTAGTATATGCAGAGATAAAATCTTAGTGCAAAATGAATAAATATGCTGTAGTTTAAAAAACAAGATTTTGCCCTGGCTGGTATAACTCAGTGGATTGAATACAACCCTGCAGACCAGAGAGTCCCTGGTTCCATTCCCAGTCCAAGGCACATGCCTGGGTTGCTGGTCTCCAGTAGGAGGCGCACAAGAGGCACCCACACAATGAGTTTCTCTCTCTCTTCTCTAAAAATAATTAAATTTTTAAACAAAACAAACAACCAAGATTTCATTTACTATTAAAGAGAAGAGAAGGAAATATTAACATGGGAGAGATGTGTCAATCGGTTGCTCACTGCCATGCCCCCAACTGGGGACTTCACCCCAAACCAGGCATGGGCGCTGACTGCAAATGAACCAACAACTTTTCAGTTTGCAGGCCAGTGCTCAATCAACTTCAGCCACACCAGCCAGCGCTCTAGTATGACTTCTTATATATCATATAAGCTGTGAATACTGAAAAATAGTATTCAACATTCTTTTCATTTGTATTGTTGGTATTTACAATGAACTCTGATGTTGACTCAACTTTGAATATTGGTTGCAGCTTTGTAACATTTTAAATAGGCTTGTTATGCTTCTTTCCTGTAGGAATTATCACATGTGGATTAAGGTATGAAGGATTAGGAACTTTGACAAATTCATTATATTTTTAAGTCTTCTCTGATGATAGACAGTTGAACAATGATAAAAGATATTAAGTTTTCCAAATTTTACTGTTTCTCTGTAGCATAAATTCTCCAATCTTGAGGAAGTAATGAGCACAGGTGAAAAGCCTTGACACATTCCCTACATTTGTAGTTCTTATCCTCCATGATGTCTGTGATGTTAGTAAGGTGTCAGCCTAATGGCTTTACCACACAATATACATTATTTCCAATATGAATATTCTGATGTTTAGAAAGGTGAGAGGACTGGCTAGGCCCCTTGCCACATTCTCTACCTTTATACGGCTTCTCTCCACTGTAAATTCGCTGATGTTAAAATTTCAGGAACACGTAAGGGCTTTGCTATATTCTCTGCAATTACATTTCTCTCCCATTTTAAATCTCTAATGCCAATTAAGTTTTGAGGATGAGCTGAAAGCTTTATTACCTTCTCTATATTTATAAAGCTTCTCTCCAGTATGAATTTTCTGATGCTGAGTAAGATTTAAGGATTTGCTGAAGGATTTACCACATTCTGTACTTATGATAGGCTTTCCTTCAGGATGACTTCTTCCATGTTGAGTAAGGGTAGAGGAACACCCAAATGTTTTACCACATTTTCTACATTTATAAGGCTCTCTCCAGTATGAATATTGTGACGCTGATTAAGAGATGAGGAACACATAAACAGTTTAGCTCGTTCTCCAGATTTATAAGGCTTCTCTCCAACATGAACTCTCTGGTGTTGATTAAGTTTTGAGGACTGGGAAAAGCCTTTACCACATTCTGTACATTTATAAGGCTTCTCTCCTGAATGAATTCTCTGATGTAGATAAAGTGATGAGTACCAGGCAAAGTCTTTACCACATTGTCCACATTTATAAGGCTTCTCTCCAGTATGAACTCTCTGATGTTTATTAAGGATTGAGGACTCCGTAAAGGCTTTACCACATTCTGTACATTTATAAGGCTTCTCTCCTGAATGAATTCTCTGATGTTGATTAAGTTTTGAGGACCAGGCAAAGTGTTTACCACATTCACTACATTTATAAGGCTTTTCTCCTGAATGACTTCTGTGATGTTGATAAAGTGATGAGCACCGGGCGAAGTTCTTACCACACTCTGTACATTTATATGGCTTTTCCCCAGTATGAATTCTCTGATGTTGAACAAGCCCTGAGAACTGGCTAAATGCTTTACTACATTCCCTACATTTATAAGGCTTCTCTCCAGTATGAACTTTCTGATGATAAAAAAGGGCTGAGGACCGGCGAAAGGCTTTATCGCATTCTTTACATTTATAGGGCTTCTCTCCAGTATGAATTCTGTGATGACATTTAAGTTTTGAGGACTGGTTAAAAGCTTTACCACACACTTTACATTGGTAAAGCTTCTCACCAGTATGAACGCTTTCATGTCGTGTAAGGTCTGAGAACCACATAAAGGCTTTATCACATTCTCTACATTTATATGGCCCTTCTCCCGTATGAATTTTCTCATGCCGTGTAAGGTATGATAACTTGCTAAAAGCTTTACCACATTCTCTACATTTATAAGGCTTTTCCCCGGTATGAGTTTTCTGATGTTGAATAAGCGCTGAAGACTGGGTAAAGGCTTTACCACATTCTCTACATTTATAAGGCCTTTCTCCCGTATGAATTTTCTCATGCCGTGTAAGGTATGACGCCTTGCTAAAGACTTTACCACATTCTCTACATTTGTAACGCTTTTCCCCAGTATGAGTTTTCTGATGTTGAATAAGCCCTGAGGACTGGGTAAAGGCTTTACCACATTCTCTGCACTGGTAACGTCTCTCCCCAATATGACTTCTTTTCTCATGTGGAGTACAGTAGGAATGCCCTTTAAAGACTTCACCACATGCTTTATATTTGGAGAACTTCTTTCCAGTATGAATTTTCTGATGGACAGTAAGACATGAAGTTCGACTGAATGTTTTTCCACATTCTTTATATTCAGAATGGTTTTCTCCCGTCTGGCATTTCTTAAGTCTATTTCGATTGAGTATGTGACTGAAGACTTTGCTACAGGGTACACATTTGTAAGTGATTTCACTGGTACAAATATTCCCTTGTTTAATGTGACTGCAGGACTGCTTCAAAGACTGGGCACATTCACCTTGTTTGTTTGTTTTCTCCAGAATACGAATAACCTCATGTGTACTGTAACTTGACATTTTCTCAAAGAGTTTCTGGCCTTTATAATGGTTGTCTGGCAGCTGAAGATACTGATGGTTGTAAGGATTAAACCCATGGTCGAAATTTTTCCAATGTTCATTATCTTGGTAAACTCTGCCTTCATTACATGTACTCTGGTAATTAATGAAGAAAGAAAGGCCATTATTAATAGGTTAATTTCATTATACATGTACACTTATTCGCAAATATTTGTGGTACCTATTCTCTGGTACCGACTAAACAATGTGGGGTGTATGTATTAAAAAATTCGCCCAGCCATGGCAGGTGTGACTAGTCAGCTGAGCTCTGTTTCACAAAGTGAAGGCTTTCCAGTTCTAGTCCCAATCAGGGAGCTAGCCCGGACTGTAGGTTCCGTATACTGTAACGGTGTAGGCAAATGGCAAACATTTGAGGTTTCTCTCCCAAAACAATGTTTGGCTTTCTCTTTCTCCTTCCCTTTCCCGCTCTCTAAAAATGATTCAATTTTTCTTAAAACAAATCACTCCCAAGTTTACAACATGATACATACTTAAATATGAAAACAACCCTATTCCTCAAAAAGGAATAATAATTCTTTAATAAAAACACTCTGAAATTGATATTTAAATTGTCCATGTGCATTATATATCACTAAATTTTAGAAAGCAGTGCTGAAAATTAATAGAAATCTACACTTTAACCAATTCAAATGACTATTCACACCATGGATTATGTGAGTTCCTAAATGTCCTGACTGCATTTGCAAGAATATATACACACAGGAAATGGTTTCTAGTCTTCACATTTGGACACACCTTTATCTGCATTGTCACTGACTGAAAGTAGGATATTTCCGTAATGTGTACTATTTTTGACCTATAGAGATAACAAGGATTTTCTCAAACAATAATTATCCTATGTTAGTTAAGTTCCTTTTAACACCGCTTTTTCTCATCATACACATTCTTATTAGGCTATCAATACATTATCAAAGGCACACCTTCTGTTTCTTACCAGTATTACTTTAGAAAATAAATCTTCCATCCCTGGCTTTCTCAAAGAGGCCTGATTGTCATCAGATGAAACAGCTGAAAGATACAAAATAAATGTTCACAGGTTTGACACTCTGGGGAGCATATAACAAACATACCAGCAAGTATTGACTGCATTCCGTTTCTGAGTACTCCTAAAGAAAGTTAAATGTTCCCAGCCAGAAAAGGTATAATGGGACAAAGTCACATAAAAAGTGTGTATTCAGGAAAAAAAATCAATCAATAAAAAATTCAGTATTCTTCCTTGGTTGCTTGAAGATTGGTCACCATCATGACACAGTAATTTACTTGTGAATACAAAATGTGCAGTATTTAAATTGATGAAGCAAATACCTCTGCTTTTATTAAGAAACTGGTCTTTGTAGCGTGATTTTGTGCCCGATCACATGGAGGCCTAGATCCCTGTGATTACACAGAAAAACATGTAAAAAAGAGTAAGAATTGTCTGTTTCACTAAGGATGTAGCATGTCTTGATATAATTTCCTTTTCTTCCAGGGATATCGAACGCTGATGAATTAGTTCTTAGCTGAAATCTTTAGAGTTGGAGCTCTGGTCTCCATTTCTTTCACTGATTTCTTGGCCACTCTATCTGTCAGGGTAATGACTCCTGTGGTTTATGTTGCCTTTCGGCATAATATATTAGTTTGAAAATGAATTCTGACTCTCTTTTTTTTTAAACCTACACAGTAAGGATTTTATTTTTTATTTTTTAAAAGGTTTTATTTATTTATTTTTAGAGGGGAAGGGAAGGAGAGAAGTATCAATGTATGGTTGCCTCTCATGAGTCCCCTGTTGAGAACTGGCCTGCAACCCAGGCATGTGCCCTGACTGGGAATCGAACCGCGATCGTGTGGTTCACAGGCCCGCGCTCAATCTACTGAGCTATGCCAGCCAGGGCCTTGAATTCTGACTCTTGATAGATTGCACCAGAAGCCAAGAAATCACAACCAGAGCTACAGGTAATATTTTCAATTATGAAAGGTCATAGTTATATGGTCTATTTTGTGAAATAGTACTTAGTAATGGAATACTCATTCTGCAATGAATTTAAAAAAAAAGTCAAAAAGTGTAGGACCAGCCCAGATATCAGCTTTCTGTTGGGATTCAGAACCCACATATCAGCTTTGTGTTGGGATTCAGAACCCATTTTAGAAATGGCAAGACAACTAGCTTTGTCTTCATTTATGATCCAATAAATAAAATGTCCCAAACATACACTTGTACAAAATGGCCTGTATGAGAAGAGGAAAACAGAAATAGGTACACAAGAACACAACAAAAAAAGTCAGTGGGACTTCAACGGCAAATATTGGTGCTAACAAAAAAAATGAGGAAAGATTCTTCAGTGACTTTATCGTTGGGGACTATGGAAATTTTTCACAAGAGAAATGATAACCTAAACTTTAAAAAACCTTATCTCATGATCAGACATTGGAATGATTAGTGTAAGCCATCAGATGTATCCCAGATTGTCCAAACATTGAAAGTAATACTTATGAAAATCCCAATGACACTTTTCACAAAAACAGAATAGTTCATTCTAAAATGAAGATGAAGGTTGACTGGTGTAACTCAGTGCCTTGAGCATCATTACCCAAAAAGGATGGCCAATTCAATTCCAAGTCAGAGCTGATGCCTGGGTTGCAGGTCATCTCCCTTTGGAAGCAGGAGAGATGTAACCAAGTGATGTGTCTCTCCCATATCGATGTTTCTCTCCATTTTCCTCCTTCAATCCCCTCTCCATAAAAATACATAAATAAAATATTTTTTAAAACATATTTCAAGCCCTGGCTGGTGTAGCTCAGTGCATTGAGCAAGGACCTGTGAACCACATGATCACAGTTCGATTCCCAGTCAGGGCTCATGCCTGGGTTGCAGACCAGTTCCCAGCAGGGGACTCATGAGAGACAACCATAGATTGATATTTCTCTCTTTCTCTTCCCCTCTAAAGATAAACAAATAAAATCTTAAAAAAAAAACCCACATATTTCAAAGCTTCTCTTATCAATAAAGTACATAAAAACCATTAAAGCAGACATAAATAATTAAGCACAGTGAATGAAAAAGCCTACATACAACTTCTCCTGTATAGGCTCAGAGGCGCTGCAACAAGAAGGCTAAATAAAACCAAATGAGAAAAGAATATTCACATAATCAAAGACTGCTGAAAAAACGGGTGGTCCATCTGTAAAATAACGACTAAAATTGGACCCCTACATGAAATAATATACAAATAGTGAATAAGAATGGAGGAAAAATTTAACATAAAACCAGTAACTGTTAATCTAGTAAATGAAAAGGTATAATAAAAAAGATTTTGACCTATTTGCTTCACAGTAACACCAAAAGAAAAGGCAAACAAAGTAAACACAGACAAATGGGATTATACCAAATAGAAAAACTTCTGCACATTAAGGCTAATCATCAGTTGGTGAAAAACACAATTTGTAGAATGGAAGAAAATCAGTGGAAAGCACATATTTTCTAAATCTTTAGCATTCTGAATATATTTAGTTATCTTTAAAAAACACCATGATAAAAAAAGTAACACAATTTTAGAAGTGACCAAAGACATATGGTTAACTAATCTATAAATTAGGGACACACAATGAGAACAGACAGATACTTTCTTAAGTTGTGCAAGAGAGGCTGGTCTGATGGTAGTGGGTTTTCACAACTCAACTCAAGTTAGTGTTGATAAGCTGTGAAAGAGAAATGAATTAATACACACAAAATAACATAACTAGACCACTTTCTTATGCCATGTACCAAAATAAACACAAAATGGATTAAAAACCAGAATGGAAGACCTGGAACTATGAAAACACTGCAATAAAGGAGAGTCAATGATATCTGCTGTAGATCTTACCAATGGGTTTTTGTACATATGTAGGTATATATGTACACATATCAATCAAGAAAAAATAAACAAATGACACTACAACACTGTAAGATTTTACACAGCAAAGGAAATCAACAACAACACAAAGAAACAAATAAGCAATCTACCAAAGAGGGAAAGTTATCCACCAATGATACTAAATATCCACAATATGGAAAGAACTTACACAACATCAAAAAAAAATCAAACAATCTGATTAAAAAATGGTACATGTCTTGAATGGATCTTTCATCAAACAGGACAGAAAGATGGCCAATACACATATGAAAAGATGTTCAACATCATTCATCGTCAGACAAATGCAACTTGGACACACAATGAAATACCATCACACATGTAACAAGATGCCAATTGCCAGTGAATCAACAAATGAGCATCAGCAATGATACAGAGAAATGAGAACTCTCACGCAGCCACCACACAAAACAAGATGAAGGTCCCTCAGAGGCTGACAAACAAGTACCACAGGACACAGCAATTCCATTTCTGGGGAGTTACCCGAAGAATATGAGAATACAAATTCAAAGCGGTATACGCACACCCATATCGACTGCAGAATCCTTTACAACAGTGAAGATATACAAGTGAAAAAAATCACTGTGGCTATACCGGTGGTGTACAATTTGGAAGAAATGAAAAATGTTATTTGAGTTGACATGTAACATCAAAAGTGATTATCCCATCAAGTCCCCCTTCATGATGTGACTCCATATGCTTATATTCTATATTAAAAAAATACAATTACAAACATAATCTCCAAGTTGCTGAATATTCAGCAATCTTCCTGGTATACACATCACATTTTTTCTTTCTTTTTTTAAAAGCATATTCCTTTCTTTTTAGAGAGAGGAGAAGGCAAGGAGAAAGGGGAAAGAGGGAGAGAAACATCAATGCATGGCTGCCTTCCACATGCACCCTACTGGCGGCCCAGTCCCCAATCCAGGCATGTGCCCTGACTGGTAATCAAACCAGCAACCCCTGGGTTCTCAGGCCAGTGCTCAATTCACTGAGCCACATAAGCCAGGGCCACATCACACTTTTTCAAGATACATTCTTAAACATCATGTTTTTCATTCTGTATTATTAAGATTGAAACTCCCATGTCTTAACTAAAACATTAAGGAAAAACTATATATGATCCTCATCATGAGAAATAAAAAGAGAATCCACAGGCTAAGAAAAAAATATTTGCTAAAGATGACATATACAGGATTACGTGTAACATGCAAAAATCTTTTTAAACTCAACAGTGACAAGAGCACAAACCTGACTAAAAAGGCTCAAACACCTTAAAAGAAAGCACACTAAAAAAGGTACACAGATAGAAAATCAGTATCTGAAAAGAACCTCTACATCTTAAGTCAGAAAGGAAATGCATATGAAAACTAAACAAGCAATGCTGACAACAGCAAACGCTGCTATGGATGAGGAGCAACTGGAACTCTCATTCACTGCTGGTGAAAATATAAAATTGTACAGTCCCCAGGGAGGAGAGTTTGGAGGTTCTAACAAAACTAAACAAATACTTATTCGATCCAGTAACTGTGCTCCTTAGTATTTCACCGAAGAACATGAACTGTGGTTGATAAGGATGGACCAATGTAACTTCATAAATATCATGAATGTACTCTTCAGCTGGGGGACACTGAGAAAGGGTGAGGGTTATGCATGTGTGAGTTCTTATTAACTTCTACACAATTTTGCTGCAAAGCCAAAACTGCTCTTTGAAAGTCATTCACAGACCTTCTCCTCTGATGTACATTTACTCAAGTCTCTGAGTCTTTCCTATGGCTGTTTTTTTTTTTTTGAAAGATTTTATTTTTATTTATTTATCTTTAGAGGGGAAGGGAAGGAGAGAAGGAGAGAAATATCAATGTATGGTTGCCTCTTGTGAGTCCCCTGCTGGGAACTGGCCTGCAATCCAGTCACGTGCCCTGGCTGGGAATCGAACCTTGGATCCTGTGGCTCGCAGGCCCACCCTCAATCCACTGAGCTACACCAGCCAGGCATCCTATGGTTGTTTAAGCACATCCAAGAAATGTATGTTTGCATTCTCTACTAAAACACACACACATACATATCAATTCACAATTAAGATGACCAGCCCTGGCTGGTGTAGCTCAGTGGATTGAGCGCAGGCCTGCAAACCATACGATCACGGTTTGATTCCCAGTCAGGGCACATGCCTGGGTTGCAGGCCAGTTCCCGGCACGGGACACACCAGAAGCAACCATACATTGATATTTCTCTCCCTCTCTCCTTCCCTTCCCCTCTAAGATAAATAAATAAAAATCTTTAAAAAAAAAAAAACAATTAAGATGACCAGGATAAAAAAAAACCAACAACCCAGAAACAACATTAAGTGTTTTCCAAAAATGTGGAGAAAGCGGATCTTGTACATGACTGAATGAAAGATAAATTGGTACCAACAGTATCTATAACAACTGGGATATCAAAATATCAAAAACAGAATTGATCTCTAACTGCACACTTCTGCTTCTGGGTAGTTATTTCTCCAAAAGAATTCAAAGGAAAACTTGTGAGAGACATTGGCACACTTGTGTTGACGACAGTACAATTCACAAAAGCCTATAATAGGTGGAAGCAACCCCGATGTCTATGGATAAATAAATACATTTAAAAATGTAGCATATACACACAGAGGAATTGTATTGTCAGGAAACTGAAGATCTTAACACCACATGACGTTTTTGAGGACATTTTTTAAATGAAGCACACGAGTCATGAAGAGACAGATACTATAGGGTGCACTGAGGTAAGTAATCTAATGGGGGCCACCTCACAGTAAAAGAACAAAGGTAATTACCTGAGACTTGGTTTTAAGGCAAATGAATAACTGTTCAATGTACACTGAGACGTGACTGTCAGATGGAAGTTGCAGGAGGTCACACAGACAACAAAGGAAGTATACCTAACGTGAATGGACTATATAGTTATAGACGGTTAGGACGCTAGATTTGGGAGGGCATCTGACAAAGATGGAAACATAGGTAAACAACTTTGCTTCCTCACATAATCAAAAGAAATATACAACCAAAAAACAAGGAAAACTGCCAGAAAATCGAACTGTACAAAAGCCTGACAATCAATGAGTTCAAGAAGAAGCATTAATCTGGACTGATAGGAGGAACAGAGATGGACAGCTAGAGCTAAGATGACTTCTGGTTAAGTTGGTGGCAGGACAGGGTGGGTGAGATGGTGGCTGTCATAAGGGCAGTCCCACATTCAAGTGCACATATACCAGGAGGAACAACTGGGGAGCCAGACACACCGTGCCATCTAGGTTCTAGGGTGGCAAAAGTAAGCCTCAAAACCTCTGGCTGTCAAAACCTGTGGGGGCTTGCAGAGGTGAGAAAAACTGCCAGTCTTACAGAAGATTCTGTTGGAGGGGCCAACAGGGTCCTAAAATGTACACAAGCCTCCACACCAGGGAATGAGCACCAGAAGGGAACACTCACTTTGTGGATAGTAGGGGAAGTGACTGAAAACGGGGAGACCTGACCAAGTACCATTGTTCCCTCTGACACCTCCCCTGCACACAGTGCCACAATGTTATGAAGTGAGTTCCCTACACTACCCAATACCTCAGGCTCCTCCCCTTAAACATGACGGGTGCACAGACACAAAGAAATACGCCCGAATGTAGGAACACATCCAAAATCCACAAAAAGAACTAAGCAATAAACAGACAGCCAACCTATTACATGCAGACTACCAAACACTGCTAATCAGGATGTTCACAGAGATGAATGAGTATGGGTACAAAATAAAGGAGGAAGTGAAGACTATACAAAGTGAAATTAGCAAAAAATACAAAAAACCAACAGTAAAGGGAAGGAAACTGGGCCTAATTCAACAATTTGGAACAAAAGGAAAGAAGAAATATCCAACGAGAACAGAAGAAAAAAAACAAGAATTCAAAAAAAAATGAGTCTCAAGCCCTGGCTGGCGTAGCTCAGTGGATTGAGCGCGGGCCTGCGAACCAGACAATCGCAGTTCGATTCCCAGTCAGGGCACATGCCTGGGTTGCAGGCCGGTTCCTTGCAGGCTAACTACCAGCATGGGACGCACAAAAGGCAACCACACATTGATGTTTCTCTCCCTCTCTCCTTTCCCTCCAAAGATAAATAAATAAATAAATCTTAAAAAAAAAAAAATACGTTTAAAAAAAAAAAAAAAATGAGTCTCTACAACCTGTAGGACAATTTTACCATTCCAACATCCAAATCATATGGGTGTCAGAAAGACAAGAGGAAGAGCAAGAAATTGAAAACTTATTTGAAAACATAATGAAGGAAAACTTTCCCAATCTGCAGAAGGAAATATACCTCTTAAGCCCAGAAAGCTCAGAGAGTCCCAAACAAGGTGGATCCAAAGACGAACACACCAAGACACATCAAAATTAAACTACCCAAGATGAACAATAAGCAGAGAATCTTAAGAACAGCAAGAGAAAAAAACACAGTTGCCTACAAAAAAGTTCCCATAAGCCTATTGGCTGATTTCTCAAAAGAAACCTTACAGGCAAGAAGGGGCTGGAAAAAAGTATTCAAAATTATGAAAAGAAAGAAATATATCCAAGATTAGTCAGTCCAGCAAAGCTATCATTTAGAATGGAAGGGCAGATAAAGGACTTCTTAGATAAGATCAAGTTCAAGGAGGTCATCATCACCAAGCCCTTAAGCTATAAAATGTTACAGGGATTTATCTAAGAAAAAGAAGATGATCAAAAATATGAACAGTAAAATGACTACAAACTCACAACTATCAAAGACTGAGCCTAAAGTAAAAGAAACTAAGCAAACAACTAGAACAGAAGCAAAATCCCAGAAATGGAGTTCACAGAAAGGGTTATCAGTGGGCAGGGGGTGGGGGTACAATGGGGGAACAGGTAAAGGGAATAAGAAGCATAAATGGTGGGTACAAAACAGACAGCAAAGGGTTAAGACTAGCATAAAAAATGAAGAAGCCAAAGAATTTATATGTACGACTAATGGACATGAACTAAGGGGAGAAATGATGGAGGGAAATGGGGCACAGGTTGGAAGAACATCAATGGGAGAGAAAAGTGGTACAACTGTAATAACATAATCAATAAAATACACTGAAAAAAGGATGCTAGAAATGTGCTCACATGATTTTTAACAAATTTGAAAACAAAAGATTTCTAAAGGAGATAGTTATAAAACTTTTCAAAATTTATATTCAATTTACGGATATTTTTACCTCACAAAAATAGAATATGAATCCAGATATAAAATTAACCCTATTACAGTAACTACACTGGACAAAACAAACATTGACCATTAAAGCACAGAAAAAAACAAGATGCTATATTTTGGCATGAATAGTGTGCCCCATTTTGCCTAAATTTTTGAGATCAAACTAAAGATGTACATTATACATGGGTAGCACCTGAAATAACTCGTATTTCAGACTCTTGTGTTTTGTAACTAGTTGTTACATAAAATTTCCTATACCATAATATGTGAAGAAAATGCTAGAATTCCTTTATATACAAAAATAGCAAAAAAAACTAACTATAAATATGTACAGAACTGAATTTGAAAATTACAATAAAAGATACTCTTTTCCAGAAAGTTTGGGCAGAATACCTGGGTGCACATTATCCACAGGAGCTCGTTACACATGGCAAAATACGGTAAGTCATAAAAAACATAGGTAAAAACAACACAAACATGCACATAATTTTCACAGCAAATGACATATGGCGGATTCATATTTTCATTAACTCCCACAATATATCACGTGTACTGAGTTGAAAACTAACATTCACTTTTCTAATAGATGAATAAAACCAAAAACATAACTCAATTTGGGAAATCTACTATTGACAAGGAAAACCAGTGAGGATGCTAGCTGACTGAGATGGAGAGATGGACTTTGAAGAAAAACTCCAAGTCTTTTTCTTAAAGGGCTTGACAAAGACTTATTGGGACTCACTCACTCTGATCTCTAGCCTTGGGACAGCAGATTGAAAGGTGCTAGAGATTTCAGGGAGGGGCTCGACTGTCTGCCTTCAGGGCTAAGGCAGGAGGAGCAGCTTTCCCCCACACAGAAGGCCCTTGCTGAGCCCTCCCCACCACAGAGAGAGAAGGAAGGTACTATATCTGAGTCCCCACCTACTACCTGGCTAGTGGTATAAGCCTGTCCTAGTCATTCCCTGAGACCTTGCCCCACTCCACTTGAGAAATCACCCAAGCCATGTCCAGTGGCTTTCCCACTCAAGTGGCCCCTCTTGCATCATGGTTCAGACTCTCCTAAATCTTTCAAACAAGCTGGATCTGGTCTCTGCATGGCCTGTACCTCTCACTCAGTGGCCACATGCTGGCAGGAGACACAGGTGGCCTTGAATCACATCTTGCCCTCTCTGGGGACCCTACAAACCAGGGAATTAGGACCCATCTGCACAGGTGGTACTGCACATCACTCTGTAATGGGTGCCAGGTGATTGATCCTGGGCAGATCACAGGTTGTGGCTGACCTTGAACCCCCAGGGAGGACCCACAGCCAGTAGACAGCTTAAGACCATGTTACACTCCAACCCTACCACTTCTACAAGCAACACACTCAAGGGCCAGAATCACTGAGCACCGAAGCACCACCAAATAATTTTTAAAATATGAAGTGCCTAATAATTCTGTAACTCACTTCTTACCAAAGAATAGAGATGAAGAAATCAGGTAACAACAGAGACTCTCCCACATGGTGGGCAGTGCTGTCAAGTCAGCTATGGCAGTAACTTACTGAAGAACTTAGAGAGGTAAATAAACACAGTAAAGTATTCTAACATGAAGGAATCAAAACATACACTATAAACTTCTTATGTTATTTCATAGTATGCGAAAGGACATTTTAAAGTGAAACAAAAAATTAGATTGTCTCATTTCGGGTGGTGAATGTTACCGTGATGAAATCACTGAGTCAGTCTAAACTTGGTAGGATCTTATTTGTAGCTTCCATAGTATCAGATGTTATAAACCAGAAAACATGACACCTGTCCCCAAGGTTCTTGGGGTTTCTGAACCAAATTCCAGGATTCAATCGTTTCCTTTGTAATCACTCTCCATGAGAAAAAAGCAAAAGTTAAAAACAAAAAAGCTTAATATACCTTACACAGAAACGAACACATATGTTTGTGGGACCCCAATGGAATGCAAAAGAAGCCAGAGCACAGCAGCTCTCGCAAGTGAAGGAAAAGACTTTGGCCCCAAGTGCTAACAGGATGAGAGAGGTCACCTGACATGTTGGACACAAACTGGCCCTCTACAACAGCAGCAGAAATAAACCTGAAATTCTCAAAATCCCGTCCACTGACCACACTTAAAGGTCTGGCTTCCACCATGACCTTTGGGCCTCTCACCTGTGTCACCTGCTTCCCCATCCCCACCTACCTGGGGGGGCAGATATTGTCTTTTCCCTGTTCACAATCCAGCAACCCTTCATTTGCTCCAAAAAGGTGACCAGAACTGGCTTGGCGACAAAAAGTCCTGTTTATTCAAAAAAAGAATCATTAGTTTTGAGGGAATTTTGCCATTTTCCATTCCATTTTCTTCTCAGGTAATTAAACTGGTAATATAAAATATTCTAGAATGTGATTTTCCAAAATACTGTTTACAGTAGCACCTTAATTATTCTAGGTCACAAGTAAACTTTTCAGACACTAAAAGTTCCTAATTCACATAATTCACAAAGTCTTTTCTCTCTATACAAGATAACCTCCAATTTCTCTATTGAGAGTTACAATCTGAAGGGCTCCCGCACAAAGCAGAAGTCCCCAAAAGATGTTAAACTAACAAAACAAAACCCTGCAGGTGGAGCAGGAGGTCTAAAGGAAGTCTTCCTCACCCACAGAGACCAGGGTCCTGTAGTTCTCCAACATCACATCCACATACAATTTCCGCTGACCTGGGTCCAGGCATTCCCACTCCTCCTGAGAGAAATCTACTGACACGTCCCTGAAAGTCAACAGTCCCTGAAACAGCAGAGTTCAAAATGTCATCCAACAAGCAAACACTGTTAGGAGAAGTGGTTTTGAGCTAAAAGAGTACCCCGAGGTCCTTACTAATATTATTTTGACTCAGACATATGTTCTATTGTATTTTCAAACACTAAGAAATGACGTTGACTACCACAAACCCCAAACACAGACTTTACTTTTTGGAAAAATACTCTTTAAAACAAAGGCATCAACACAGGCATATGTATAAGCGTTGTATTTGTATCATCTGGAATAAGCTGTGTACATTTGTTTCTCAGCTACAAAACTCATGAGGAGTTGAAAGTGTTAAGTACTTATTCACATTTAATTCAGACAAGAGACAACTGAAGATTTGCGAAAGTGCAGATTCTGATACAGGACTCTGGGATGGGGCCTGTGTTTCCACATCTTTCACGAGCTCACTTTTTACTACTGACAGCAAAGTCTCTGGTCCATGTGCCACACTTCTGAACAGCACACAAAACAATACAGAATTCAGACATATCTCTGAGCTGGAAATGGTTTATAAAATTTACAGTTTTCAAGAAATAAGAAACAACAGCCAAAATACTATTTGAAAATGTTGTATAAGTAATCTTAGAACAAAATTATTCTTCCTATAAGAGTATTTTGTGAAACATATAGTAAAGGGTAGAGCTAAATTTTCCCCCGAATTTGATGTACAATTTTTCAACAAACACAGGCAAATTCATGTAAAGAGATCTCGTGACTATTCATTGGAGTTTCGGTAACTGAGAAGAATGCAAACATCTGAGGAGAGTAAGAAACCTAAATAACTGAAATGTTAACATTTTATGCTCACAGATTGTCATACATATGGAAACTAGCTACAACTGAAAAGTGATAGAAAATAGAATTTTCATGTCAATGAAATTAAAATTTGTGATTCTGTAAATATCATAAATCTAACTGTGGACGGTGTTCTTTGTTTTGTAAACACAATAAGGAGAGGAACATACATAACGTCAGAGCTATTATTTCTCAGCTTTTTATTTCTCTTAAAATTTTGTGTATCATTAGTGGAGAGCTATTACCTTACAAATTTAACTGAACTGAAAATGCAGTTATATTGCTCTTGTAAACTTTATTGAAAATACAAAAACTAACAGACAGGATATGTCTGTAACATGAGTGTGGAATATAATGAAAATTTACAAGAACAAGGCCTCGTTGAGTAAATCCTTCATGTTTGAACCATCAATCTTGAGAAAATAAATGCAGGGCCTTCATTTTCCAAAGCAAACAAACTAAATGACAACAAAATTTGCAGATAAAATCTGATAATTTTATCACATTTCTCAATAATTCTCTGCTAGAACCTTCTCAATGATAAAGGGAAACAACTCCATAGTTAAGATAGCACCTTAGTCAGGTAACTATCAGGTTGTCTGGAGCAATGGACATGCTCTCACTGAGGCATACGGAAGTACATGTCATCACTGCTGTGACATTACTGGTAAAAATACAGAAATCAGAAAATCATTATGTGAAAATGATCATAAATAAACATCAATTTTTACAAATGCAAATTCGCATGTACCTGTCCCTTTTTGTACCCTTATCAGTGTATTTAGGTACCAAGACTTCCACACAAAACTACCAAACAAGGCTCTTCTACCTACTCTTCTTTGTCAGAACTTTCTGAACTTCTCTCACTAGAAAATTTTATGTTTTCTTAGCCCTGATATACAGAGCAGATGCTGCAGCCACATGAACCTAAAGCCTACAGGTCTCTTCCCTACCAATACCTGAGCCTCTGAGACCATCCCAACAGGGATGTTGGACATCAGTGTCTTCCCATGTTGATCTGTCACAGGGGGGATGTGTTCAGTAGTTGAAGGTCATGAATTAAACAGGGAAATTCTTGAGCTCCTCAGGGAGCTAAAGATAATGAAAAGAAGGACATGGAACAAAAGATAAAAGTAAATAAACTGGTGACAACAACCACCATTATTTAGTCAATGGATGCCTGCAAGTTCCTATTGGCAAAAGTTTTGCTCTAAAAAGTTTGCCTTAAAATCTGGATTTCTTAACCGCCCACCTTTCCTTTATTACAAATTATCTTGAAAAAGTCATGAATGGAAGGAAAAAAGTACATAAACTGTTGACACAGAAAATAATTAAAAGAAAATATTAGAGAACAACCTCACTAAGCAAGAATATCAGAAATAGAGAAATAAACATTGCAAGACCTAAATCCACTCATGAGAGGAGGAAAAACATAACCTCTACCCAGGACACACAATTTACCTGAGAAGCGGCCATGTCACCCTGCTCAAGCTCTGGGTTGTTTTCTCAGGGAACGATGTGCTGAGGAGTCAAGTGTGCACGTTGAGGATGTAGCTTCACAGGTGTCCACACAGCCCCTTTATCCTCTTCCACCACACTCACAGGCAGAAGGACCTAGAAATGATGAAAAAGCCACTCTCTCCTGACCCTTTTCATACCAGACTTACGAACAATGAGCTCCAACATGGAGACCACACTGGCAGTTTCTTCTTCCTCCTTTCAGGTGCTCTTTCCTCCCACAGATGTCCACAAACTCCTATAGCAATGAGAACATACACTGCTCTCCTGAACCCCAATCACAGCACAGAACCCTTTTATCTTTCCTGAAAGAAAAATAAAGAAAGCCTGAAAGCCTATCTTTCCTGAAAGAAAGCTTGCTCCTCACACTCACAAATGCACTTGGTGTCCCTCTTGCTAATCTCAGGCATCACCTTAGAATCCAGTATAAGACCTCATTAAACAACCATGCCCCACTCAGAGCAGCTGACCAACTCTGTGTGGGAGCAGATGCCTACAGATGATGCCTTTTCTTAAACTCCTCAAGTGAGCTAGTAAGAACCAAGGGGCAACCTTTTGGTTTAATGAGCATGCACATCCCATGGGGATCTGGGCCCCACTCTAGGTTATGAATCTGCAGCTCAGCAGTGAGGACCATGAAATGGCATCTTTCTCTAGTTCCCTCCTGGTGCCTGCGTTGCTCCCCCAGAGCTCATTTCAGTAGCACTGGGCAACAGATAGTAGATCCAGCACACCTCGGACCTCTGGGTACTGTGAGGCACTGAAACAAGAACTTCTAGAAGTGCAGCACCCTAGGCAGACTACCTTCCTCTTTTCTCACATAACTGCAGAGAATAGAAATCTTCAGGCTAAAAGCTTTGGGAAAAGTTAGCCATTGAAATATATGCCTGTCAAATCACTTCGCCACGAATAGGCGGGAGGTCGCTCCAGTACATCCTTCAGTAGTTTCAGAGAATGGACAACAGGGACGTGAGGGGAACAGTTCCTTTGTGGCTCATAGTCACTAATTCAACAAATCACATCAAGGGATGGAAAAAGCTGCTGAACACTGGGTGAAGTCATGAAACTAGGTTCGGACTGCTAAGATCACTCACATCCTTACCAAGTGCACACTGGAATTATTAAATTCCAATGGATGGTTCCACATATGATAAAGAATAGAAAGGATGCACGGCTCAGGAATTAAACGAGATACAATTAATTTAAAAGGAAAATGCTTTGGGTTTCTTTTCAAAAGTGCAATGACTTCTAAGTTTCAAAAATAATGACTATAATTTTCTTCTACTTAGAAAATAATAAGAGCTGGTCATGATAGGTCACCAATGCTTACTTCAAAACTCATGATTTACAAAAAAGCAGATATGTAATAGACTAGGATTTCTCTCAGTATGTGTTTCAAATGAATTTAATGTGAGAGATAGAAAAAAGTAAATTCATAGGAGAGGAAAAAAGGCCCCATGTTTTGAATATTTTATGGAAAACGTTTAGATGGTGCCAGACCCAGTCATTTTTTCTCTCAGGTCACCACCTCCCTTTTGCCATCCTGGGAAATCAGAAGAGAATGATGAATAAATAGACAAGTCCCCCCCTTTTTAGTGAGAAAGAGCTGCATTTGGAAGCTAAGAACCATCAAACCTTTAATCTGGAGATTTAACATTCTTCTTCAAATCTATAATTCAGCAAATGTTAAAGTAAATATATAAAGTACAAGCGGGTATCTCACAGCTTCATCAGCCACATTCCATCAGCTCCCCACTCATTGAGATCCCGGTTCCCGTACGCCTCCCGCTACTTCCTGGTTCTGCCCCGGGATCTGTTTCCCTCTCTTCCCCCTTTTCTTTCTTCCCTGTTGTCCTTTCCTGTGTTTCCTCTCCCCCACCCCCTCCTTTCTCCTCTTTTCTCTATTCCTGTCCCTACACCTGTTACTTGCTCCTTCTCCCCGATCTTTCTCATTGCTCCCGCCTCCATACACTTCTGGCTCCAGCGCTTCCCCCAGGCCTGTGTCCCCCCTGCTGCCCTGGTTACTTGTCTTTCCAGTCACCCCACAGCCGCCCCACTTGCAGAGCACTTTCCCGCTCAAACCCGTCTCCCCAAACCGCCTTTCTGTTCCCCCAGTCGCTCCTCCAACTCCTCTCCTCAGAACCACTCTCCCGGTCTGAAGAGCCTCCTATTAAAGGGCTGACTCGGCGCCGTTTGTCTCCCTGCTCGCTCATCTCCACAACCTCTAACTGTCCCAGCTGCAGGCGTTCGCCGAGCTCTTCCCCTGCCGCTCACTTGGTGCCCTGTGGGTGTCCGTGGGGCGGGCGGGTGTCTGCAGAGAGGGCTGAAGATCCCACACCCAGGGGCAATTCGGCCTCCTGAGGGGCGCCAATTGTTTACTCCACCCGCGTCGTCTCCTGAGACCTTAAAGGGCGCGCAGGGTGGGCCGGCTGCCCAGGGAACAGCTTTCGGCACCAAACCACGCGGTGGACCGAATTTAACTACAAGAAGGTGGAGAACTCTCCCGCGGGACGGCCTCAGGGTTTCCGCGTAAACCGGCCCTCCGCAGCCTCCGCAGGGAAACGGTCGGGGTTCCGGGACGTCTCACCTGGATGTGGGATTCAGCGCTGCGGGAGGCGTAAATGCGAGTATTTCCAGGCCCACAGTGATAGTGAGGCTTCCCGCGTACAGGACAGCGGCCGGAGAACCTCAGGTTTGAAACCGAAAGACCCGACCCGGAAGACTCCCAGGGCCTTCACTGCTCCATAACCGCCGCCCGGTGAAAACAAACTGCGCGTGCGCCACTTACAGTCCTCCCAGACTGCTTCCGGGGAGGAGAGGAATTTCAGTTGAAGCCAGGTGAAGGCAACACCTGGAGAGGGGAGTGGAGTTGGCTCAGGGTTAGGGCCTGCAGTCCTCTAACCTAGCTCTCCTAAGTTATATTCTTTCCTTGATCATTGCATGACTGGAACCATTTTGTATGCTTACATGTCTTTACAAAAAAAGTAGCATAAAAATCTTTTAGGGAAGTCTCAAAAAATGGCAAAATAACATGCGAGTGATCATGAGACAAAAAATTAATGTGGAACTCAGAATGTTATTGCAGCCAATAAAAATGAAGAGAACATATCCACATACATAATTTACCTCTACATCAAGAACAAATTTTAAGATTAATTTTTAGAGGGGAAGAGAGCGAAAACTGATGTGGGAGATACATACATGATCAGTTTCCTCTCTCACACCCCCCAGCTGGGGACCTGGCCCACAGCACTGGCATGTGCCCTTACTGGGAATGGAAACTGACCTTTTGGTTCACAGGCTGGCAATCAATCTACTGAGTTGTACTAGCCAGGGCTATCACAAAAATTTTTTTTGAAAACACTTGTCAAGAAAGGATAGCAATTTAACAAAACTCCTATAAGCATAAAGGTTCTTTTATTTTCATTTTGTTTGCTTTGCTTTTCACATCCTTTTGAACTATCTGCCTGTGAAGGGATTAAATTTGAAACAGCTCATCCAGTCCCGAGGCTACCTAATGTTCAGGCAGCATGGAGAAAGAGGCCTAGGTCTTTGAGGGTATTTACAAGTTATTTCATCATGATAAACCATTTAACATTTAAAAATGCAGTAAATGAGAACACATAGTTCATTCAGCATGGTATGACAATGAAAGGCAATGTATTTCTAAATTAATTAACTATCAATGTTTACCCTAAAGCCATAGTTGAGTAGCTCAGTGAGTAACAACATTGTGTCAATATACCAAGGTAGTTTTATTCCTGCTCAGGGCTCATTCAAGAATCAACCAATGATCCCTGACTGGTGTGTCTCAGTGGATGGAGCTCCAGCTTACAAATTGAAAGGTCACAGGCTCCAATTCCAGACAGGACACATGCCTGGGTTTCAGGTCAGGTCCCTAGTAAAGGGCACACGAGAAGGAACCATACACTGATGTTTTTCTACCTCTCCCTCTAAAAGTAAAAATAAAATCTTTTTAAAAAAGAACCAATGAATGTATAAATAAGTGGAAAAACAAATTTCTATTTACCTAACTCTGTCTCCCTTCCTCTTTCTCTGAAAATCACAGAATCAAACAATGAATGCATAAGTGGAAACAGAAATTGTTTTTCTCTCTCCTCTTTCGCATTTATAAAAATAAAAATATGAAAAATAACCAACAATTTTAAACCATAAAGTATGTTAAATAGAAGGAATGGGGATAATATCAAAAGGGAATTCTTGAAATCAGTATTTCCAAAGAGGTACAACTATTCAAAATAAAATGCTCCTATCTGCAGCCTTGACTTTGGGAGCCTCAGGGAGACCAGCTGAAACAAGAAAATGATGGAACTGGCTGCTGTGACTTAGTGAATTGAGCACCAGCCTATGAACCCAAAGGCTGATAGTTCAATTCCCAGTCAGAGCACATGACTGGGTTGCAAGCCAGGTTCAGAGAGGCAACCACTCCGTGACATTTTCTTCTCTTTCTCCCTCCCATCCTCTCTAAATATAAATAAAACCTTAAAAGAAAAAAATATGTCACTGAAAAAAAGATGCAACAAAGTTCTTTCATCAAAAACCCCACGGGGAGCTGCTTGGACCTTTGTGTTTTGTTGGCAAAACATATTCCTAGGTTTTGTTTGGCTTACTACACTAAAAAATTATTTTTCCCCATGCTATAACTATGTATCTTATATCTTACACCTACGTCAAGCTTACTATTAAATGGCACAGATGTATCATCACAACCACAGGTTGATAATTATAATAGTAATTATATAACAGTGCAGCTTCCATCAGAAATTTCTCCTGCCTTTCTTCTCACTATATACATTTACTTTTTGCAATGCAATTATTCAATTAATTTATTCAATGCCCTACTTTAGGAGGGTTCATATGAGAAATACAGGGAAGTTATCAGCCTCCTAATCTACATCAGTAATAGGAAAGAGTGGTTTGGAAGATATTGAAGTACAACTCCACAAACTCTTTACATGGGTTTTCTTCCCACCACTGCCCAACCCATGCATGGCTTACAGGGTGCCCAGGGTAGGACTCCCTGGAAGAATGCCTTCTGTGTACTCTTCCAACTTGAGGAAGAAGTACTGAGCCCGACCTGGAAAAATGTTGTCTGGCATCTTGTGTGTTTCAGAACACTGTTATAACTTTGCAAGCACCCATTAGAATGGAAGGGTTTTAAAGTGAACTCAAACCCAGATGCAGACTTCACTGAAAGCATCATTCCATCTGTGTCCCCTGAAGCTGCACGAGCTTGAGTCACAGCAGGGTGACATTTACTTTCCCCCTCCAAAGAAATTTTAAAAAGTCCTAGGCTTCAATGACAAATATATACAAGTGTCCAATAAGACTCCTCCAATTCAAAGACCTATCTAGGGTCCTCCTCACACATTATGGTGGGACACAACAAGCACACCTCAATAAACCTCCACCTTCAGAAAAATAAAGAAAAAAGAGAAAGGTGGTGCTCAGAGGCCTCCAGCCCACAGCAAATGTGCAGTTTTGCCGGGCAGAATGTACTTCCCAGACTTATTTCTGGGCACCACAGGGAGGAATGATCTTTTTCTCAACTCCAGTTCTCCCAGGAATACAAATCTAGTTCTCTCCTTTCTTTGTTCCTGACTTCACCTAGTCACACCTAAGAGCACTAGAAACAACGCCTTTCCTGTGAAATAAGCACTTTTACCACCTAGCTTTTTCTAATAAATACTAACAGTTTCAGGATTATTTGGAAGTTTATCAAAGTGACAGTGACTTTTATACTACAACTTTATAGAACCCTAAACTGTAGAACAGTGATTTTTTATTAAAGATTTTATTATTTATTTTCAGAGAGGGGAAGGGAAGGGGAGAGAGAAACATCAATATGTGGCTGCCTCTCAGGTGCCCCCAGTACCCACACTGGGAACCTGGCCCATAACCCAGGCATGTGTCCTGACTGGACCCTTTGGTTTGCAGCCCATGCTCAATCCACTGAGCCACATCAGTCGGGGCTTTTTTTTTTTTTAATAGCACTCTACATGGAACTCAGGAGCTCCATTTGGTATTATCTACACCCACCATTTTTAGCAACACACGTCTGGCTTTTTAGGTTTATCCCAGGGTCCTTGTACTTCTCACACATCCCTACAAGTAGAGATTCCTATCACGAATACATGGTGTCCAGAAGGAGGAACTTCAGGGGAACCATATAAATCAACTGTAATCTGACTTTGGTAGGCATAAGGACCATGTCCTTCATTTGGATATTGTCCGGGTTTTGAGTTTTAATTTCACATTGAACCTAAAATTATCTTAATGTTAAATTTTAAGAGTCAGATATGAAACAGTTATACCTTTTAGATCTCTTGCAAATTGGTTCCTAAGTTTTTGATCTCATGACTTATTAAAATATTTCACATGCAGTGGAAAAATTAAGATGACTTATAAAAGAACATACAGCCATTGTTGTGGAGAGAAAACAAATTCCTGCTGGAGGATGCTGGAGGTCAGTTGCCACAGTAACAGGACCACAAACTCCATTTTCATACCTAGCTGTGCTGAATCTAAATGTGAACATCACTCATGAAGAAATGTCACAATGCCCTCAGGTGAAAGACCATTAGTCACAGCAATATTACGTATGTCATTTCAGTAACTTCAATATTCTGGCACAAATAACACACCTTTTTTAATTACTAAATCTTTTATTACAAAATCATTAAGTATCTAATGCTGTAATGTGATATCAAACTCACACACACCATATATTTTAGATGAAACATTAAAATTGTTCGTCCGTCTTATGCTAGACATTCAGATACCCTACCAACCACACTCAAGCAGCTGTTACTTCTGAAGGACCCTGTATCTTTAACTGTGACTATGTGAGCTACTGTCTAGAGCATGAAATTGCGGGAAAATGTAGTGGCGGTTCAAGGCTCCTACTTACAGAAAACAAATGGCACAGCAGCAATATCATAAAGTGCCTTAGCTAAACTTCAAAAACCCACATGTCATCTCTATTGCCTCTATAGCATAATGCTCTAGTAGGTTCTATAAAATATATCAACAATGGAGAATTTTTTTCATATGAATGTCTCAAGTCTCTGAAGAAATTCCTAATGACATAACTGCAGTGCATTACCAAGAAGTGTATTGAAGTATACCTTGTTACTACAGGTTTGAGCAAGGTTAAATATATGAACCTTGAGGTTGATAAAGAAATCAACTACACTCAGCTATATTAATGAAAACAGTTCACATCATCTAAATACAGCATGTCAAAATGATTCTGTCACCATTTGTGAACATACGCATTACAATCATTAAGCAAGAGTTTCTATCCTTGTGATATAATGGTCTCCTAGCAGAGCTTTCTTTGGTTTTCAAACTGGAAGCTAATTATTTAGCAAATATACATGAACAATTTCACATACTTAGGGGCAAGCTGTCTGTACTTTCTCACCTATCCCTGACCACTTTTTTGTTCCAACCACATCAATTAATATTCATCAATTCTATCTATGACTACCCAGAATATACATCAGGATTTTAATATATTGATGTAATCATTTCTATGAATGGCACCTTGGTAAAGTATTTAATGTTCCTATTTCTTACATTAACGCAAAAAACAAAAGACACTCTGCATGGAGACATGCAACACAAATCTAAGTCAACCTCAAAGGGCATCTCCATTTAGATTTTCACAGCCACTTTCAGGCATAAATTCTATAGGTTCTTGTGAACGGCATATTTTGACCACTGTTCATTCTTTATTAAGAACACATAATTCCACTGCAGTGTACATTCCCTGAGAGACAGTGTGGCTGTAAGTTACCTACATTGTTTCCTACACTCTTCTTTTTAAGGTTTTATCTAGTAGGAATTCTTCTTAACTTTTTAAAAAAGATTTTACGGGCTGGAAAGTACTTGTGCTGGAAGCACTGGATGGTCGGGGTAGGACTGGGAACACAGGTGTATATAGCAGTCTGTACTAAAAGTTTTCTATTACAGTTTCTGTACAAGTATCTAATCCTGTTTTCCATTTTGGTACACTCTAGTCAGGACTGAATGTGTTAGATGATATGTAAGAATCTTCTTCAATCTGAAAATCCCATAACTCCCACCTCTTTCTTACTTAAACATTATCATCATGATTTTGAAGGAAGTTTTTCTTGGTCAGTTAATCTTCATATCTGTACTAATCTTCTTCAAGTTGGGGTGGGGGATGACACCATTTTAAGATAAAATCTTAGTGCAAAATGAATAAATATGCTGTAGTTTAAAAAACAAGATTTTGCCCTGGCTGGTATAGATCAGTGGATTGAATACAGGCCTGCAGTTAAAAAACAAGATTTTGCCCTGGCTGGTATAGATCAGTGGATTGAATACAGGCCTGCAGACCAAAGAGTCCCTGGTTCCATTCCCAGTCCAGGCAACATGCCTGGGTTGCTGGTCTCCAGTAGGGGGCGCGTGAGAGGCACCCACACAATGAGTTTCTCTCCCTTCTTTCCTTCTCTCTGAAAATAAATTCTTAAAACAAGAAACCAAGATTTCATTTACTATTAGAGAGAAGAGAAAGGAGGGAAATGTTAACATGGGACAAATGTGTTGATCAGTCCCCATTCCCATGCACCCAACTGGGGACTGGACCCCAAACCAGCCACGGGTGTTGACTGCAAATGAACCAGCAACTTTCAGTTTGCAGGCCAGTGCTCAGTCAACTTCAGCCACACCAGCCAGGGCTATAGTATGAATTCTTATATATCAAATAAGATGTGAATACTGAGAAACAGTATTCAACATTCTTTTCATTTGTATTGTTTGTATGTACAATGAATTCTGATGTTGACTCAACTTTGAGTACTGGTTACAACTTTGCAACATTTTAATTAGATACCTTATGCATGTCTCCTCTATGAATTATCACATGTGGATTAAGGTATGAAGGAGGATTAAGAACTTTGACAAATTCATTATATTTTTAAGTCTTCTCTGATGGTAAATGACAGCTGAACAATGATAAAAGGTATTGTTAAGTTTTCCAAATTTTATTGTTTCTCTGCAGCATAAATTCTCCAATGTTGAGGAAGTATTGAGCACAGGTGAAAAGCTTTGACACATTCCCTACATTTGTAGTTCTTATCCTCCATGATGTCTGTGATGTTAGTAAGGTGTCAGCCTAATGGCTTTACCACATAATATACATTATTTCCAATATGAATATTCTGATGTTTAGAAAGGTGAGAAGACTGGCTAAGCCCCTTGCCACATTCTCTACCTTTATAAGGCTTCTCTCCACTATAAATTCGCTGATGTTGATTAAGATTTCAGGAACACCTAAGGGCTTTGCTACATTCTCTGCAATTACATATCTTCTCTCCCATTTTAAACTCTCTAACGCCAATTAAGTTTTGAGGATGATCTGAGCTTTATTACCTTCTCTATATTTATAAGGCTTCTCTCCACTCTGAATTTTCAGATGTTGAGTAAGATTTAAGGATTTGCTAAAGGATTTACCACATTCTGTATGTATGATAGGTTTTCCTTCAGGATGACTTCTTTGATGTTGAATAAGGGTTGAGGAACACCCAAATGTTTTATTACATTCTCTGCATTTATAAGGCTCTCTCCAGCATGAATTCTCTGGTGTTGATTAAGTTTTGAGGACTGGGAAAAGCCTTTTCCACATTTTGTACATTTATAAGGCTTTTCTCCTGAATGAATTCTCTGGTGTAGATAAAGTGATGAGTACCAGGCAAAGTCTTTACCACATTCTCTACATTTATAAGGCTTCTCCCCAGTATGAATTCTCTGATGTTTAGTAAGGATTGAGGACTCCGTAAAGGCTTTACCACATTCTGTACATTTATAAGGCTTCTCTCCTGAATGAATTCTCTGATGTTGATTAAGTTTTGAGGTCCGGGCAAAGTCTTTACCACATTCTTTACATTTATAAGGCTTCTCTCCCGAATGTATTCTCTGATGTTGATTAAGTTTTGAGGACCGGGCAAAGTGTTTACCACATTCTGTACATTTATAAGGCTTTTCTCCCGAATGAATCCTCTGATGTAGATAAAGGGATGAGCACCAGGAAAAGTCTTTACCACATTCTCTACATTTATAAGGCTTCTCCCCAGTATGAATTCTCTGATGTTTAGTAAGGACTGAGGAGTCCGTAAAGGCTTTACCACATTCTGTACATTTATAAGGCTTCTCTCCAGTATGAATTTTCTGATGGTAAATAAGGGCGGAGGAGTGGCGAAAGGACTTATCACATTCTTTACATTTATATGGCTTCTCTCCAGTATGAATTCTGTGATGACATTTAAGTTTTGAAGACTGGTTAAAAGCTTTACCACACACTCTACATTGATAAAGCTTCTCACCAGTATGAATGTTCTCATGTCGTGTAAGGTCTGACAACCAAATAAAGCCTTTATCACATTCTCTACATTTATACGGCCTTTCTCCTGTATGAATTTTCTCATGCCGTGTAAGGTATGACGCCTTGCTAAAGACTTTACCACATTCTCTACATTTATAAGGCTTTTCCCCAGTATGAGTTTTCTGATGTTGAATAAGCCCTGAGGACTGGCTAAAGGCTTTACCACATTCTCTACATTTAAAATGCCTTTCTCCCGTATGAATTTTCTCATGCCGCGTAACGTATGACAACTTGCTAAAAGCTTTACCACATTCTCTGCAGTGGTAACATTTCTCCTCACTATGAATTCTTTTCTCGCGTGGAGTACAGCATGAATGCCTTTTAAAGGCTTCGCCACATGTTTTACATTTGGAGAACTTCTTTCCTGTATGAATTTTCTGATGTACACTAAGACCTGAAGTTCGACTGAATGTTTTTCCACATTCTTTATATTCAGAATGGTTTTCTCCCGTCTGGCATTTCTTAAGTCTATTTCGATTGAGTATGTGACTGAAGACTTCGCTACAGGGTACACATTTGTAAGTGACTTCGCTGGTACCAATATTCCCTTGTTTAATGTGTCTGCAAGACTGCCTCAAAGACTGGACACATTCACCTTGTTTGTTTGTTTTCTCCACAACAGAAATAACCTCATGTGTACTGTAACTTGACATTTTCTCAAAGAGTTTCTGGCCTTTATAATGGTTGTCTGGCAGCTGAAGATACTGGTGTTTGTAAGGATTAAACCCATGGTCGAAATTTTCCCAATGTTCATTATCTTGATAACTTCTGTCTTCATTACATGTACTCTGGTAATTAATGAAGACAGAAAGGCCATTAATAACAGCTTTAATTTCATTACACATGTACCCTTATTCCCATGAATAGAAATAACTATTCTGTGGTACCTGCTAAACAATGTTGGTTGTATGTATTGAGAAATGCGCCCAGCCATGGCAGGTGTGACTAGTCAGCTGAGCTCTGTTTCACAAAGCGAAGACTTTCCAGTTCTAGTCCCAATCAGGGAGCTAGCCCGGACTGTAGGTTCCGTATACTGTAACGGTGTAGGCAAATGGCAACCATTTGAGGTTTCCCTCACAAAACAATGTTTAGCTTTCTCTTTCTCCCTCCCTTCCCCTCTCTCTAAATATGAATCAAATTTTTCAAAATATCACTCCCAAGTATACATGATACATACTTAAATATGAAAACAATCCTTATTTATCAACAAATAATCAATCTTCAAAAAAAGATTGTGAAACTGATCACATTTAAAATGTCCATGTGCATTATACATCACTGAATTTTAGAAAGCACTGACTGAAAATTTAATCTACAATTTAATCAATTCAAATTATTATTCACAACATGGATTATGTGAGTTCCTAAATGTCCTGACTGCATTTGCAAGAATATATACACACAGGAAATGGTTTCTAGTCTTCACATTTGGACACACATTTATCTGCATTGTCACTGACTGAAAGTAGGATATTTCCCTGATGTGTACTATTTTTGACCTGTAGAGGTAACAAGGATTTTCTCAAGGAATAATTGACCTACGTTAGTTAAGCTCCTTTTAACATCTTTTTTTCTCATTACACACTTTCTTATCAGGCTCTCATTACATTATCAAAGGCACACCTTCCATTTCTTACCAGTATTACTTTAGAGAATAAATCTTCCATCCCCGGCTTTTCCAACAAGGCCTGGTTGTCTTCTGATGACACAGCTGAAAGATACAAAATAAAGTTTCACAGCTTTGACACACACTGTCCTTAGCAACAGGTTTCGACCATATTCCATTTCTGAGTACTCCTAAAGAAAGTTAAATGTTCCCAGCAAGAAAAGGTATAATGAGAAAAAAGTCACATCAAAAAGTTTGTATTCAAGAAAAAAAAATCAATTAATGAAAAATTCAGTTTTCTTCCTTGGTTGCTTGAAGACTGGTCACCATCATCAATGACACAGTAACTATCCTGACCAGCAAGTTCAATACCAGTAGACTACGTCATCAGAAACAAACGATCCTAATGTCTTTCACCCTGGACAGGCAACAGCATGCAAGAAATTTGCTTTTTATGCTATTGCTTATTAGATGTTTCTTCCTAGGCACTTGCAGATACAAGAAGGGACAGACAAAGGTGGAGTATGAAGGGAGAAGAAACCTAAAACCTCATTTGCAAAATGTTCTTAATGTATGTTTCAGACATAAGTCTTAATCCTTTTTACACAGTAGGTATTCTATAAACGTGTGAATACAAAAATGTGCAGTATTTAAATTAATGAAACAAACACCTTTACTTTTATTAAGAGACTGGTCTTCGTAGTGTGATTTTGTGCCTGCTGATCACATTGTGGCCTAGATCCCTGTGATTACAGAGAAAAGCATGTAAAAAAGAGTCAGAATTGTGTTTTATTAAGGATGAAGCATGTTTTGATACAATTTCCTTTCCTTCCAGGGATATGGAACTGCTGATGAATTACTTCGTAGCTGAAATGTTTAGTGTTGGAGCTCTAGTCTTTATGTCTTTCACTGATTTCCGGCCCCTCTGTCTCGGGGTAATGACTCTTGTGGTTTATGTTGCCTTTCAGCATAATATATTAGATTGAAACTGAATTCCGACTCTTGATAGATTGCACCAGAAAACCAAGAAACCACACCAGAGCTACAGGTACTATTTTCAATTATGAAAGGTCATAGTTATACGGTCTATTTTGTGAAATAGTACTTGGTCATGGCATGCTTGTTCCTCTTTAAGCAATTTTTTTAAAAACTAGTGAGTCATAAGGTGTATAGAACCAGCCCAGATTTCAGCTTTGTGTTGGGATTCAGAACCCATTTTGGAGGTGGCAAGACAACTGGCTTTGGCTTGCTTTATGATTCAATGGATTATACACACACACAAAAGATCCCAAACACAGACTTGTGAGGGGAACACCGGCCAGCGAGGTTCCCTCTAGTGGGGAATGCCCTGAGCCCTTCTCTGAAATGGCTTTTATTATAGCTGGGAAGTGCAGGGGTACACAGCACACATGCACAGCTTATCAATGTCCAACAGGCTGTAGTCATAAAAAACTATCACTGTCTACAGATAAAAACTGAAGAAACATAGAAATCTTTCCAGGGTGGGGTCTGTGACACAGACAGCTGTAAAGGCATATATCATGAAGTAAGGAGTCTCACTCTTTTATGCCTTGAACTCAAACATCTGGGTTGTACCGACAGGGCTTATTGCTGAACAGAGCTGGCTTCAAAGGACAAAAATGTATATTTTAGGCCTGATTCCCATGCGACCCATAGAGTTAAAATCGACTCATGCCTGTCACCTGCGTTATGACCTGGTTTTCCTTTCAGAGCTTGCTCTCTCAGGTCTACAATCTCTGAAACCACACAGAGCAGTCCCCAACAGACTTGTACGAAATGACCTGTATGTGAATAAAAAGACTTCAAGGAAACAGAGGTAGGTATACAAGAACACAATGAAGTCAGGGGGACTGCATGCGCCAACATTGGTGCTAAAAATAAAAATTAGCAAAAATTCTTCAGTGACCTTATCAGTGAGAACTATGCAGATTTTTCAAGAGAATTAATAAACTAAGAACTTTTAAAAATTTATTCCATGATCATACATTGGAATGATAATAGTGTAACCGGTAAGTAGTACCCCAGGTGATCTAAACATTTAAAGCAATACTTATCAAAATCCCAATGACACTTTTTGCAGAAATAGAATAGTTCGTTCTAAAACAAAGATGGGGGTTGAATGGTGTAACTCAATGCCTTGAGCATCATTCCCCCAAAAAGGTGGCCGATTCAATTCCAAGTCAGAGCAGATGCCTGGGTTGCAGGTCATCTCCCCTTTGGAAGCAGGTCAGATGCAAGCAAGTGATGTGTCTCCCCCATATCAATGTTTCTCTCCCTTTTTTCCTCCCTCAATCTCCTCTCCATAAAACTACATAAATTATTTTTAGAAACATATTTCAAAACTTCTGTTATCAATAAAGTATATAAAAACCATTAAGGCAGACATAAATAATTAAGCACGGTGGATGAAAGAGCCTACATACAACTTCTCCTGTATAAGCTCACAGGAGCTTCAACAAGGAGGCTAAATGCAACCAAATAAGAAAAAGATATTCACAAAGTCAAAGACTGCTAAAAAACTGGTGGTCTATGTGTAAAAATGAGTAAAATTCAACCCCCTACATAAAATAATATACAAATAATGAATAAGAATGGAGGAAAATTTTAACATAAAACCAGTAACTGTTAATCTACTAAATGAAAAGGTATAAAAAAGATTTTGACCTATTTGTTTTCACTGTAACACCAAAAAAAAGGCAAACAAAGCAAACAGAGACAAATGGGATTATACCAAATAGAAAAACTTCTGCACATTAAGGTTAATCATCAGTGGGTAAAAAACACAACTTGTGGAATGGAAGAAAATTAGTGCAAAGCATATATTTTCTAAATCTTTAGCATTCTGAATATACTTAGTTATCTTTAAAAAACACCACGATAAAAAAGTAACACAATTTTAGAAGTGACCAAAGACATATGGTTAACTAATCTATAAGTTAGGGACACACAATGAGAACAGACAGACACTTTCTTAAGTTGTGCAAGAGAGGCTGGTCTGATGGTAGTGGGTTTTGAGAACTCAACTCAAGTTGGTGTCAATAAGCTGTGAGAGAGAAACTGAACTAATACACACAAAATAACATAACTAGACCACTTTCTTATGCCATGTACCAAAATAAACTCAAAATGGATTAAAAACCAGAATGGAAGACCCGGAACTATGAAAACACTGGAATAAAAGAGAGTCAATGATATCTGCTGTAGATCTTACCAATGGGTTTTTGTACATATGTAGGTATATATGTACATATATCAATCAAGAAAAATAAACAAATGACACTACAACACTGTAAGATTTTACACAGCAAAGCAAACCACCAACAAAACGAAGAAACAAATAACCAATCTACCAAAGAGGGAAAGTTACCCACCAATGATGCTAAATATTCACAATATAGAAAGAACTTACACAACATCGGAAAAAATCAAACAATCTGATTAAAAAATGGTACATGTCCTGAATAGATCTTTCTTCAAACAGGACAGAAAGATGGCCAATACACATATGAAAAGATGTTCAACATCACTCATCATCACACAAATGCAACTTGGACCCACAATGAAATACCATCACACATGTAACAGGATGCCAATTGCCAGTGAATCAACAAATGAGCATCAGCAATGATACAGAGAAATGAGAACTCTCATGCAGCCACCACACAAAACAAGATGAAAGTTCCTCAGAGGCTGACAAACAAGTACCACAGGACACAGCAATTCCATTTCTGGGGAGTTACCCGAAGAATATGAGAATACAAATTCAAAGCAGTATACGCACACTCATATCGACTGTAGCATTCTTTACAACAGTGAAGATGTACACCTTAAAAAAAATCACCAGTGCTATATTGGTAGTGTACAATTTGGAAGAAATGAAAACTGTTATTTTAGTTGACACGTAACGTCAGAAAGTGGTTATCTCATTACATCCCCCTTCAAGATGTGACTCTACGTTTATATTCTATATTCAAGAAATACAACAGCAAACATTTTCCAGACTATAAACTGCACCCCCAACCCCCACCCCAAATTTGAGAGGAATAAAGGTTGTTAATGTTGCTGTTGAGTTCTGCTTACATTTACATTGGTAAACTATTATTTATGTTATTAAATATTTTACCACATTTTTTGCTTCAAATTTTTTTCCTATTTTCCTTCTCTAAAACCTAGGTGCATCTTATGATCCAAAAAATATGCTCATCTCCAAGTTATTGAATATGAAACAATCTTCATGACATACACCATCAAATCACACTTTTTGAAGATACATTCTTAAACATCTTTGTTTTTTATTGTGTTATTAAGATTTAAACTCCCATGCCTTAACTAAAACATTAAGGGAAAAAAAAACAACAAAAATATGATCCTCATCATGAGAGAGAAAAAGAGAATCCACAGGCTAAGAAAAAAATATTTGCTAAAGATGACATATACAGGATTACGTGTAACATACAAAGATCTTTTTAAACTCAACAGTGACAAGAGAATAAACCTGACTAAAAAGGCTCAAACACCTTAAAAGAAAGCACACTAAAAAAGGTATGTAATACAAAATCAGGATCTGAAAAGAACCTCCACATCTTAAGTCAGAAAGGAAATGCATATGAAAACTAAACAAGCAATGCTGACAACAGCAAACGCTGCTATGGATGAGGAGCAACTGGAACTCTCATTCACTGCTGGTGAAAATGTAAAATTGTACAGTCCCCAGGGAGGAGAGTTTGGAGGTTCTAACAAAACTAAACAAATACTTATTATTCGATCCAGTAACTGTGCTCCTTAGTATTTCACCAAAGAACATGAACTGTGGTTGATAAGGATGGACCAATGTAACTTCATAAATATCACGAATGTACTATTCAGCTGGGGGACACTGAGAAAGGGTGGGGGTAATGCATGTGTGAGTTCTTATTAACTTCTACACAATTTTGCTGCAAAGCCAAAACTGCTCTTTGAAAGTCATTCACAAACCTTCTCCTCTGATGTACATTTACTCAAGTCTCTGAGTCTTTCCGATGGTTCTTTAAGCGCGTCCAAGAAACATGTTTGCATTATCTACTAACACACACACACACACACACACACATATACACCAGTTCACAATTAAAATGAGCAGTGTCAAAAAAAAAGAAATAATATTAAGTATTTTCCAAATATGTGGTGAAAATGGACCCTGTACATGTCTGAATGAAAGAAAAATTAGTACAAACAGTATCAATAATAACTGGGGTATCAAAAAGTTAAAAATAGAATTGTTTTCTAATTGCACACTTCTGCTTCTGGGTATTTATTTCTCCAAAAGAATTCATAGGAGGACTTGTGAGAGACACTGGCACACCTGTGTTGACTGTAGTATAATTCACAAAAGCCTGTTAATAGGTGGAAGCAACCCCAATGTCTATGGATAAATAAATAGATTAAAAAATATAGTATTACACACAAAGGAGTTGTATTCTGTCAGGAAATTGAGAAAGATCTTAACACCACATAGCACAATCACTAACATTGAGGATGTTTTTTAAGTGAAGCACACAAGTCATGAAGAGACAGATACTAAAGGGTGCATTGAGGTAAGTAATCTAATGGGGACCACCTCACAGGAAAAAGAAAAAAGGTAATTACCTGAGCCTTGGTTTTAAGACAATAGAGGAAATGGTTGTTTAATGTACACTGAGACATTTCTGTCAGATGAAAGTTGCAGGAAGTCACATGGACATAAAGGTAGTATACTTAACATGAATGGACTATACACTTACAGTCCATTTTATGGTTAGGACGCTAGATTTGGGGGAGCTTCTGACAAAGATGGAGGCATAGGTAAACAGCTTTGCTTCCTCACACAGCAAAAGAAGAATAACAACCAATATAAAAACAAAAAATAAACAGAACTGCCAGAAAAACTAACTGTACAAAAGCCTGACAACCAATGAGTTAAAGAAAAAGCATTAATCTGGACTGATAGGAGGGGCAGAGATGGACAGCCAGGGCTAAGGGGACTTGTGAGTTCACGGCAGGCAGACAGGGGTGGGGGGGGGGTGAGATGGTGGCTGAGGGAAGGGCAGTCCCCCCACATTCAAATGCACATATACCAGGGGGAACAACTGGGGACAGAGACAAACAGTACAATCTAGGGTTCCAGCGCAGAAAAAGAAAGTTTCAAAACCTCTGTCTGTCAAAACCTGTGGGGGCTTCCAGAGGCGAGAAAAACTGCCAGTCTTACAGCAGATTCTGTTGGAGGGGCCAATGGGGTCCTAGAATGTACATAAGCCCCCAAACCAGGGAATCAGCACCAGAAGGGAACACTCACTTTGCGGATAGTAGGGGAAGTGACTGAAAATGGGGAGACCTGACCAAGTACCACTGTTCCCTCTGACACCTCCCCTGCACACAGTGCCACAATGTTATGGAGTTCCCAACATTACTCAATACCTCAGGCTCCTCCCCTTAAATATGACAGGTGCACAGACACAAAGAAATATGCCCAAATGAAGAAACAGATCCAAAATCCAGAAAGAGAACTAAGCAACAAACAGACAGCCAACCTATCACATGCAGACCTCCAAACACTGCTAATCAGGATGTTCACAGAGATGGATGAGTATGGGTACAAAATAAAGGAGGAAGTGAAGACTATACAAAGTGAAATTAGCAAAAAATACAAAAAACCAAGAGTAAAGGGAAGGAAACTGGGCCCAATTCAACAATTTAGAACAAGAGGAAAGAAGAAATATCCAACCAAAACAGAAGAAAAAACAAGAATCCAAATAAAATAAATAAATAAGGAGAGTCTCTGTAACCTGTGGGACAATTTTACCATTCCAACATCCGAATCATACGGGTGTCAGAAAGACAAGAGGAAGAGCAAGAAATTGAAAACTTATTTGAAAAAACAATAAAGGAAAACTTTCCCAAACTGGAGATGGAAATATACGATTAAGTCCAGGAAGCTCAGAGAGTCCCAAACAATCTGGATCCAAAGAGGAACACACCAAGACACATCAAAATTAAATTACCCAAGATGAACAATAAGCAGAGAATCTTAAGAGCAGCAAGAGAAAAAAACACAGTTGCCTACAAAAAAAGTTCCCATAAGCCTATTGGCTGATTTCTCAAAAGAAACCTTACAGGCAAGAAGGGGCTGGCAAAAAGTATTCAAAATTGTGAAAAGAAAGAAATATATCCAAGATTAGTCAGTCCAGCAAAGCTATCATTTAGAATGAAAGGGCAGATAAAGGACTTCTTAGATAAGCTCAAGTTCAAGGAGTTCATCATCACCAAGCCCTTATGCTATGAAATGTTACAGGGATTTATCTAAGAAAACGAAGATGATCAAAAATATGAACAGTAAAATGACTACAAACTCACAACTATCAAAGATTGAGCCTAAAGTAAAAGAAACTAAGCAAACAACTAGAACAGAAGCAAAATCCCAGAAATGGAGTTCACAGAAAGGGTTATCAGTGGGCAGGGGGTGGGGGTACAATGGGGGAACAGGTAAAGGGAATAAGAAGCATAAATGGCGGGTACAAAACAGACAGCAAAGGGTTAAGACTAGCATAGGAAATGAAGAAGCCAAAGAACTTATATGTACGACTAATGGACATGAACTAAGAGGAGAAATGATGGAGGGAAATGGGGTACAGGTTGGAAGAACATCAAGGGGAGAGAAAAGTGGTACAACTGTAATAACATAATCAATAAAATACACTGAAAAAAGGATGCTAGAAATGTGCTCACATGATTTTTAACAAATTTGAAAAGAAAAGATTTCTAAAGGAGATAGTTATAAAACTTTTCAAAATTTATATTCAATTTCCAGATATTTTTATCTCACAGAAAGAGAATATAAATTTACCCAGGAACAGATATAAAATTAACCCTATTACAGTAACTACACTGGACAAAACAAACATTGACCATTAACAAAGCACAGAAAAAAACAAGATGCCATATTTTGGCATGAATAGTGTGCCCCATTTTGCCTAAATTTTTTAGAGAAAACTAAAGATGTACATTATACATGAGTAGCACCTGAAATAACTCGTATTTCAGACTCTTGTGTTTTGTAACTAGTTGTTACATAAAATTTCCTATACCATAATATGTGAAGAAAATGCTAGAATTCCTTTATATACAAAAATAGCAAAAAACTAAATATAAATACATACAGAAATGAATTTGAAAATTAAAATAAAAAATACTCTTTCCTGAAAGTTTGGGCAGAATACGTGGGTGCGCATTATACACAGGAGGTCGTTACACATGGCAAAATACGGTAAGTCATAAAAAACATAAGGTAAAAACCACACAAACATGCACATAATTTTCACGGCAAATGGCATATGGCGGATTCATATTTTCATTAACTCCCACAATATATCATGTGTACTGAGTTGAAAACAATCATTCACTTTTCTAATAGATGAATAAAACCAAAAACATAACTCAATTTGGGAAATCTACTATTGCCAAGGAAAACCAGTGAGGATGCTAGCTGAATGAGATGGAGAGATGGACTTTGAAGAAAAACTCCAAGTCTTTTTCTTAAAGGGCTTGACAAAGACTTATTGGGACGCACTCACTCTGATCTCTAGCCTTGGGACAGCAGATTGAAAGGTGCTAGGGATTTCAGGGAGGGGCTCGACTGTCTGCCTTCAGGGCTAAGGCAGGAGGAGCAGCTTTCCCCCACACAGAAGGCCCTTGCTGAGCCCTCCCCACCACAGAGAGAGAAGGAAGGTACTATATCTGAGTCCCCACCTACTACCTGGCTAGTGCTATAGGCCTGTCCTAGTCATTCCCTGAGACCTTGCCCCACTCCACTTGAGAAATCACCCAAGCCATGTCCAGTGGCTTTCCCACTCAAGTGGCCCCTCTTGCATCATGGTTCAGACTCTCCTAAATCCTTCAAACAAGCTGGATCTGGTCTCTGCATGGCCTGTACCTCTCACTCAGTGGCCACATGCTGGCAGGAGACACAGGTGGCCTTGAATCACATCTTGCCCTCTCTGGGGACCCTACAAACCAGGGAATTAGGACCCATCTGCACAGGTGGTACTGCACATCACTCTGTAATGGGTGCCAGGTGATTGATCCTGGGCAGATCACAGGTTGTGGCTGACCTTGAACCCCCAGGGAGGACCCACAGCCAGTAGACAGCTTAAGACCATGTTACACTCCAACCCTACCACTTCTACAAGCAACACACTCAAGGGCCAGAATCACTGAGCACCAAAACACCACCAAACAATTTTTAAAATATGAAGTGCCTAATAATTCTGTAACTCACTTCTTACCAAAGAATAGAGATGAAGAAATCAGGTAACAACAGGGACTCTCCCACATGGTGGGCAGTGTTGTCAAGTCAGCTATGGCAGTAGCTTACTGAAGAACTTAGAGAGGTAAATAAACACAGTAAAGTATTCTAACATGAAGGAATCAAAACATACACTATAAACTTCTTATGTTATTTCATACTATACAAAAGGACATTTTAAAGTGAAACAAAAAATTAGATTGTCTCATTTCAGGTGGTGAATGTTGCTGCGATGAAATCACTGAGTCAGTCTAAACTTGGTAGGGTCTTATTTGTAGCCTCCATAGTATTAGACTTTATAAACCCGAAAACATGACACCTGTCCCCAGGTATCTTGGGATTTCTGCACCAAATCTCCAGGATTCAACCATTTCCTTTATAATCACTTTCCATGAGAAAAAAAGCAAAAGTTAAAAGCACAAAAGCTTACCATACATTTCACAGAAACATACACAGATGTTCATGGGTCCCCAAAGCAATGCAACAGAAGCCAGAGCACAGCAGCTCTCGCAAGTGAAGGAAAAGACTTTGGCCCCAGGTGCTANTAGGGTCTTATTTGTAGCCTCCATAGTATTAGACTTTATAAACCAGAAAACATGACACCTGTCCCCAGTTATCTTGGGATTTCTGCACCAAATCTCCAGGATTCAACCATTTCCTTTATAATCACTTTCCATGAGAAAAAAGCAAAAGTTAAAAGCACAAAAGCTTACCATACATTTCACAGAAACATACACAGATGTTCATGGGTCCCCAAAGCAATGCAACAGAAGCCAGAGCACAGCAGCTCTCGCAAGTGAAGGAAAAGACTTTGGCCCCAGGTGCTAACAAGATGACAGAGGTCACCGGACATATTGCCGACAAACTGGCCCTCTACGACAACAGCAGAAGTAAACCTGGGCTTCTCAAAATCCCATCCACTGAAGCACAGCTTGCTTCCCAAATCACACTTGAAGGTCTGGCTTCCTCTGTGACCTCTGGGCCTCTCACCTGTGTCACCTGCTTCCCCATCCCCACCTACCTGGGGGGGCAGATACTGTCTTTTCCTTGTTCACAATCCAGCACTCCATTTGCTCCAGAAAGTTGACTAGAACTGGCTTAGAGACAAAAAGACCTGTTTATACAAAAAAGAATCACTAGTCTTGAGGAAATGTTCCCATTTTCCATTCCACCTTCTTCCCAGGTAACTAAACGGGCAATATAAAATATTCTAGAAAATGATTTTCCAACATGATGTTTTCAGTAGCAACTTAATTATTCTAGACCACATGTAAACTTTTCAGACACTAAAAGTTCCTAATTCACATTATTCACAGTCTTTTCTCTCTACACTGGATAATCTCATATTTCTCCATTGAGAGCTAGAATCTGAAGGGCTCCCACACAAAGCAGAAGTCCCCCAAAAATGTTAAACTAATAAAATGAAACCCCGCAGGTGGAGCAAGAGGTCTAAAGGAAGTCATCCTCACCCACAGAGACCAGGGTCCTGTAGTTCTCCAACATCACATCCACGTACAATTTCCGCTGACCTGGGTCCAGGCATTCCCACTCCTCCTGAGAGAAATCTACTGACACGTCCCTGAAGGTCAACAGTCCCTGAAACAGCAGAGTTCAAAATGTCATCCAACAAGCAAACACTGTTAGAAGTGGTTTTGAGCTAAAAGAGTACCCTGAGTTCCTTACTAATATCATTTTGACTCAGACATATGTTCTATTGTATTTTCAAACACTGAGAAATGACGTTGACTACCACAAACCCCAAACACAGACTTTACTTTTTGGAAAAATAAACTTTAAAACGAAGGCATCAACACAGGCATATGTATGTGAGCACTGTGTTTGTATCATCCAGAATGAGCTGGGTACGTTTCTCAGCTACAAAAGTCACGGGGAGTTGAAAGTAAGTTAAATACTTATTCACACTTAATTCAGACAAGAGACAACTGAAGATTTGCGAAAGTGCAGATTCTGATACAGGAGTCTGGGATGGGGCCTGTGTTTCCACATCTTTAACGAGTTCACTTTTTACTACTGACAGCAAAGTCTCTGGTCCATGTGCCACACTTCTGAACAGCACACAAAACAATACAGAATTCAGACATATATCTGAACTGGAGATGGTTTATAAAATTTACAGTTTTCAAGAAATAAGAAACAACAGCCGAAATACTATTTGAAAATGTTGTATAAGTAATCTTAGAACAAAATTATTCATCCTATGATATAAGAGTATTTTGTGAAACAAATAGTAAAGGGTAGAGCTAAATTTTCCCCCAAACTTGATGTACAATTTTTCAACAAACACAGGCAAATTCATGTAAAGAGACCTCATGACTATTCATTGGAGTTTCAGTAACCGAATGCAAACATCTGAGGAGAGTAAGAAGCCTAAATAACTGAAATGTTAATATTTTATGCACACAGACTGACATACCTATGGAAACTAGCTACAACTGAAAAGTGACAGAAAACAGGATTTTCATGTCAATGAAATTAAAATTTGTGATTCTGTAAATCTGAAAAATCTGTGGACGGTGTTATGTTTTGTGAACACAATAAGGAGAGGAACATACATAATGTTAGAGCTATTATTTCTCAGTTTTTTATTTCTCTTGAAATTTTGTGTATCATTAATGGAGCGCTATTATCTTAGAAATTTAACTGAATTGAAAATACATTTATATTGCTCTTGTAAACTTTATTGAAAATACAAAAACTAACAAATAGGATATGTCTGTGACATGATGTGTAATATAAGGAAAATTTATAGGAACAAAGCCTGATTAATTCAGTCTTCCACATCAAAAACCAATTATCTCTAGGAAATAAAGTATAGCCTTCATTTTCCAAAGCAAACAGAAACTAAGAAGGAGATGAGGAATGTGATGGTGTTTGTACATCCTTCAGTAATTCCCTTCTAGATCCTTGTTCACAACAAAGGGAAACTATTACTGGACACTGACGAGAGCACTTCAGCCAAGTGACTATCAGCTGGACTGGAATAATAGATATCAGGTGACTGAGGCACACAGAAGGGACACATCATCACTGCTGTAACATTACTGGCAAAGATACAGAAATAAAGAAATCATTATGTGAAAGTGATACAAATAAACTTTAATTTTTGCAAATGTAAATGCACATGTATCTCCTACCTGTTGACACAAATACTGTAGTGCATTTAAATAGCAAAACTTTTGTCTCAAACTAGTAAGCAAGTCTCTTCTTTGTCAGGTAAACTTTCTGAGCTATCCTCACCAGTAAATTGTGCATTCTTACCCCTGATCTATAGAGCTGACACTGCAGCCACATAAACCTAAAACCTCCACATCCCTTCTTCACCAATAGCTGAGTTTCTGGCCCATCCCAAGGTGGGTATTGGACACGGGTGCCTTCCCAGGTTGATGGGTCACAGAGGGAATCTTTTCAGTAGTTAAAGGTCATTAATTCAGGATGGGAATTCTTTGTGTCCTTGGGGAAACTGGATAATGAAAACGTAGAGAAGGCTCTGGGCAAAGGAAGTGTATAAACTGCTGATCTTGATAATCATCAGAAACAAAGGGAAAAGATAAGTAGATTAAAAAAAAACCTCACTAGTCAAAAACATCAGAAGCAGAGAAGGATCTGGTTCTTAATCCACTGATGTTAAGAGGAAAAGCAAACATAGCCCCTCTTCTCACCCAGGACACATCGTTTACCTGAGAAGCAGCCATGTCCTCGTGGTCCTGCTCCTGCTCTGGGTTCTTTTTCCAGGTGACATGCAGAGGAGTCACATCTGCATTTTGACAATGTGCCTTCAAAGGCCGCAGCACAGCCCCTTTTTCTGCTTCCACCACACTCACAGGCAAAAGAAACCTGGAAATGCTGAAAAGGCCACTTTCTCCTGTCCTTTATCAAAGGAGAGTCAGGAACAAAGAGCTCCCACATGGAAACCACACTGAGTTTTCTTTCTTCTTTTTAGGTGCTCTCTTCTCCCACAGACATCCACAAACTCCTACAGATAGGAGAACATGCATTGCTGAACCTCAAACCCAGGTTACGTTCCCTGACCAAAGCCTGCTTCTCACTCTTACAAATGCATCAGGGCATGCCTGTTCCTTCCCATTCTCCTTTGCTCCTCCTCTGCAGATAACCTTTGCCCTTTCTTTCTCCTAAGCTCCAGGGGCCCATCTTATGACTCTTGTCTCTGGTTCCCTGAGCCCACTTATTCTATCTCTGACTTTCTAAATAAAATTTTTCTTATTAAACAACATGCATGCCCTGGCCGGGTGGCTCAGGCAGTTGCAGCACTGGCCTTTCATATGTTGGAACTGGATATTTCCCTGGGTTGGAATAATTCCAACATATGAAAGGTTGTGGGTCCAGACCATAACCTTTCCTATGGGTCCAAGACCATGGTCATGGTCCTGACCATGAAAGGTCAGGATACTTACCTAGGTTGTGGACTGAATCCCCAGTCAGGGCCCATGCAGGAAGGAGCACATAGATCTTTCTCTTTCACATTAATGTTTGTCTCTTTCCCTTTTCCTCTCACTTAAATCAATAATCATACCCTCTGGTTGAGGACTGAAAGAAATGCACTCCAGAGCATCTCCTGCTAATCCCTGGATTCACCTTAGCATCACCTGGAGCACCTCATTAAATGATGCTCCACCCAGAGCAGTTGTCCAACTCTGTGGATGATGACACAGCTGGTGTCATTTCTTAAAATTTTTCAGGTGATGCCCTGGCTGGCATAGCTCAGTGGATTGAGCACGGGTCTGTAAAGCAAAGGGTTGCTGGTTCGATTCCCAGTCAGGGCACATGCCTGGGTTGTAGGCAAGGTCCCCAGTAGGGGACACATGAGAGGCAACCACACATTGATGTTTCTCTCCCACTCTTTCTCCTTCCCTTCCCAGCTCTCTAGAAATAAATACATAAAATATTTAAAAATTTTTCCAGGTGATTTAACAGGAATTTGCAGGGAAACCGTTTACTAAGCATGCAGACCCCTAGAGAATTAGGGCTCCACTAAGTTATAATTCTGCAGGTTTGCATTGGGCCCATGAAATGGCATCTTTATCTAATTCCCTCTTGGTGCCTGTGTTGCTCCCCCAGAGCTGTTTTCTGTCGCACTGGGCCAGATACATCACACCCAGCACACCTCCAACCTCTGGGTACAAAAAGGACTTCAGGCAGAAACTTCTAAAATGACAGGCTGCCTAGTCAAATTTTTTTTTCTTCTTTTCTAGAAAATTACAAAAAGTTATTTTAAAAACATAAATTGTATAAATGCAAGTTTTGATACTGAAAGCTTTAAAAAAATGTTACCTATGAAAATATGTTCATCAAAGTACACAACCAATGGATGGTCTTTCTGGGAACCATGTTTCAGGTCAATCCAGTCCTTCCTTCAGTAGTTTCAGAAAATGGACAAGAGGGACATGAGGGGAACAGCTACTGCGTGGCTCAGTCACTAATTCAACAAATCACAAAAGGGAAGGAAAAAGCTGAAGAATATTAGATGAAGTCATGAAACTTGGTTCTGACTGTTAAAAGCATTGACATCTTAAAAGAAAAAAGATCACTGACATTTTTACCAAATGCAAACTGAAATAATCTAATATTACTGAAGAAGTATCACTGGGTGTTCAAACATATGATAAACAGAAAAATGCAGGGCTCAGAATTTAAACTAGACATGATGTATTTTAGTGGAAGACTATGTGGATTTTTTTGTTTGTTTGTTTGTTTGTTTTTACTGTAGTGACTTCTTTGATCAAAGTATGGTGACAGACTCAGTCATTTCTTGTCCCCAGTCACCTCCCTCTTATCATCCCAGGATATGAGAAAGGACCCATGACTGGCAGACAAGTCTCTGCCCTCTGAGTGAATAAGGGTTACAAATGGAAGCAAACTATTATAAAATTTACAAGCCTTATAAACTGGAGATTTGTAATTATCACTCAACTCTGTTTAACTGAAACAAATCAGCAAATGTTAAACTGAATAGATTATAAAGCCACAAGCCCCTAAATCACAACTTAATCCTCCACATCCCATCACCTCATCCCTCATCCACATCCAGGTTGCCCTTCTTCTGCTACTCTGTGTTTCTGTTTCTGTCTCTTCCCTTTTTCTCTGCACTGCGGTCCTTTCTCGTTTCCCCTACCCCCTCGGGTTCTTTCCATTTACTTCCCTGTTCCACAAAACTCTTGAAGCCTATTTCACCTTCACTTGCGCTTTCTCCATAGTTTTGATTGCTCCCATCTCTGTACACGTTTGAGCCCCACCGCCCCGCTGCCCCATGCCTGTGTCCCCTCTGCTGCTGTTCTGTCACCCTGCCCTCTAGCTGGCTGACTCTCAGTGCTGTTCCTCCCTCCTCGGATCCGTCACCCCCAACCCCCCTTTCCGTCCTGCTCCTGCTGTCCCAGCTGCTCTCCTCAGAACCACTCACTCCGTCTGAAGCGCCTTGCCCTTTGCTGCCCCCACCTCTGCTCAAAGGCCCCGCTCCCCGGTATCCTCAGCCTTTCTTCCCTGTCTTCCCCCTCAGGCTCCTTTCGCCACTTACACTTTCACTCCTACGTTGCAGCCTCGTCCCTCCCACACCCCCTGCGTTGCAGTGTCTTAGGGCCCCTCACCGACCTTTTCTCCCCCTCATGTGCCCATCTCTCTCACTCCACCTCCGGATCCCCTCAGAGGCTCGTTCCACCATTTTCTGTGCCGCCCCTTCACCATCGCCACTTCCACAAATCCCCTCCCCCACGGGGGTGGGGTGGGGTGGGGGTCAGGTCTTTTCTTCTGGGGACATCGTGTCTTCCACTCCTAAGTCCTATCCTATGGCAAGCGTGCTCTTCCTGGGATCTAGGCCTCTTATTATAAGTGAGAGAGAGAGAGTGTGTGTGTGTGTGTGCGCGCGCGCTCGCGCGCGCTCGCGCGTGTGGTTACTTAGGGGAGAGGGTGGACTGTAAACTATCATAATTGACAATCCTCTCTCTCTGGACCAAAAGCGGCGAGGTGGCAGGAGGGGCACAAAGGTTTGACGACATCGCCCGGGTCTGGCTCCCGAGGCTTTTAAGGGAAGGCTTTCAGCAGGAAAACTATGGGGCTGGAGGTACCCAACGGCCCGTAGGCGGAAAGACCGCGCGAAGGACGGCCTCAGAGTTTCCCCAGAAACAAACACGGAGCATCTCCGAGGAGCGTCTCACCGTGACTCACCGCTGGAGGAGGATGGGGTGGAGACTTCTACGTCTGTACTGCCCCTCAGGCTTCACCTGCTAGGAAGATGGACTGAAGAAATCAGGTTTCAACCAGAAGAACAGGAACAAAGAACTGTGTGACCGCAGCCACTCCACAGCCGTTTCAGGGTCTATAAGGAACTGCGCATGCTCCTCAGCTGAAAAGAGGGGCGGGGCCAGAGCCTGACCTGAGCGCCTACGCAGTGGGTCGGGTCACAGCTCGAGAAGGGCCAGGCCAATGCAGGGGAACAGGAATGCCGGGGAGAAGCGGATGCAGTGGCGTCCCCTGTGCTCCACTACACCTTGCTCTTGCTTATAGACTTTCCTTGGGCACTGCGTTTGATTTACTCGCGTTATTATTGCTGAACTCTAATTTTTCTTTCCAAAATTAATATTTTGGTGATCTTCCCTCTGTACAAAGTGGCTCTCTTGGGGCGGTGTTGAGCGAGTCCTCTCTGGGTCTGACTAGAGGCCAGGAAAGGACAGCGAAGATGAAAAAGTGAATGAGTGCTATTTTGTGGGTTGCCCTAAGGTCTGGTGTGAACTATGAGCTTTGCTTCAAGGGTTTCTTTTTCACGTTTAAAAATGGTGATCTAGCCCTGGCTGGCGTGGCTCACTGGATTGATTGCCAGCCTGCAAATCCGAAGGTCGCAGGTTCAATTCCCATTCAGGGCACATGTCTATATTGTAGGCCAGGTCCGCATTAGGGGGCGCAGAAGAGACAACCACACATTGATGTTTCTCTCCTTCTTTCTCCCTCCCTTCCCCTCTCTCTCTAAATATAAATTAAAAAAATTTAAATGTTGTTCTATTGTATGCCAAGTGAAATAAGTCAATCAAAAAAGACAAATATCAAATGATTTATTTTGATATGTGTCACCAGTGAATGTCTCACAATATATTATATTTTGCCCTATATAATGCACACTTTTTGCCCAAATTTTTGAGGGAAAAATAAGGATGCACATTATACATGGGTAGTACCTTTTATTTGTTCTTGTGTTTTGTAATTAGTCGTTATATAAAGTTTCTTGTAACAAATTATGTTCAAAAACATGCTAAAATTCCTTTATAATACAAAAAACAAGTATCTAAATATAAATAAATAATTTAAAATTAACATGAAAGATGTTTTTCCTTAACGTTTGGGCCAAAAACATGGATGTGCATTATGTATGACAAAATATGGTAGCCTTTCAGGTGAGTCCTCCCTCCACCAACCACTGTGGTCATGTGACCCAGGCCTTAGAACTGAAAAAGTTGAGTGGCCTATATGGCCACTCGCCCTACAGGTAATGCCACAAGGAATGACAGCGAGTCAACACAGGTGACTATACTATTCACTCAGCTTTTACTGATGCAGGTTGAAGCTCAATAACAATCCATCAATAGCAGTATCAGTAACAATATTACAAGAGAGAACGGAGGAATAACAAACCAGTCCCAAGAGTCCAGATCAGAAATGGGTCTGGGAAACAGCAGGGTGGTTGACATCATCTTGCAAGGCAGAGCGAGAGGGACAGCATCGTAGAGAAGCTTTTTTTTTCCATGCTGGACATCTCAAGGTGACTCGCAGGATGCATTGTGCACAGTCTGAAGTCCTCTGCTTATATACTCTTGTGCGATGCAATGTTGCATCAGCTTCTGATTAACACATGCTTTGTGCAGCCTTGACAGGCACATGCCGCAGCCCGCTGCAGCAAGGGTGGTCTCGAGGTGAGGCGAGGGACTGAAAGAATGGAGAGGACCAAATGCTCTGCTGGCAAATGGCAACTTTATTCAAGGAACAGCTGTCTTAAATACAAACTGCTAACGCCTGAAGCAAGACTGCAAGGAACTAGAAACAATGTTGTTTTTCAAAGTTCATGCACTCCCTTAAGTTATCAAAAAGGCAAGAAGTTCTCATAACCGTCTTGGAACATGACACTCATGCCAAAATCTTGTTATATCCTTCAAGGCGGGGAACGAGAAGGTTAGGAAAATGTCAAGGTACCCGCCGGCTCCAGGGACCAGAAACCAAGTTCATCCACCATTTTCACAGTGGAGAACTCTGTCCTTTATCCCCTGTGGCCTAGCAGGCCCCCACAGGCACATGTGTTTTAAGTCACTCTGCTGTGCATGCTGTGAGGGGGTGGCGTTATACTTTAGATAAGCACGTTTACCTCCCCGTGCTGTGTGCATTGGAGCAATTGCATCATCACCCGGAATCATTGCTCTACTGCGTATGCCATGAACATGGCTTCCCTCCATCACTACACCATCATAGTCAACAGGACTCATGCCAGCTTGGTTTAGTGCTGCTCTTCACAATTTGGAATCACAAAGAAGAAACACAAAGAAAATTGGAACAGATTCATAGGAAAATAAGGGATGCCAGAGCAAAGAGGTTTGGATCCGTGTAAAGGTGGTGAGATTAGAAAGGACAAAATGGCAATTACATAATAGTTACAGGGATGTAAAGTACAGCACAGGGAATAGTCAGTTATATTGTAATAACTATGTATGCCAGGTGCTGGAATGATCAGTGGGAGTATTTTGTAAAATATATGATGGTCTAAACACTATGGCTATACACCTGAACTAATACAAAATAATACTGAATGTTAACAGTAATTGAAAAAAAAATGTTTTTACACAGAGGGGAAGGGAGGGAATGAGTGGGAGATCCCATCCCTACAAGATCCCATCTTGTAGGCATCCCAACTGGGGACGGAATCCTCAACTTAGGCAGATGCTGTGACAAGGAATCAAACCAGATATATTTCACTACGCAGGGCAACCCCAACAGACACATTATCCAGGGCAACAAACATTTTTTACAAAAGAAACGTACCTGTGTTCTTTTCATGCAGGGAGGATGGTTGCTTCCTACCCAATTTAAGTTGCTATGTTTATTTAGCAACTTTATTTAAGTTTATTTAAGTTTATTTAGCAACTTTATTTAAGTTGCTATGTTTAACAGTTTTAAGGTAAATGTGTAGTTAGCGAGCTACTTCTATTAGAAACTAAGTTGTTTTCCTATTAACTTTGAAAAAGATTAATTCAAAAGCCATTTTTGCCAAAGACTGCACACGTGTCCTTCTAGTGAGGATGAAGCAACTCAGAAACTGGGATCTCTGAAGAACTGCAGGTGGGGAGGGTGTTGGAGCCAGAAATGTGTCTGCAATTAGAATATCAGTAGTTCATTAAACGACTACTATAGTTATCTGTGTTAGGATTAAAAACTAAATTGTGAAATACACAGCTCTCCCTGAGTACAACAATCACATACTGATACTGGGCAGCATTTCATTTTCTATTCTCTGTTCACCAGGGAGGCCAGGACTCAACAAGACTGAGTTCCAGAGCCTTTCATAGGGACATGGCTAGGATATGAGATGGGACAACTAAAAAAATGTGATCATCGCACATGGCTGGTATGTCTCAGTGGACTGAACGCAGGCCTGCAAACCAAAAGGTCACCAGTTCAATACTCCCTGTCAGGGCACATACCTAGGTTGCTGAAGTTTCTCTGTTTCTCCTTCCCTTCCTTCTCTCTAATATGAACTAAGCCTTTTAGAAAATACGGTCATTTAGGACAACATGCATTTAAAAAAGGAAATGTTTTCACAGGCCTGCGAACCAGTGGATCGCGGTTCGATTCCCAGTCAGGGCACATGCCTGGGTTGCAGGCAGGTTCCCTGCAGGCCAACTCCCAGCAGGGGACGCACAAAAGGCAACCATACATTGATGTTTCTCTCCCTCTCTCTTTCCCCTCTAAAGATACATAAATAAATTAAAATTTTAAAAAAAGGAAATGTTTTTAAAATTGTTATTAATTACATTAAAATGAATGCTGCTCTGGGCCCTGGCTGGTGTAGCTCAGTGGATTGAGTGCGGGCCTGCGAACCTGACTATCCCGGTTCGATTCCCAGCCAGGGCACATACCTGGGTTGCAGGCCAGTTCCCAGCAGGGGGCGCATGAGAGGCAACCATACATTGATATTTCTCTCCCTCTCTCCTTCCCTTCCCCTCTAAAGATAAATAAATAAAATCTTTTTAAAAAATGAATTCTGTTCTGTGCCATACCTTGAATACATTAGTTTTAAACATCTTTGAGATAAAGTTCTTCATATCATAATATACTTCAATCAATCATATCCAAGTATAATGCAATTTCATTATATATTTCTTTGAACAATAACTACAAAGCTTACATGTTATTTTATCTTTAGAAGGGAAGGGAAGGAGAAAGGGAGAGAAATATCAATGTATGGTTGCTTCTCATGTGTCCCCTGCTGGGAACTGGCCCCTGCTCTGGGAACTGGCCTGCAACCCAGACATGTGCCCTGACTGGGAATCGAACCACGATCCTCTGCTTCACAGACCCACACTCAATCCACTGAGCTACACCACCCAGTGCTATTATTTTAAAATTATAATCTGTTTTACCCACCCCCGGTTTTGAATTTTCTGTCAGGTGTGAATAACTAAGCTTGTAAAACATATAGCTTCAAGGATACATTCAGATATATTTTTGAATCAAGGATCATTACCTTTGCCCTGGCTGGTGTGGCTCAGTGGATTGAGTGCCAGCCTATGAACCGAAAGGTCACCAGTTCGATTCCTAGTCAGAGCACATGCCTGGGTTGTGGGCCAGGTCCCCAATAGGGGGTGTGTGAAAGGCAACCACACATTGATATTTCTCTCCCTCTCTTCCCCTCTCTCTGAAAATAAATAAATAAAATCTTTTTAAAAAGGAAGAAAAGAAGGCCCTGGCTGGTGTAGATTAGTGGATTGAGCACAGGCCCGCAAACCAGAGGATCGTGGTTCGATTCCCAGTCAGGGCACATGCCTGGGGTGCAGGCCGGTTCCCTGCAGGCCAACTCCCAGTAGGGGATGCACAAAAGGCAACCATACATTGATGTTTCTCTCCCTCACCCCTTCTCCTCTAAAGGTAAATAAATAAATAAAATCTTTTTTAAAAAAAGGAAGAAAAGAAAATCTCCCGATTATTGACGAGAACCTCAGAACCTACAAGGGCTTGGTTGGCTGATCTGGAAGACGGAGAGCAGTGAGATGCAGTGGCACTCCAAGGGAAAATGGCTGTGTTGTCTGTGTAGAGAATAAAGATGAACGAACACAGAAGAATAGGAAATAAAAAATACCCAACGAAACAAATAGACTTGATTTTCCTGAGTTCAGCCAGTAGTGAAGCCTGGGAATAGGTGTCCTCTATCCAGATGCAGAGCTCGTGCCAGTTCAGCATCCTGGGTATTGTTACTCATCTCCTACTTGGAATGGCATCATCACTGTTGTTGGAATATTCCTCAAAATTACAAAGGATGTATTAGAGAAACGGCACTGTCCTTTGTGTTTCTCTTTCTCCTTCTTTTCTCCCTCTCTTTCCCCACTCCTTCCCACCTCTCTCAAATCAGTAAACGTCAAAACAACACAGGGACATATGACATCACCAAGTATTCAGCTGAACATGTTGTCAAAGAAGGAAATAATGTTTACAACATCACTTTAAAAAGTAAGAATAATGTATGGGGGTGAGCAGGGCTGGGAATATAAGACAGAAAACTGTACTTGAACAAGAATTAAATTTTAAAAAGTAAGAATAATTTAAATACATTGATGTAATAGTGTTATTTGTTTAATAGAAGGACAAAATGAAATACACTAAACAAAATGAAACTTTATGAGTTCTCTGTCAAATTACCTTTATTTGCCAGTTGATTTCTCTTTTCTGCTAAGTTTTATATAAACCGTTATTAAAATCCCTGACCAGGTCACACAAACAATATTTCATGATGTTTGAAACAAAAAAAAATTATGGTAGTCTTCATATAAAACACAGGAAATTAAACAACTGCAATGTCGGTTTCTCAAGCCAAGAGTCATGAGTTCTAGAAACAAAATATACAGAAATGAACTATACAGAAAAATCATTAACATTATAAATCCATGAGATTTATAGATGTCTCTTAAATCATCAAGTATTTTTAAATTATCTATTTTGAGCCAGTGTTTTTCTATCCTTCTGAATATATGTATATAAACATGCACATACATGTCTTTATTGTTCAGTCCTCTTACTCCTACATTATATATTAAGGTTACTATATGTACATATGACATTTTTGTGTATCAAACCATGTAAATTTGTTTATGTTGACTCAGGAAAAGGATATATGAAAAAATACACAGGCTCAAAAATAACTTCCTAATTTTATTTGTTTGAACTTTAAGTTCACGTTTGTTAAGCAGAGAATCCTGGTATCGGATGGTGAGCAGCCGGTACACAAAAGACCACAAGGAAAATTGAAACAGACAAGGTTTTAACTCACAGGCCCTGGAGGAAGTACACAGGGCACCTGGAGGGGCTAATGTTGGAGGCCAAGGCAGGATGCAGGCAGAGAGTAGAAGGACCAGGGCACATTGAGCTAAATTTAGATTCAGCTCAATCTAAATCTAGTTCAACCAAATCTAGTTCTTTTTGGCTCAAAACAAACCAAAAAGAACAAGGTTTTGGTAAATCATTCAGAGATCATCTCTAAGGGCCGTGCATGTGGAAAGCCCTGAGGTGCGAGAAAGACTGTTGCTCACAGGGGGTGTCAGAGTCATGTCAGGATCTTACATCTACTTGTGATTCCATGAGCCATTGTCAAGTTCATGTAATTCTGGGATAGGGTGGTGTCAGGTCAAGGCTCCCAGTTACAGAAAATAAATGCCACGGTAGCAATATGATGAAGTAGTTTAGCTGAATTCTCAAAAACCCATAGGTCACCTCTATTGTAACTGTAATAATGTCCCAGCAGTATAATAATGAGAAAAATATATAAAGTATAGAGAAATTTGTTCACATTGTTTAGAGTTTAAGGTCCCTGGGGAAAGGGATTGCTGATGATGTAATTGCACTGCATTACCAAAGAGTACAACCTTAAATCAGGCTGGATATGTCAATACATTCAAATTCATTCCGTTTTAGTAATGAAAATATTAGGTTCAAAATAGTCTTAATAAAACGTGTCAAATCCTCCATGTGCCTATTTGTCAAAATACATATTACAAACATTCAAGAAGCATCCTTGCCACTCTGATACAATGATCTAGTAACTGTGCTTTCTTTGTTCCAGAATGCAGACTAATTGTACTTAATCTGATTTTTCAAAATTACTTCATGGTAGGCTGGAAAAAATTGTGTAAATTGAAAAGAATATGCCACACATAAACTCCAATCTCCATACAATGCTTATTCAAAAATATACCCATTTTTTACCCATTTATATTTACCCATTTACATTTATAATAGATATGTCAACACTAACAAAGGCCAGTTTGTTTATTACACTCCTAAATTAGCATATTAGTAGATATTTGAAAAAATTCTGGGATAATGAAGAACACGACAAAAATGAGCTCAGGCGGGCATGGCTTAGTTGTTTGGAGGGAGCATGCATTGTTCTGTGCGCCAGAATGTCACAGGTGTGATTCCTGCACATACCTAGGTTGCCGATTTGGGCTTGGGTCACATTAATGTTTCTCTTTCTCCTTCTTTTCTCCCTCTCTTTCCCCACTCCTTCCCACCTCTCTCAAATCAGTAAACGTATCCCTAGGCAATCTTTTAAAATGACAAAAGTGCCCTGGCTGGTGTAGCCTAGTGGATTGAGCGCAGGCCTGTGAAGCAAAGGGTCACTGGTTTGATTCCCAGGCAGGGCACATGCCTGGGTTGCAGGCTAGGTCCCCAGTGGGGGACTCATGAGAGGCAACCACAGTGATGTTTCTCTCCCACTCTTTCCCTTCCCTTCCCCTCTCTCTAAAAATAGATAGATAAAATATTTTTTAAAATATAATAAAATAAAATGACAAAAGTAAAATTGGGGACAAAAACTCTCGTGAAGTAGGAATGTTTTATCAAATACTTGGTACAGCAAAAACACTGGATCCATTTCTTCTTATATTACAGTGGAAAAAAGAGGCAGACCAGATCAGTAGAATAGAGAAAGGGAGGGGGGGAAAAGAGATTGAGTGAGACAGAGAATCAAAGAACTGAGACTGTTAAAATTCATCTCTAAGGATAGAGATTGCAAAAAAGATGAACAGGAGCAGTATTCCATGCAAATCATATCCTAAAGAGAGTGGGACTAGCTATATTCTATGAGGCCAGGCAGACTATAAAACAAAAACTGTCACAAAAGACCAAGAACATTATCATGATAAAAGGGCCCATTCACTAGAAAAGTATAAACTATTATAAATATACACGCATGTTACATTAGACCTCCCAAATATATGAAGTAAACAGTGACAGAAATGCAGGTAGAAATTGGACCCAATTTCCAATACTCATAGGGGACTTTACTATTTAAGTTTTACACATACTCTGGTTTCTCTTCAGATCGTATAAATCTTTCGCCTTTTACTATTTAAGTTTTACTTATGGCTACAACCAAACACAAGATCAATAAAAACACAAAACATTTGAATAACACTATAGACCCAAGAAACCTAACACACATGGAGGCACCGCAGCCAACACCAGCGGAAAACGTCATTCTCAAGCACACGTGAACACCCTCCATAACGGTCTGCAAAGCCAATCTTAAAAATATCTTACAAACTGCATTCATAAAAGTACCCTATCTGACCACAGTGATGTCAAACTAGAAACAAATGCAGAAGCAAAACAGGGAAACCTACAAAATAAAAAGTATAAAAAGTAAAGAACTCATCTTTTAAAATTTGATTGGAGGGAGAGAGAGAGAATGAATGGAGGACAGATAGCAAAAAACACTGATTTGTTGGGTCACTTTTGTGCATTCATTTGTTGAACGTAGGGAAGGGAAGGACAACAGTGCAAGGGAAGCTGGTGCAGAGTCCTGGGTGTTTCTGAGCTTCCAGACCAAGGTTTCTTTTCTCGGACTGAAAAATACACCTATAGCCCTGGCAGAGTGGTTCGGATGACGGGATCACGGCCCTGTACGCAAAAGGGTTGCAGATTCGATGTTCCGTTAGGGCACAATTCTAGGTTGCGGGTTCCACGTTGCGTCTCATCTCCAGTTGGGGCCCTATGGGAGGCAACTCATCTTTATTTTTCTCCCTCCCTTTTTCTATAATATCAATAAATATGGCCCTGGCTGGTGTAGCTCAGTGGCTTGAGTGCGAGCCTGGGAACCACACGATCGCGGTTCCATTCCCAGTCAGGGCACATGCCTGGGTTGCAGGGCAGTTCCCAGTAGGGGACTCACAGGAGGCAACCATACATTGATATTTCTCTCCTTCTCTCCTTCCCTTCCCCTCTAAAGATAAATAAATTTTCAAAATAAAAAATAAATATGTCCCCGAGTGAGAATTCTTAAAAAATACCCCTGTCTTTAGCGTCAGGTGACCAACTTAAAGTTACTATGTCTCAACAGTTTGCACCTAAAACCTTAGTTATGTGAGTCACTTGTGTAGAAAACTACCATGTTTTTCCCAAGTTGAAACTGGTTTAAGCCTAAAGCTATTCTTTTAATCCTCACAGGAGAATATGTTTATTGATTTAGAGAGAGGGGAAGGGACAATGAGACAGAAAGACAGGAAGAAAGAGAAATATCGATTTGCGGAAAAAAAACACGGATCGGTTGCCTGTTGTATGCTGTTGGCAAGGGGACTGTCCTGACCTGGAATCAATTCTGTGACCTTTTGGTTTGCTGGACAGTCCCCCCCAAGCCACACTGTCCAGGGCTTTGCATATATGTTCTTTGGCTAATCTCTTCCAGTCCCCCTCAGCCACCTACCCTCTGAGATCTGTCTGTTCCATGTACCCATGCTTCCAGTTTTATTTTATTTGCCAGTTTATTTTTGCAAAGACAGTTTCATTAAACAAAAATGCTGTTGTCACTTCCAGCCAAGATGGAGGCATAGGTAGACACACTGTGCCTCCTTGCACAACTAAAAGAAGGACAATAACAATTTAAAAACAAAAAAACAACCAGAACTGACAGAAAATCAAACTGTATGAAAGTCTGACAACCAAGGAGTTAAAGAAGAAACATCCATCTGGACCGGGAGGAGTGGCGGAGACGGGCAGCTGGGCAGAGAGGACTCAGGCAAAGTGGTGGTGGAGGACCAGGGCCAGCAAGGCGGCAGCTGGCAGACCAGCAAGGCAGTGGCTGGTGGAACAGATGATCCCACATTCATGAGCAGATAAACCAGGAGGAACACCTGGAGAGCAAGACAGACCACGCAACCCAGGGCCCCAGCATGGGGAAATAAAGCCTCAAACCACTGATTGAAAACACCTGTGGGCATTGAGGTGGCAATGAGAGAAACCCCCAGCCTCACAGGAGAGTTCATTGGAGAGACTCAAAGGGTCCTAGAATGTACACAAACCAACCCACCTGGGAATCAGCACCAGAAGGGCCCACTTTGCTTGTGGGTAGCAGGGAAAGTGAATGAAATCTGGCAGAGAGTAGAGCAAGCGCCACTGTTTCTTCTCGACACCTTTCCCACATACAGCACCAAAAAGCAGTGGCGTGGGTTGCCCCGCCCTTTATATGTAGCAGGTGTGCTGAGACAAATAAAAAAAAAAATGGCCCAAATGAAAAAATAGATCAAAGCTCTAGAAAAAATACAAGTGATGAACAGATAGCCAACCTACCAGATACACAGTTCAAAACACTGGTCATCAAGATGCTCACAGAATTGGTTGAATTTGGTCGCAAATTAGATGAAAAAATGAAGGCTATGCTAAGAAAAATAAAGGAAAATGTACAGGGAGCCCACAGTGATGGGAAGGAAACTGGGACTATAATCAACTATGTGGACCAGAAAGAATAAAGAAACATTCAAACAGAAAAGAATGAAGAAACAAGAATTCAAAAAAGTGAGCAGAGGCTTAGGAACCTCCAGGACATCTTTAAACATTCCAACATCCAAATTATAGGGGTACCAGAAGGGGAAAAGAAGAGCAACAAGTGGAAAACTTATTTGAACAAATAATAAAGGAGAACTTCCCCAATCTGGCAAAGGAAATAGACTTCCAGGAAGTCCAGGAAGCTCAGAGAGTCCCAAACAAGTTGGACCCAAAGAGGAAAACACCAAAACACATCACAATTACATTACCCAAGATTAAAAATAAGAAGAGAATCTTAAAATCAGCCAGAGAAAAAGACACCGTTATCTGCAAAGGAGTGCCCATCGGACTATCAGCTGATTTCTCAAAAGAGACCTTACAGGCAAGAAGGGGCTGGAAAGAAGTATTCCAAGTTATGAAAGGCAAGGACCTACATCCAAGATTGCTCTATCCAGCAAAGCTTTCATTTAGAATGGAAGGGCAGATAGAGTGATTCTCAGATAAGGTCAAGTTCAAGGAGTTCATCACCACCAAGCCCCTATTATATGAAATGTAAAAGGAATTTATCTAAGAAAAAGAAGATAAATAACATGTACATAAAATGACAGCAAATTCACAATCATTAACAACCACACCTAAAACAAAACAAACTAAGCAAACAACCAAAACAGGGACAGAACCACAGAAATGGAGATAACATGAAGGGTTATGAACAGGGGAGTAGGAGGGAGAGATAGGGGGAAAAGATACAGAGAATAACTAGCATAATTGGTAGGTAGAAAATAGACAGGGGAAGGGTAAGAATAGTATGGGAAATGTAGAAGCCAAAGAACTTACATGTATGACCCATGGACATGAACTAAAGGGGGGAAATGTGGGTGGGAGGGAGTGTACAGGGTGGAGGGGAGTGAAGGGGGGGAAATGGGACAACTGTAATAGCATAATTAATAAAAATATTTTTTAAATGTTAAAAGGACATAAAACATGTATCCATTTCTGTGAGAAATATTGGCCAGACCATTTTAATTCATTGCTGATTTCATTTTGGCTAAAAGATTAATATTTGCCACTATATTCATAGATGAGATGAGCTTGTAAATTGTCCACAGTAAGACCCAGCTGTTTCAGGGTCGGGACAGAGTTTTCTCTTTACATCATCAAGGGATGGCAGGAAGTGCAGTCCTTGGTTAATGGCTCTCATCTCTGGAAAGACTGAAATCTACATTCACTATTTCACCTGATCTTCCTTTGACTTTATTGGACTGAATGATCAGGGGAGAGAGATTTTTCACGTCCCTCGGCCTAGTCCTTGTAATACTTGGGTGCCATCTTCTTGAGGGGCTATCCCACCTCATTTCATGATAGAGGAGGACGCACGACTTGGGTGTTCTTAGCAATGTGGTGTCAGATTTTCCCTGAATGTTGCAGGGGTGTCCAACCTTTTGGCGTCTCTGGGCCACGCATTAAAGAAATTGCAACATGTAAGCACAAAAAAAAAATCTCATAGTCTTTTAAGTAAATTTACAGTTTTGTCTTGCGCCTCATTCATAGCCATCCTGGGTCGCATGCAGCCTGTGGCCCGTGGGTTGGACACCCCAGGAAAGGGAAAGAGGCATGAAGCCCACCTGCTGTCCAGTAGCATGGAGTAACCGCAGTGCCAGGATTTTCCAGGAAGGAGAATGTGGGGACCTTATCCATGGGACTGAGACAGAAGACCCTGGAGAAACAGCTCCTACACATAGGTCTTGAACTGAGTTCAAGAAGGCCCCTTGTGTTGGTTTAATTAGCAGTAGTTGTTGTCTGCATGTCGTTTTTATCTTCTTAGAAGCTCTGCTCAAAATCAACAATAGAGGTTGTCTGTCACTGCAAAGATTTTTCTGGTGTCAAAGTCACTGGCGCCTTCTTGAAGTCCTGTCTGCCCCACACTCGCAGCTGGACTTTCTGATCTAATTTGTGTCCTATCTTTGCATTTTTCAGAATATAAGTATATTGTATACCTGGGGTCATTTCCATGACACTCTGATACTGGTGTCTTTCACTCAGCATAATGTCTTCGATAATAAATCATGCTGTTGTGTATATGAATAGTTCATTTCTTTTTATCACTGGGTGGTATTTCCTTGTAGGGCTATACCACAGTTTGTCAATCCAACAGTGAGTTGTATATTTGCGATCATTTACTCTTTAGATTTAAATTTTAGTTTCCATCTGAAATGAGGTATCAGAGATTTGCAATAATCTTAACAACGTACCAAAAACACAGAACATTTGAGGACCCCTGTGTATAGGGCAAACCCCCAAATTCTCAGGTGAAGGGCTGAGCCATAAACACCTGCTAAGACCAGATAATACAGGCACCATGAGCTGCTTCTATAGGAACTCTCTGGATTCCTTACTTGCGCTCAGTCCTGACACAATGATCCCTGCACTGATAGCCACTTTGGATTAGTGAGGAAGACGAGAACTTCTTACAGTTACTTGACCCTCTGCAGAACTCAGTGTGTGGGTTGAGGGTAAAGTAGATATATGACGTGGGCATATTAAATAGCGCTTGTATTGTCCCCCTTGGAGATTGTTATCCCATCAAGCAAATGCTACAGGGCAAAGGGGATTATTAATTTGTTTCCTCAAGGTACCTTCTGTTTCAAAGAAATGAATAAAAATCAAATGAATATATGAAGGAGAAAAGACATATCTTTTTTATGAGATTGCTATTTAATTTTTATTATATCACCCGGGGTGACATTGGTTCATAAGATTACTGAAGTTTCACGTGCATATTTCTATGACATGTGATGTGATTATTACATTGTGTGCCCATCACCCACAGTCATGATGTGGTGCATATATGTAACGGAATATTATTCCACTGTAAGAGAAGATGAAATACTGCCATTTGTGGCATGGACAGACCTTGTGACTATCACGTGAAGTGAAATTAGTCAGACAGAATCCTATGATTTTGCTGGTATGTGGGATGTAAAACTGAAAACACCAAATAAGCAAACAAGACAAAAAACAACAACAAAAAAAACCCTCATAGGCAAAGACAAATCTTTCCTGAAGAAGAATGCCCAGTGGTATACACAGAATTCCTCTTTCCAGGAGGTAGAGATTAATTCAGCTGCTCCTACAACTTATGTCTGAGTTAAACTGACCGACTCACTTCCAATCAACGAAGAACGAAAATGGACATGCAGTAATTTCACAGAGGAGGACCTGCAACCATGCCCAACACTCGGTAACCCAGTGGTCAAGGTTAACAACACCAGTGATGAATGATGCCGTCTGCATGATGCCCTGATACCACATGACGTGAAGACATGAGATGTTTTCCTAAAAGCCTATGAATCTTGAACAATCAGAGAAAAACACCAGAAAAAAGGAAGGCTAGAGAGATTCTGAAAAGTATGTGACCAGTGCTCCTCACACACAGCCAGGTCATGAAAAACTGCAAAACACTGAGAAACCGACTCAGAGAAAAAGAAAGACATTGTCTTGAGAGACACGTTGACCAATGAAAATGCAGTATCCTGGACAGAATCCTAGAAGAGGAGGAAACAAAAGACATTAGTGTTACAACTGGTGAAGTGCAAATAAAGTTTACAGTTTAATTTCCAGTATGGTGTCAATGTTGATTTCTTTGTTTTCTGAGAGGTGTTGTAGGAATGTAAACCACTAACAACAGGGAAAACGGGTGAGGAGAATACATAACTTTCTATATTACCTTTGCCACATTCCTGCAAACTTAATTTTATTTCAAAATCAAACATTTATATTAAAATTGCAACCACTTATAACTTAGTGAGAGATAGTTACATTAACTTATTTCCATGTTTGAGCCAACACTACCTTTTTGAAAAGAAATACTACCTTTTTCTTTTTTTTTAAATTTTTTTAAAGATTTTATGTATTTATTTATCTTTAGAGGGGAAGAAGAGAGGGAGAGAAACATCAATGTATGGTTGCCTTTGGTGTGTCCCCTGCTGGGAGTTAGCCTGCAAGGAACCGGCCTGCAACCCAGGCATGTGCCCTGACTGGGAATTGAACCACGATCCTCTGGTTCCCAGGCCCACACTCAATCCACTGAGCTACACCAGCCAGGGCTATTTATTTATTTTTAGAGAGAGGGGAAGGGAAGGAGAAAGAGTGGGAGAGAAACATCAATGTGTGGTTGCCTTTCATGTGTCCCCCATTGGGGACCTGGCCTGCAACCCAGGCATGTGCCCTGACTGGGAATCGAACCAGCGACCCTGGTTTCACAGGCCTGTGCTCAATCCACTGAGCTACACCAGTCAGGGCATGGTATTTTCAATAATCATTTTTCCCCTAAATTTCATTATCCCAATGTTTAGTGGACAATGTTTTCATGTGTTCACCTTTCCTGATACCCATTGTCTCATTCTGAATGACCATTACTTCTCCGAGAACATAAGGCACCACACTCACACTTGTCCCTAATAACCAACACCTAATTTTCCCTCCAGCTTCAACTGAACCACTTGCATGAAAACACAGGGACACAGAAGCCTCCACCCTGAGATTCTTGAGACACATCCCACATGAAGTTCCTTTTCAAGGCACTGCTCTTACTATCGCATGGCCAGTAAATCTTAAGGATATTCATGTTCTGCACTAAAGATTACACACAGAAAACCATTTCCCATAGCCCTGTATCATTTCAGGACTGTTTTATTGTTCATTGGACTATGAACTTGACCACCACCACTATTAAAATACAATCACAAGTGCTTGCCTATGTGATTATATATGCAATAATTACTACCTAATAATCACTAGAATGTAATAAAATAAGATTTCATTTATTATTATTCAGTATTTATTGTTGCAACAGAATCTCTGTCTTATTCAAAACTCCATAGGCCATGAGACCAACTCCGATTTTGCTCAAGCTTCCTTGCATGAAGAGTACATAGAGACTGAATACAGTGAAAAGCAGAAAACATATGCTATTCTGAAGGGATGTGGCAACTGTTTGAGTTTCCCAGTGCACGCAAGGAAGAATCTGGACACACACTGGTCACAACTCAAGAGAACAAAGGGGCTGGCAGCTGGGAAACATGCACTGATTAGGGCAGAGAAGTTCATCAGCCAACAAGTGGTCTTACGAAAAGGAGCAAAATAAATGTGAATAAAGAAGGAGACGGTATAAAAAGATACAAAAGTGGTCACCAGGACGAGGATGCTCTGGGTAGCTCTGATCTCAGGGGAGGACCTGGGGGATACTTTGGTCCCATGAATGTGTTGGACCCGCTGCTTGTGTCTGCACAGAATGGAACCCATGGTCCCACTGGCCCAAGTCATGAGTTCTAAACACAAAATATGGGTGGATATCAGTATTATATACAGTAAATCTTTGTCTTTTGCACAAAGTTCAGAAACACGGTATCTGAAGTCCATAGTGTTTGAGAGGCTTTCGTCGCTACACTTGTCAGTTATATTCTCGGGAACCCTAATATGTAGCAATATGTTCAGGATCCAGCAGAGCATATTGGAGGGGCCAATGTATTTGGCAGCTTTTGCTTTAAGCTCTGCCCACCTGGAGTTCACGGGGCTGATGGTGACGGCCTGGAAGACACTCAGGAGGCAGGTGTTGCCCCCGGTCACACCCCTGGCTAGTCTGTGAACATAGAAAACCAGTTTGCAACCCGAATCACTGAGAAAATGTGTCCACCCCAATGCCGCCATTGTCTCTGGGACTCCTCTTGAGAGAATAACTACAGAGTCAGTTGCCTGAGAATCAAATCTGTGGCCTTTGACCTGTATCCACTGAGGTAAAGAGACATGTGATGATATAAGAGTGAGCAATTCCCCGGGATTCCAATGAGCATCTGACACGGGAAGATCACTGTGTATTTCACATCTGGTGAGGCCGTTCTTTTATTTCCCAGGGTTCAGTGTGCACATTCATAAAGAGAAGATTCTGCATAAAAATGAGACTGTGTGTGTACAAGAGTTTGGGTTAAGAACTAATAGTATTCTCCTTTTCCAGACAAGGAGAATTTGACTAAAAAGAGGTTATATGACTCATTTAAATATTGGGATAGTCCAGTGTTGAACCTAGGTAGCCTGGTTGCAATAACATCAGTATTTACCACTGTGCTATACTCTCCTAGCAAACTGGTTTTGTCTTTGAAAGAGTCCAGATACTTGCATACGTTGTCATATTTGAGATTCATTTCATGTTTGATGATGTCCTTTTTTCATTTCTGTCGGAATATTTGTTCTGTTGCTCAATATCACTTGTGAATGAAAAAGAAGCAGTCTTAACAAAATGTAGATACAGTCCTGGTCAGGGTGGTTCAGTTGGTTGGAGCGTCATCCTACAAACTGAAGGTTGTGGGTTTGAGTCCTGATCAGGGCACATACCAAGGTTGCCAGTTCAGTCCCTGGTCCAGGTGCGTCTCCTTCTGTGCAACTGATCAATGTTTCTCCACATCAGTGTCTGTCTCTGTCTCTCCCCTTTCTCTCTCAGGAATCTAAAAAAAAAAAAAAGTAGAGGCACCCAATATTTTTATGAACAAATTGGGTTTCCTGATGTGGACCCGTGTTAGCAGAGTCCCAGAAATAATTACACAGCACCCGCTACAGGAATTATTGTATAAATTTCACTTTGCCCTAAAATGTGGGATTTGTAATTTAAATAAGAGGTGTAAAATAAAGGTAGGACCAATTATTTCTTGTCATACAGCATGCAATTACTTGTTTACCACTTCAACAGAATAATTGAAACCAAGTAATATGTGAATTGAGAAATGAAAAGAATCTAAATGAGTATGCACTTTGGTATCTCAAAGCCTAAAATCTTGGGCATCAAATCAGTAGAAAGAGAAGGAACAAGAGGATGAGCCTAAATATCATGTTGGTATATTGAAAACCAGACAAAATATCGGAAGATACATTGAGCCTAAAAACCACTGAGGCTCTTAGTCCACTATCCAAATTCTTCCCATGTGAAGTTACCTCTTCCTGAAATTCTTGTTTTCAAACATCACAAAAAAGAAAAAAATTGTTCCACCTTGATCAATAGATTGTAAGTATAATACACTCAGGAGAGACATAATCACTAAATCTATTAGACATACAAAGCCTAAATAAGAGAAAAGTTACTATAGTTCAGCAAATGACACTCACATGGTTTACCTTGAGATATAAATTTTGCAATTATGTACATCAAACTTACTAACACATGCACAGAACTTGAGACCAGTATACTAATCATATAAATTTCTCGGTGATTTGACAAAGCACACTAATTTCTGAATTACAGTTTGAATGGTCATAAAAGTCAGAGTTCATTACTTCGTGGGACAACCTCTAAAAATTTGTCATTAAGGAGGGAACATTAAAGAGCATTGGGAGCAGTTAGAGATGAGTGCAGGGTCTCCAACCTCCAGTCTCTCTCTGTGCCTCGGGAATTACGGCTCCTTCCTGTGTAGCTCTGACACTCTACCAGTTTCTTCCTGCAGAAAAACCCCTTTGCCGGACAGGAGGACCAACCCGGACACGAATCCTGACACAGCTCATTCCCTTTACAGATTGCGTCGCTCAGACTGACACAAAAAAATACTCACCCCAGTCGTCTCTGCTGCCAGCAGGGGAAGCTCAGAGTAACTGTCAGGACATCCGGCTCAGGTAGGGGGGGCAGGCAGCCCACGTTGAGATAAGGCTCTGTGACTCTGTGACCTCACCTCCCCAGAGAAATGCAATTACCACTTCACTGGTACCTCCAGTCACACTGCAAGATGGGCCAGTCGAGACTACTTCTAAAAACTTTCTGCCAGTTCTCAATTCCCAGAAACAATTACAAGTTTCTAGGGAGGCCCTGCAGAGAGTCAGGGCTCCTGTGTGGGAGCAACTTCTTTTCTATGACCCCTGGAACCAGACAGGGTCCCGAGGGGCAGAAGCAGGAAATGCTCAGATCTGACAGGGGAGGGGATGGCAGTGCGTGCACCACTGGACTCTGTGCTTCCCTAAAAAGTTCACCAGTCCTCCAAATATTTGTCTATTGATGGCTGTCTGGTCTAAGAACTAAAAAACAGGGAAGGTTATGAGCAGAGAGATGGAAGGGTTCAAGGACCTAAGCTGGATTCCTCAACAAAGAAGAGTGAAATTTTTAAAATGAGACCATAGTTTAGAATCCATGTAAGCTTTGTGTGACTCAGTGCACTTAATTCGAAAGTCTGTTTGATGTGGTTATCTCTGGGAATATATATTTTACCAATATTCCCCAAGAACGGGCACAACTTCTGAGCTGAGCAACTTCCATATTCTTCACCAAAACAGCACTTGATTATATGATTTATCAATAGCATCTACTACTCTCCTTTTTTAAAAGAGAGGGGAAGGGAGGGGGAGAGAGAGAGATAGACATTGGTCAGTTTCCTCTCATAAGGACCCTAACTAGGACCAAACCTGCAATCTGAGTATGTGCCCTGACTTGAAATTGAAACTGAACTTTTCAGGTTTACAGGAGGACACTCCAATCAACTACTCCTTTTTTTAAAAAAAAATACATGTTTAAGATTTCATTTATTTATTTTTAGAGCCAGGGGGAGGGGGAGAAATAGATGGAGAGAAACATCATTGCATGGTTGCCTCTCACGCACCTCCTACTGGGGATCTGGCCCAAAACCCAGGCATATGCCCTGACTGGGAATCCAAGCCATGACCTTTTGGTTTGCAGGCCATCACTCAATGAGTGACTCAATGAGTCACACCAGCCAGGGCAGCATCTACTACTCTTAAACAGCAAATAAATCAATGCTATTTAGACCATCCAAACATATCAAAGCATAACACTATCTAATAATTTTCTAAAATCTTAAAAAGATGACTACTAATGTTTCACAAAGCTCATGTATGGCTGGTATCAGAAACCATATAATGTAATATTTGCAAATATTGCCACCCATAAACTATTACCTTTTGATCAAGGGCAGCCTATAGCCATTTACTTAGATAGGGAGACCTAGTATCCTGAAGCTGTTAGGTCTCCCTTAATTGATCTGTAGATTTGATTAACTCCCAATAAAAATCCTAGAATGCTACTGTTAAATTACTATTGAATTAGAAGAAAAAGTCAGAACTGACATTACCTAACTTTGAGACGATATAAATCTAAGTAAATTAAGACCTCACAATACTGGTAAAGAATATAGACACGTAGGTCATTGAAAAAGAACAGAGAGCCCAGAAATAGTCTCACAAAAATACAGTCAACGGCTCTTTCACAAAGGAGCAAAGGCAAGTCAGTGGAGAATGTGCAGTCTTTACACCCAATGGCGCTGGAACAAGTGGACGTGTGCATGCAAGGAAAAACAAAATCTAGATGCAAACCTCACGTTCTTCACGAAACTTAGCTGAAAGTGGATTGTAGACTGCAATATGAAAAGAGAAAACTAAAACCCTCCTAGAAGCTAACATAGGAGAAAATGCAGATGACCTTCAGTTCTGTGATAACTTTTCAGATATTAACACAACACCAAAGATATGATCCATGAAGAAAATAATTGCACACTAAAACCTATTAAAATCTGACGCTTGTGCTCTGTAAAAGACACCATCAAAAATGAGAAGACAAGCCACAGATTGGGAGGTGGCATTTGCAAAAATACATCTGATTCAAGGTCTGTCATCCACAGTACACGAAGAAAATGTGAAATTCAATAAGAAAACAATCCAATTTTAAAAATGGACAGAATATCTGTGTAGCCACCTCACCAGAGAAGACATTTCCATAGACCACATGCCTGTGAAGAGGTGCTCACCATCAGCCATCACTAGAGAACTGAACACTGAACCAATGCGACGGCCCTCCATATCTATTCTAATCCAAGTGCACATCACCCAGAACGGAGACGCCACCCAGTCCTCCCGTGCAGGAGCAATGATGGCTGTCACTCACCGCTGCTGGGAATGCAAGCTGGGACAGTCTCCATGCAAGAAGAAGAGGGGTTTTTTTTAAAACACAATTAAATAGCCTTCGTATGATCCAGCAATCTCACCGCTAGCTATTTACCCAAATGAGGTGGACGTTTACACCCATACAAGATCCTACACACCACCATTGATGGCAGCCTTATTTACAGCCACCGACACTTGGAAACAACCGAGATGCTTTTCAACAGGGGGGAGGTTGAATCACTCTGGAAGATCCATACAGTGTGACTGTATTCAGTGCTAAAAGGAAATGAGCTATCCAACCGTGAAAATATATAAAAGAAACTTAAGTGAATATTACTAAGCCAATAAAGCCAATCTGAAAAGGCTGCATGCTGTATGATCCCAACAACATAACATTCTGGAAGAGGCAAAGTTCTAGAGAAAATGAAGATCGGTTTGCTAGTNCACCATTGATGGCAGCCTTATTTACAGCCACCGACACTTGGAAACAACAGAGATGCTTTTCAACAGGGGGGAGGTTGAATCACTCTGGAACATCCATACAGTGTGATTGTATTCAGTGCTAAAAGGAAATGAGCTATCCAGCCGTGAAAATATATAAAAGAAACTTAAGTGAATATTACTAAGCCAATAAAGCCAATCTGAAAAGGCTGCATGCTGTATGATCCCAACAACATAACATTCTGGAAGAGGCAAAGTTCTAGAGAAAATGAAGATCGGTTTGCTAGTGTTAGGGAGAGGAACAAAGGGGTAGGTGAATACATACGCACATGGTCTTTCCAGGCTACTAAAATAATTCTGTATAGCATCATAGTGGATACATGTCGTTAGACATTTGTCAAAAATAAAAATAAAAAACTCACACAAAGAGTGAACTGTAATGTAAACTACAGACTTGGTCAATAATGATGTGTCAATATCGGTTCATTGTAACATGTGGACCACTCGGGCGCAGGTTGTCGATCACAGGGAGGTTGCCATAACTATGCTGTGATATTCAAAGTGACCTAAAGATAAAATTATTTTAAAACAAAACTCTTGCCCTGGCTGGTGTGGCTCAGTGGCCTGAGGGCCAACCTACAAACCAAAGGGTTGCCAGTTCAGTTCCCAGTCAGGGCACATGCCTGGGTTGCAGGCCAGGTCCCCAGTAGGGGGCGTGCGAGAGGCAACCCTACATGGATGTTTCTTTCTCTCACTTTCTCCCTCTCTTCCCCTCTAAAAATAAATAAAATCATTATAAATAAATAAATAAAATATTTTATTTATTAATTTTTAGTGAGAGGGAAAGGGAAGGAGAAAGAGTGGGAGAGAAACATCAATGTGTGGCTGCCTCTCATGTGTCCCCTACTGGGGACCTGGCCTGCAACCCAGGCACGTGCCCTGACTAGGAATCGAACCAGTGACCCTCTGCTTCACAGGCCCGTGCTCAATCTACTGAGCTACACCAGCCAGGGCTATTGTCTTTTTGCATCTACATAACATTCATTTGGAATGTTAAAGTGACTTCCCTTTTTCCCCACACCCCTTGGGCACAAGCTGAGATCACAAATCCCCTCATTGTTATTGTTATCATGTTAGGTTTTTTTTAACGTTTTATTTATTTGTATTTACACAAAGGGGAAGGGAGGAAGAAAAGAGGAGATAAACATGGCAACCCAGGCATGGGCCCTGACTGGGAATCAAACCAGTGACCCTTTGGTTCCCAGGCTCGTGCTCAATCCACTGAGCTACACCAGCCAGGGCTCAATTCAGCTGCTTTGATTCTATACGCCACAGCAGTTAAGATACCAGAAAAATTTTGGATGGAACCTGTGCCTCTGAAAAAGAAACAGTTCAGCCGGCTAATGAATAAGAGCTAAGTCGTCCAGCTACAGAAACAGCAAGATGCTGGATGATTCCTCAGACTTATTTGTGATATTTTATAGCTGCAATAAATGCCATGTATTTTAAAAAATATTAGGCTGCATTCCCACCAAAAGTGCACTAGGGTTCCCTTTTCTCCACATCCTCGCCAGTACTTGTTTGTTGATTTATTGATGCTGGCCATTCTGACAGGTGTGAGGTGATACCTCTTTGTGATTTGAATTTGCATCTTTCTGACGATTAGCGTCAGTAAGCATCTTTTCATAAGTCTATTGGCCATCCACATGTTCTCTTTGGAGAAATGTTTACTCAAGTCCTTTGTCCATTTTTTAATTGGGTTGTTTATCTTCCTGGTGTTGCATTGTATAAGTTCTTTATATATTTTAGAGATTAACCCCTTATCAGATGTGTCCTTGGGGAGTATGTTCTCCCACACAGTGGGTTCCCTTTTCATTTCGTTCATAGTTTCTTTTGCTGTGCAGAACCTTTTTAGTTTAGTGTAGTCGGGTTACCATGGATATTTAGCTAGAAAAGGGTAGCAATGGTAACTAGACATTGAGCTTAATCAAAAGGGGGAGCATAAGCCTGCTCGCTAGCCAGCTACAACTTCACAACCCAGGAGTTCCAGCTCTGTGCTCCACCAAAAGGATTAACACTTTTCCCTCCCCCCATCTCTGGTACTAGACTGCCAGGTGGGAGCAGGAGGAAGGCGGGCACATGCAACACTGAAGTCAAAATGCACAGCGGGAGGTGCTTCACCAAAAAGGCCAGTCAGTCTAACCTGGGGGGAAAAGGCATTGGTTGGGAGGCGGACCCACCCACAGCCCAAAGAAGCCTGGGAAGTTGAGTGGTTCATCTGAAAAGACACCTGGTCTTACCCAAGTCCAAGATATTATAATCTCAGGGGAACAAAGAATATCTCTCTCTTTCTCTCTCTCTCTCTCTTCCCCCACTTCCTGGTGGTGCACTCGCCTGTGCATTCATGTGCTCTCTTGCTCAGGAGCACCTGACCATGTGAGTGGAGCAGCTACTGGGGCCTAGGGCAGACCACGTGGGCTCCACAGAAAGCCGTGGAGTGCAGCTGGAAACACACTCTCAGCTAGCAAGCTGCTGGACTGGACTGGGTTTTAATATGATGCAGAAACTCCGGTTTTTGCTTTGGCTCTGCTGAGGACATGGCTGGGCTTTTTTCATGGTAGACGGAGGGAGATGAGACATTGGAAATCCAGAAGACAGCCCCCGTATCCACACACATAAACCACTTCCCGCCCCACAACCACCAGTGTGTGGGTCCTTGGAACGCTTTCCCCCTGATCCTGTGGAAGAGCCTAATTCCCATCTACAACAGTCCCGTTTGTTTACTTTTTCCCTTTATTTCCCTTGCAACCACTGTGGAAAACAGTGTGGAGTTTCCTCAGAAAATTAAAGATAAAACTGCCTTTTGAGCCAGCCATCCCACTTCTGGGAATATATCCTAAGAGTCCCAAAACACTGCTTCAAAAGACTATGTGTTCAGCCCTGGCGGGTGTGGCTCAGTGGATTGAGCATGGGCTGCGAACCAAAGGGTCACCGGTTCCATCTCCAATCAGGGCACACGCCTGGGTTGCAGGGGGTGTGCAGGAGGCAACCACACATTGATGTTTCTCCCCCTCTGTCTCCCTCCCTTCCCCTCTCTAAAAATAAGTCAATCAAATCTTTTAAAATATAAATAAATAAATAAAAGAATACGTGTTCATTGCAGCATTATTTACGATAGCCAAGACCTGGAAAAGGCCCACATGCCTATCAGTAGTTGGATAAAAATGCTGGGGTGCATTTACACAATGGAACACTATGCAGCCATAAAAAAGGAAATCTTACCTTGGCAATATTGCGGATGGACCTAAAGGTTATTATACTAAGTGAAATAAGCCATTCGGAAAAACACACATACCCTACGATCTCATATGTGGAAACTAATGAACAAAATAAAATGATGAACAAAGTAGTAAGAGAGGCACAGATACTGGAACAAACTGGCAACTACCAGAGGAAAAGACGGGGTGGGATGAAAGAAGGTGAAGGGATTAGCCAGAGCACACATGCCCGAGCCATAGACACAGACAGCAGTATGGTGATAGCCTGAAGGAAGGAAGGAAGGAAGGAAGGGTGACACTGGTGGAAGCAGTCAAAGAAGAGGGGAATGGGCCCTGGCTGGTGTGATTGAGTAGACTGAGCGCCAGCCTGCAAACCTCAAGGCTGGTAGTTTGATTCCCAGTCAGGGCACAAGCCTGCATTGCGGGCCAGGTCCCTAGCTGGGGGCACATGAGAGGCAACCACACACTGATATTTCTCTCCCTCCCTTCTCCTCTCTCTAAAAATAAATAACATATTTTTAAGTTAAAATAAATTTAAAAAAAAGAAGGGAATGGAAAGATCTCCAATAGTGTCAACAATAGAAATTAAGCAAAAGAAATATTAGGAAAGAACTACTCTGGGGTAGATACACTCAGGAGTGCAAAAAAATCCAACAAGACACCTATGCGCTTCCCTGAAAATTCCCTTGCATGTCAGATCTTAGTGTTTCTTCCTCTGTCCACATGAGCCCCCGTCTCAAAAGACCAAGAGGGAGAAAGTGCCTCTCCCAAACAACGTGACAGTCTCTGGAGATTAACTACAAACACGCAGCTGGGTTTGTTTTCTTTCCGGTAACTGGCACCTGAAGGAAATGTTTTTCAGAAATATTCTCAGTTTCCCAAGCCTGTCCCCTCATTGCCGCTGCAGGTGAGAAGATAATTGCTGTCCCGACGGGAGGTGAGGTCATGGAATCACGACCCGTATCTCGTGCCTCTCCCTCACACAACACTACCAGCTGTGGTGGCCATCACACTGACCCTCGTCCCGGCAGCAGGAAGAAGTCACAGGTGTTTCTGACTTCAGCCTGAAAGGCAAAGCATGCAAGCAAGGCTGGGTAGCAGGAGTCTGGGTAAGTGATTCTATTGGGAAAAGTGGCTCTTCTGGGTTTGAAACAGGTTCAGTGCTAAGGCAATACAAGGGGGAAGCATAATACCTGAAGCCTGAGCTGAGGTAGTGAAGAGAAATGGGGCCCTACGCCTGTACAATGCCCCACGGCTCCTCGTGCAGATTACTGTAATCTTAACAGACAGTAGTGATTGGTATTTAATGCAAGTGGTAATGAGACCTGATTAGTGCCTGAGGGCTGCAGGTCTAAACGCACTCTGAAATCGGTAGTTCTGACTTCTGCCTTACAGGGATCACAGGCTGGATTTTCAGGGTTGCTACGTATAACATCTCGCCTGGTAAGAAAGGGTAAAACCAACCTACAGACATCACCTAACCCTGTGCAGAAATATCCACAGTCCCCAACCTTTTTGGCACCAGGAACCAGTTTCGTGGAAGATAATTTTTCCACAGACCATGGGGGTGAGGGGAGAGGGATGGTGTCAGGACGATTCAAGCACATGACATTCACGCTCACCCCTGCTGGGCGACTCAGGCCAAGACCAGTACTGGTTTGTGGTGGCCGAAGGTTAGGTACCCCTGGACTGTATCTGAGTGACAATTGATGGAATGGAAATGTTTTGTCTAACTGTGGGTATAGAGTACTCGTAGAGATGGAAACTGTTTCCTACCGAAATATCCATGGCGTGCTGATTCTGGCCAGGCTACATTTTCCATCACTTGAGGAAAGTACCATTTAAGAAAAAGGCAACATTACAACATGAGCTTCCAATAACAGTTGTAAGCACAGATACAGCTTTGATATGTTCTGTGCTTTCAAAATATCCTCATATGGGGGGGGTAGGTGAAAAGGAGATGATATTAAGAAGTACAGATAGGTAGTTATAAAAACAGTCATGGAAGTGTAAAGTCCAGCATAGAGAATGTAGTCAATAATATTATAATAACTAAGCGTGATGTCAGGTGGGTAACTAGATTTATCACAATGATGATATTGTAAGGCATATAAATATCTAATCACTCTGTTGTATGCCTGAAGCTAATATAATATTGTCTGTGAACTGTGATTAAATAATTTTTTAAAAATAAAATAAAATGCTAATAAGAACTCTAAGATTTTTTTAATCTTTTTTTAAGATTTTATTTATTTATCCTTAGAGGGGAAGGGAAGGAGAGAAGGAGAGAAATATCAGTGTATGGTTGCCTCTCTGAGTCCCCTGCTGGGACCTGGCCTGCAGCCCAGGCATGTGCCCTGACTGGGAATTGAACTGTGATTGCATGGTTCGAAGGCCCCTGCTCAATCCACTGAGCTATACTAACCAGGGCAGATTTTTTTTTTACTCTTTAAAAAAATTTCATATCAAGTGCGAGCTATACAATTTCAATTTATAAAATGCACAAGATTTCACATCTTACAGTTTCTGTATATATTTTATGTTTTAATATCTTTCACAAATCTTGCCTTGTTGGCATTTTTGCTTAAGTCAGGCACTGATATAGGTAACTATATGATTGTGGTTTGGTGATATTGACTATCTACTCTCATAGTGTTCTGTGACTCCTGTGACAGGTGTCAGCTGGTTCTGTCATAAAAGCAAATTAATGTTTCTGTTGCCATACCAATGTAGGGCCTGTTGTGTATTGTTTAAATACAACTTGTCATGGAGCAGATCCCTATAAAATTACACTACAATCAGTGCATACACATTGTATTAAATATGTAAATCTTTATTCACAATTTGGTATTGGTTTATACAATAAATCTTTACACATTAGTAGAAACATTAGAAATTATATAAGAAAAGACAACCAATCAAATATGGTGAGATATGAAAATGACCAAGCACTCATCTGCATTATTTAAAGAACACAGCTAACTAGCTGGTTAGAATAGTACAATGGTTCAAGCAAGCAAAATATAACCAAAATATAACTGAAATAGAAAACAGGCGGACAGTGACCAGAGGGGAGAGGGGAAGGAATTTCAGGGGAAAAGGGGAAGGATTTATAGGAACTAGTATAAAGGACACATGAACAACAACTAAGGGGGGTAGAAATGGGAGGGGGAGGTGGGGAGCACTGGGGGGGGGGCGGGCTGGAATGGGAGTAAAAGACAGAAAACTGTACTTGAACAACAATTAAATAAATAATAAAAGAATTTGTTAAAAGAATAGTACAATGTTTCTTTGCACTGTCTTTTTACCAGGCCAGTCAGGTTCAAGACCCCACCTTGCCCTTTGGAAGGACTGAATTGAGACAAAGCATTAGCCTTTCTCTATCTAAACCCTCCTTACAATTTCAGGGAGAGTAACAGAGCTGCTCATCTCACGGCATTGGGAACAATAGGCACGTACTACATGTTCCGCCTTCACCGCTGTGACTCATTCTTTAAGGAAACTTTCCAGGTGACATATGCAACTCTAAGAACACAATTCATAAGGAAATACTTTAAGTGAGGATTTCTAAGTGAGGATGAATGTGACTGGGGAATCTTGATTTCCTCCCATTTCTTGCCCCCTGTTCCACGCAGGAATCTTTGGCTCCGAAGACAGTATCAGTCCCTGAGAACCAAGAGGATGGCACCCGGCAACTGGGAGATAGGCGCCATGTTTTTCCTGCAGACACTGTTTGGAATCCTGGGGAATTTTTCCCTTCTCTGCCATTATCTCTCTCTTCATCTCGCGGCACAAGAACCCAGGCTGCGGCCTGCAGATCTGATCCACAGGCACCTGACTGTTGCCAACTCCTTGGTCGTCCTGTCTAAAGCTGTTCCCGAAACAATGGCAGCTTTCGGGCTGAAGCACTTTCTTGGGGATATTGGATGCAAACTTGTTTTCTATGTTTACAGCGTGAGCAGGGAAGTGTCTGTGGGCACCTCCTGCCTCCTGAGCGTCCTCCAGGCCATCACCATCAGCCCCGGGAACTCCAGGTGGGCAGGGCTTAAAGCCAAAGCAGCCAGGCACGTGGGCACCTCCACCTGCTTCTGCTGGGCTCTGCACATGATCGTAAATGGTATGGTTCCTGTGTATGTGACTGGCAATCTGAACAACAAAAATATCACAAAGAGGAGAGACTATGGCTACTGTTTCTCTGTCCTTCATGAAAGAATTGCAAAGTCACTGTATGTAGTGTATTTGGTGTTGGGATTGTCCCATGATGTCTTCTGTGTGGGGCTTATGATCTGGGCGGGTGTCTCCATAGCCCTCATTCTGTACAGGCACAAGCAGCGGGTCCGATACATCCACAGCAGCCGTCTCTCCCCCGGATCCTCTGAGTCCAGGGACACCCAGAGCATCCTTGTCCTGGTGAGCACCTTTGTGTCTTTTTATTTCCTCTCCTCCACCTTTAACATTTGTTTGACTCTTTTTAGAAAACCCAGTTTGTGGCTGACGAAGAGCACTACGCTGATTGCTGTGTGTTTCTCAGTTGTCAGCCCCTACATTTTCATGAGCCATGATCCCCGAGGGCCCTGGCCCTGTTTGGCCTGGAGAAAGAACACAAAATCCCCCGTAATTACCAGAAAAACATAAATTGTATGTACATGCACAATATTTACTTTTCTATTCATTAATCCTCTCAGAGTTTAAGCACATTTCTGAAACAGTTATAAGAGAGTAGTAAACAAAACAGAATTTCTGTTCCTAATAATAAGTTGAATATCAACTGTAAATAAAATATAATAAAATTACTGTGTTAATTCTTATGTCCTTTTTTTAAAAGATTTTAATTATTTATCTTTAGAGGGGAAGGGAAGGAGAGAAGGAGAGAAATATCAATGTATGGTTGCCTCTCGTGAGTCCCCTGCTGGGAACTGGCCTGCAACCCAGGCATGTGCCCTGACTGGGAATCGAACCACGATCGTGTGGTTTGCAGGCCCGTGCTCAATCCACTGAGCTACACCAGCCAGGGCTAATTCTTATGTCATTGGAATCTTATTAACATCTGCAGTGGACAAATTCATAGTCTATGCAGTATTAAAGAGTTGTTCCTGCCCAGGATGAGGAGCTCAGTCAGTTAGAGCATCGTCCTGATATGTCAGTGCTTTGGGTTCAATCCCCAGTTAGGGCACATGCAAGACTCAACCAATGAATGCATAAGTAACTGGAACAACAAATCCATGTTTTTCTCTCTCTTTAAAAACCAATAAATAACATTTTTTTTTACCTAAAACAATTTGAAAATTATGGACAAGCCATAGAATTTGTAGCTTTCAACCTAAAAAGTTCATTTTCACAGGCATTAACTATTAGTGACTTGTAGAAAAGAATCCCCTCAAGAGGAACACCAGTTGAAGTGGTCATTTGAGAAACCAAAGACAGACAAAAAGCTCTCACAGATTCATGAGTACCATGGAATTTAGGTTAAATTCTGTTTCAGAAAGCAGAGTCAACAAGGACCAAGGATGAGTTTTGCACATCCTATATGTAGAGAGACTATAGTAATTTGAAATACGATGCAATGAAGGGACCTGAGTATATTTAAAACATTTTCACATAAAAATAACCATGGTGACCAACAGTGTGACAAAGGAGAGCACAAAAGTAGTCTTTTTCTGACTTTTAAGTTATGAAATGAACACTGACTATGAAAAAAATTCATGCTGCCTGTGATAAAATTGCATGGATTTGGGGATCTGTATTCAGCAGAATCTGTCTGTTCTGTGAAGATGCCAATTGGACATGTTGGCAAGAAACGGGTTTGAGGTGTATTCTCAGGTCTCTCAGGTGAGGAAATAAGGTTAAAGTGGGGCCTCCTATTAATCTCAAAGCAGACGAAGAATAGCCATTTGGAGGGGAAAGTCATGAGGAGTTTTGGCCCGTGATTTTTCAAAGAAATAAAATAATGATTTCCTCAATTTTAGAAAGCATTATTAATATAGCTCTCTCTGAATTTACATTATAAAGCTGACACAGCCCTGGCTGATGTGGCTCTGTGGACTGTTAACTGCAGAATATTCTAAAGGGCTAATCTTCCACTGGATAAGAATAGGAGGAAATGAAGTAGTTGATACCTGTTACTTCATAAGGAGGGAAGGATACTGCAACTGACCTGGGACATGACATTCACCTGAAACCGCCATTCCCTCCCCTTCTTAGCCCTTCTTTGGGATTCTTACTCAAGTGAGATGAACTTGAGAAGTCCCTCCTGAGTTTTCAGAAGATGCCCTTTACATGGCATCGGCATATACCTTCTGTGCTTCCATCACAGTGTAAACTGGAAGAGGTTAAAGGCACAGATGACTGTCCTGCATGATCCTCTGCTACGAGGGTGGTTCACAGATAACGGGCTCCTACACAGAGGCCCTATCGTGACTTTGTCCCCCTCTGTCTCCGGTGCCCTCCCCTGTCTCCGGTGCCCTCCCAGGGTGCCCAGAAACTCTGCTACAGATATGGGCTGTACTCACTTGTTCCTCAAAAGCCCATACAGAGCAGGTCCATCCCTATGGACCACAGCCTGGACTTGGACCTCAGAAATGTGTCCAGGAGCAAAGTGGGAAGAGGAACAGGCAAAAGGCAGGCTATGCTGGGGTTTGAGTCCAGTGTTCCCTTACCTGGTTTTTGTCTCTGAGTTACCCAAACACCAATAAATGTAGATTCATTTCTACATGGTAAAGTTCATCATTTTAAGCACACTGTGGCCGTGGAAACCTGAGCACTGAAGGTACATGATCATCACTAGAATTCTATGCCTGCATCACAGAGCAATGGAACAGTCTCAGAGGATTCTGGAGGCAGGAGACCAAACAAAGAAAAGGAACCCACAGTCCCCACCCTACTACCTCTTTCCTGTCCCAACGCAATCACCCCTGCTTCCTTCTCCCAACTTTTCTCTGGGCCACCCAAATTTCAATCTTCATTTTTTCATCATATCTCACCTACACATTGGAATAATGGCCTCATTCTTCCACTTATGTTAAACCACACATAATCCAGGTATCACCGGTGAGTAGCTTCACCCCTTAGGAATTTGTGTCATACCACAAAATCCATGACCTGAAAAGTCTGAATTTCCCCAAGTCATTTTACTCATTCCCATGATTTACAATCAGGATCTTCACTGTCCTAAATTTAGTTTTTCCTGCAAAACCCATCCACCCACACATACAATTGCCCCCCTTGTAATTGCTTCACCAAAGAGTCTATTTTCGAGAGGTAGGTGCCAGTACACCCAACAGCAAATGACTTAATAAACTCTTGGCAGTAATTGCTTTTCCTCTAAAGTCCTTCCTTCCATGCTGCTCTGCCATTAGGACTCTCAGCTCTTCCCTTCCCACCCATGCAGAGTCCTGCCCTACTGCCCATTCTCTGCTCTCTCCCAGGCCACCTCCCTGCCCCAACTATTGACTTTACAGTGATCAATTTGCTTTCCAAAATTTACAACCCACCTGAACAACCTAAGACTGGTCTTATTTAAAGAGTAGGTGAGAGACTTCCAGCCAAGATGGAGGCATAGGTGGAAACACTGTGTCTCCTTGCACAACGAAGTTTAAAGACAACAAAGTTTCAGTAACAAAAACACAACCAAACACAGAAAATTGAATTATACGGAATTCCGACAACAACAACAACAAGGAACCGTTCAGCCGCACCAGTAGGAGGGGCGGAGCCAGCGACTGGCAGAGCAGGTTTGCGCAGGAAAACTCGGCCAGACCAACCCAGGTGCGCGAGTGGTGGTTGGCAGATCCCAGGTGTGGGGTTGCCACGGGCAAATCCAGTGAGGGCACAAGGCAGCAGGCTGACCACAGTCACACATTCACACGCAGATATACCAGGCGAAGGAGCAAGCAATGAGACAGACCTCACAGGCCCCAGCAGCGGGAAGCAGCAGAGAGAACCGCCATTGCCCCTCTTTGACCCCGCCCCCACATACAGCATCACAACCCAGCCACTGAGTTGCCCCACCCTGATGAACACCTAGGGCTCCGCTCCTCACAAGTAACAGCCCTTTTTTTGGTGCAAAAAAAACAAAATATGGCTCAAGAAGAACTCAAAACCCCGGAGCCGATAACTCTAAGTGATCAAGAAATAGCCAACCTATCAGATGCACAGTTCAAAACACTGGTGATCAGGATGCTCACAGAACTCGTTGATTTTCGAACATTTGAAAATTTGAACATTTCACCATGTTATATGGTGTGCTTGAGTATTGTTATGAGAATTACATGCTTATGATTTTGTAACAGAATGCTTTGTAATAAAATAAAAAAGGGGCCCTGGCTGGTGTAGCTCAGTGGATTGAGCACAGGCCTGTGAACCAAAGGATTGAGGTTGTGGTTCGATTCCCAGTTGGGGTGCATGCCTGGGTTGCGGGGCCAGTTCCCAGCAGGGGACTCATGAGAAGTGGCCATACATTGATATTTCTCTCCCTCTCTTCTTCCCTTTCCCTCCAAAGATAAATCAAATCTTTAAAATAAATAAATAAACAATAAAAAGGGATGTTATTTTGCTGGATTCTGTATTTTTATCTCCAGCTCTCTCTAGGGCCATTTGTAGCAAAGTGATTATCCTTCTCATACTCTTGACTGATCATCACACAGACTTTTCCATTTTATTCAACTCTTCTTACACTCCTCTAACCAGTGAATTACAGGGACATTTTTGTCGTGAGTTTAAAGTTACATACTCTTAAACTCTCCATTATCTCCAAATTACTGTATTCCTGAATTTCAATAGATTCTTGGACTCTGAACTGAACACTTGGACACTTGTGCACTGAAATACAATCACATAAACTCTTTTACATATGCACTACAGTCACTCACGTACTTGTACAATTTCAGTTGCACCCTCACATATATATACCCTCATGTACATATATATGACCTGTGCAAACTCACACTCAGTCATGTACACAAATAATGATAATACTCACAGAAGCTTACAAAGTGAAATAAACTATAAGGAAACAGAATAAAAAGGAGAAGAGTACAAATGAGTGAGAGATACACAGTACTAAAATAGTCAAATGTAATAGTGTAATGTGACATGAAAAACCAAAGCTGACTGCACTGAAAAAGAAAAAAACAAAATCCAGGGACTGGCTGGTTTTCAGCAACACCTGCATCCTTAACAACAACCTGGAGAAGATAATAAGAAACAGACAAAATCTACCAGGATCAGGAAAATGTAGATAACTGATTTGGGAGGAGTAATAGTCACAGTAGCAGGTAAGAAAATTTAAGATGTATTAAGTGGGACAGAGATTTATAGGGTAACATGAGTCAGAGGTCATAGAGTGGCTACTATACGTAACAAATAACATAACACTAAATTATATCCAACAAATGTTACAGAAACAAGGATATTTGACACAATATCAAAATACCACAGTAAGTCTGTGGCAGATAAAGTAAAGCAAATGTTATCCTATACATATGGCCTAAATATTAAAACTAAAAATATTGACTTCAGCAATACACCAAATTAGATATGCTACGTAATGAAAATATACATTCTTTTCAAATATTCACATATACCTTTTTTAAAACACCATATGTTTAACAAAATTCTCTAGATAAAATCACAATAACAAGAAACATAACAACAAAAAAATCCCCCCAAAATTATAAAATGTAAAATGAAAAATTTATCCTAAATGCCTCTAATGTGTACTACAGGCAATTATTGCATGTTTATAAGTAAAAATATGCATTTAAAAGTGAAAACATCTCTTGCCAGGTGCCCGCATGAGAGTGACATCGTATTTAAACCCTGAGTGGCAATCCCTGATGCACTGCCGTGATGCCCAGGGAAGACAGAGCAACCTGGAAGTCCAACTACTTCCTTAAGATCATCGAACTTCTGGGCAATTATCCAGAATGCTTCACTGTGTGAGCTGACAAAGTGGGCTCCAAGCAGATGCAGCAGATCCGCATGTACCTCCATGGGAAGGCTGTGGTGCTGATAGGCAAGAACACCTTGATGCACACGGCCATCCGAGGGCATCTGGAAAATAACCCAGCTCTGGAGAAACTGTTGCTGCATATCCAGGAAAATGTGGGATCTCACTAGATCAGGGACATGCTGCTGACCAATAAGGTGCCAGCTGCCGCACGCGCTGGTGCCATTGCCCCTTGTGAAGTCACTGTGCCAGCCCAGAACACAGGTTGGGGATGGAGAAGACCTCCTCCTTCCAGGCTTTACGCATCACCACTAAATTCTCCAGGGACACCATTGAAATGCTATGTGATGTGCAGCTGATTAAGACTGGAGGTGAAGGGAGCCAGTGAATCTACACTGCTGAACATGCTGAACATCTCCCCCTTCTCCTTTGGGCTGACCATCCAGCAGGTGTTTGACAATGACAGCATCTACAACCTGGAAGCGCTTGACATCACAGAGGAAACTCTGCATTCCTTCTCCCTGGAGGATGTCCACAATATGGCCAACATGTGTCTGCAGATTGATTACCCAGTTCTTCCACTGGTACCCCATTCCATCATCAATGGGTAACAAGCAGGTTCTGGCTTTGTCTGTAGACACTCATTACACCTTCCCACTTGCTGAAGAGGTCAAGGCCTTCTTGGCTGATCCATCTGTTTTTGTGGCTGCAGCCCATATGGCCACGACCACCACTGCTGCTCCTGCTGCTGCCACAGCCCCAGCCAAGGCTGAAGTGAAGGAAGAGTCAGAGGAGTTGGACGAGGATATGGGATTTGGTCTCTGACTAATCACCAAAAAACAACCAGCTCAGCCAACTTTATTTGCGAAACAAGGAAATAAAGACTTACTTCTCTTTTAAAAAAAGTGAAAACATGGTGTAAAAATATGAACAGAATTAGTATAATTGTGATTATTTCTGTGATTCTAGGGTGGAAAAAGTTTAGGATGCTAACAAAGGTATCATCTGTCTACATGAAAACAAAAAACAAGAAAAGAAAAAGGATAACTGAGTGCTTCATACATGTCTTATCTTCCCAAAGTTATTCATAGTTTTAATGCAGTAACAGATAAAATCGCTAATAAGTATACCACTTAATAATTTTAAAAACAAATAATAGTTCACATGGTTCAACATTCATTAACATACAAAGGGCATGGGATGAAATCTCCCTCAATCTTCACCCAGAGGAACTGAGTGGTCCTTCCGCTACCCAAGTCCTCTGCCAGGAAGCAATTTCCCTAGAATTTGGTTTCCTTCTAGTCACATTCTATGCATATACAAGCAAATATGTTTAGATGTATCAGTTTGGATTTCCTTCAACTGATCATTTAAAAACATTTCACTTGTATGGATCGCCAAGGGAAGGGGCTACTTGGACAGACGAATAGGTTTGAGGAGTGGCTTGATGGGAACAGCTGGTAAGGTGTTGGGAGGAAGGGAGGCTGTTGCAACATGAGGTTCCTACCTATCATACAGGCTGGAGACCCAAGTCAAGGACCCCCAGGGAGTCCTTCCCCATCACTATCCCCACAGGCCTGTCAAAGTGACAGCTCCCATCAGCGCGACAGTCAGACCCCAATACTTAGGTCTTCCAGTCACGACCAGGTCATGCGGCCAACTCAGTGATTCACGGAACTCCATTCAATGACCCGCCCCGCTAACAGTCATAAATATTGATCCCCACACCCATCAGTGACTTCTCCAAGCTCCTATAATCCCCAACGACTCCAACCCTGCACCCTAATATTCCTCATCCTTGATTCCCACAACCTCCATGTTATGAATACCCCACAGTCTCTCTCATCGCTGACGTTAAGGCTCCCGGTCACTAATCTCACAGCCCTACTGTTACCGAACAAAGGGTCCGAGGCGGGGGCAATACTTGGCCCACCAAGGAATGCCAAAAACTGCTACAGAAAACAGGGGCCCCTCCCAAGGACGATACACTAATATCTATAGGGCTCTTCTGTCCGCCGCCAATTGGAAAGACATCTCTCAATGCCAGAGATTTGTGAAAAGGAAACAAAATGTTTATTTAATGCTATTCAGGCCTAATACCTTCCTTAAAATATTAAAGTCTTTAAGGGTATACACCTACACACACACACAGCGCTCCCTTCTCCCACTGTCCCAACTCCGGGTACCGTAAATCAGGAAAAGAGCACACGTCCGTTTTTCAGGTCGCTGGCACGTGAGCTGTGTNGTGATTCACGGAACTCCATTCAATGACCCGCCCCGCTAACAGTCATAAATATCGATCCCCACACCCATCAGTGACTTCTCCAAGCTCCTATAATCCCCGACGACTCCAACCCTGCACCCTAATATTCCTCATCCTTGATTCCCACAACCTCCATGTTATGAATACCCCATAGTCTCTCTCATCGCTGACCTTAAGGCTCCCGGTCACTAATCCCACAGCCCTACCAGTGACCACACACAGCCTTCCCCACCAGTGATCATGAGAGCCCTCAGCACTGATCCCCAGGCCTCTAGTTTTGAATCCACAAAGTCACCATGCCATGGCTGACCCCACATGCCCTCCATCGTTGACCTGATTCCAAATTAAATGTTAAATGTGAACCAGAAACTCCCATTTATTAATAAGCCCGGCTCTGGCTGGCGTAGCTCAGTGGATTGAGCGCGGGCCTGCAAACCAGACGATGGCGGTTCGATTCCCAGTCAGGGCACATGCCTGGGTTGCAGGTCGGCTCCTTGCAGGCTAACTACCAGCAGGGGACGCACAAAAGGCAACCATACATTGATGTTTCTCTTCCTCTCTCCTTCCCCTCTAAAGATAAAGAAACAAATAAAATCTTAAAAAAACAAGCCCACCCCCCGACTCCCAGTAAATCGCGATTCCGGCCAAGACATCACGTTCACTGACTCACACCTACCACCCCAGTTCCTAATTACTGAGCCCCACAGCATCACCCACCCGACAGCAAATCCCCGCAGCTGGAACCTCAGTCGTCACTGTCTTCATATTCTTCATCCACAAGGCGGATCACCAAAGCCAAACTCTGCACTGGCCAAACCGAGAGTCCCCAGAACGGCCCTTCTCTCACTTCACAGGCCTTCCAGTCCACAGACCCGCGGACCCATCTGCTGCTGGGCTTCTCAAGCCTCTGGGCAGCTGCCAAAGGCCCAGCCGTCTTCCAAACCTATTCCGCCCGCCCGCAGTGCCCTGACCCCTCGCCGGCTGTTGCTAGGGACGCTTCAGGACGGTTGCGGTTCTGGGAGTGGGCGTGGCTGTATGACGTAATGTGGTCACGCCCACCTCCCCAACGGAGTCCCGTATCGCCAACGGGGCCTGGGCCTTTCAGTGCAGCCAACAGAAGCCGAAGTCGCCTTTGGGACACGTGGCAGTCTCCTCCTTGGTCAACAACACTGGGCTAAGTTTTCAGAGGCCAGAGCCTATCCAAGGCCAAGGTGGAGCAGCTCGTGTTCTTATTAGGCTCTGGGGAAACGGAAAGATGGCGGCGCCTGAGGGCTCTGTCTGCGGAGCGCCCCCCGCCCCGTGGGAGCGGCCATGTTACCGGAAGTGCAGTCACTGGCAACTGAGAATACCCAGGGAGCTAAGGTCTCGAGGAGCCTGTGAACAATGGAGTTATTTGGGGGGAGCCACGACGTAAGAGGCAGCGGTGAGACTGAAGAGAAAATACTAGACCACTTGAAGCCCTGTTGAGTTTGGGAATGGAGTGCAGCGGGGATGGGACTGAGAAAGGCAGATCTGGATGAGCTTTATCAGATGCCTGTTGGGCGGGGGAGCGCAGAACAAATGCTGAGGGCAGGGCTTTGAAAATCAAGGCCCACCGGCTTCACGGGAGAAGTGTTCATTAAAGGTGATGAAGATGACCCTGAAGATGAGAGGGAAGAGGGATGCCCCCCTCACAAGGATCAATAAAATGATAGTTTAATTAACTGCCTGTTTGGCAGGCACTGTTTTAACTACATCTACTTCTCCCAACAAACCTGAGGCAGGTAATATTTTGAAGAACCAATGAGACATTGGCAAGTTAAATAACTAACTCAAAGGCACACAGCTTAGGGTTCAAATCAAGCAGTGTGATTTCAGAACACACTCCTAAGCACTATTCAAGGTGAAGGGTGGACTTTATTGGTACCATAAAGATCCTGGGTGTAGTAGCAGGTTTAGGTGTGCACTAGGCTGCCTTCACCTGGGGGTCATTGAAAAGTGAGCTCAGTATGGGGAAACTCAGCATTCAGGTCAGTCAGGCAGCCGGTTCTGGGGCCCTGACTGTACAGTTCCATGAGTGAACTGACCTGACTTTGCCATGGCTGAATCTGGAGACTGACAGGACCGGAATTGGTGGTCAAGTTGGTGGAGCACTCATGACAGGTCTTTGCTGGAGACACTGCCCTGAATCCATTCCATTACAAGGTATACTGTGACGCCACCCTCACAGTAAAGTCATGGGGACGGTAATGCACAATTTAGGACAAAGATGTTCAAAATAATGTGTGTACCTGACCCTTGTTAAAAATGCAGACTCCCGCCTAGACCCCTACCTCAGAGGTTCTCATTTAAGTGTAGAGTAAAACTCAAGAATTTGCTTTTTTGTTTTTGGTTCCTTTTTCAGTTGTTCGTTTTTTATTGTTGTTGTTTATGTTTCTCAGAGAATCTGTGGCCTATGACAGATGATTATAACGATCCTGAAATGTTCTCTGCTCACAGATATTATGATGGGTGGCTGAAAAGCCTTCCCTTCGGGAAGGGGGAGTCTCCCCCCTGATAATCTATTACTAGGCTTTATTTTTCTTCACATGAGTTATTACTTCCCAACATTATAGAATTCACTTACTGTCTCTCTTTTTCAGTACATTATAAAATCCACAGGGGCTGAGATAGAAATTGTTGTTTCTTAGCCCCTCATTCTGGGGAATTGTGTTAGAGCTGAGCAGACTGCGGTATGCTCAGGCTACATCACCAGGTCAGTCTCCTCCTGCTAAGTGATATAAGCTATTCGTGTAGGGCTGTCATCATCCATGCTCACTGTCAAGATGTCAGAAATGAAGTGGTATAAATTTTGCCCTTATTGATAACCAAATGTCAACACTATATTAAATTTAATAGAGTAAGTCCTTTAAAAATGAAACATTTAAAACTATATCCATGGACTATGTATTTAGGGAATATGCCAAGAAGTAAAATTAAATACATTTTATGTAATTTTAACAATTAGGCAGAGGGAAGGTGGGGTGAGGACTGGGTGGAGGTGGGCAGAGCCAGGGGGTGTAGGGGGGAATGGGGATATTTATAATAGTGCCAACAATAAAAAAAAGAAAAGAGAAAAAAGAGACAAATAAATACAGGTATCTGTATTCATAATTTCTTTTAAAGAGTTTACTTGTTTATTTTTAGAGAGAGGGGAAGAGAGGGATAAAGAGAGGGAGAGAAACATCATCAGTGTGTGAGAGAATTATCAATTGCCTCTCACACAACCCCAACTGGGAACCTGGCCCACAACCCTGGCATGGGCCCTGACCAGGAATTGAACTAGCAACCTTTTTGTACACAGGCTGACACTCAATCCACTGAGCCACACTAGCCAGGGCTGTATTAATAATTAAAAAAAACTACAATAGCAATAAACACATCAGGTAACAAACACTTCAATATTTGTTATAATTAGTACAATTCTAAATTATTCTTAATATAAACTTTCCAATATATTGACTGACTTTAAATGTACATATACATAAATACACAGACACACATACAGTCCAAATGCAGATATACCCCCACACAGACCATAGGCAGAGACATACATATGTACACTAACCACACAAACATAAATATGTGTACATACAATTGTAAATATATATGTCTATCTTTTTTCCTCTTATTCCATTGTGATGTAATTTAGAATAAATATTGAAGGGTCTCCTATCAGCTGAAGATATGTGTGGGGGCAACTTTGCCCACAAAGTCCCCCCCCACCCTGTCTGCCACAGATGAAAAGTGAAACTACCAAGACATGATTTGCTTGGGGAGGAGAGGTGACCAATCTCCCAGAGGAGAAAGGCCAAGAGCCCCTTCCTCTATGGTCTTTTATTGGGTTTGTTTTGCACAAGAATACAGGTAAGGATCAAATAATTGCATTCAAATAACTATGAGGACTTATTCAAATAACTATGAGGGCTTATTCTCAGTCAGGGTCAGATAGATAAAGATCCATAAAGCTTTGAGGAACAAACTTCNTGCCACGGATGAAAAGTGAAACTACCAAGACATGATTTGCTTGGGGAGGAGAGGTGACCAATCTCCCAGAGGAGAAAGGCCAAGAGCCCCTTCCTCTATTGTCTTTTATTGGGTTTGTTTTGCACAAGAATACAGGTAAGGATCAAATAATTGCATTCAAATAACTATGAGGACTTATTCAAATAACTATGAGGGCTTATTCTCAGTCAGGGTCAGATAGATAAAGATCCATAAAGCTTTGAGGAACAAACTTCTTGCTTGGACCCTTATCATTTAAATGAGAGCATTCTAAACAAAGCAGGTTTCACAAGTTTCACAGGTTTCATAGGATTTTTATTCTTTCTTAGGCCTGATCATCCCAGATCCTGCTCTAGCTGGCAAAGGGCTGCACCACCTTCTCCATCATGGGTTTTTAGGCTTAAGTGGATTAGAGCCAGGAAGCGCTTCTCCCAGACGGAAATGGAAATGGAGACTCAGGCTACGTCAGAATGGGGGGGGGGCAGCGGTGAGGGTCCATCACTCCCTCTTTGTTGTAGCCACCCCCCCAGTCCTTCCATGATGGTTTCCCAAGTGATCGTGTCTGGCTTAGGTTGCCCACCCCCCCCCCAAGGGGTCTTACCCATCTCTGATAACCGATTAAGCATTGGGGGCAGAGGATGAAGCAGAAGCAGTGAGAGACAAGCTTTGTCTCTTTAGTGGCTCCCATTCCAGAGGTTGCACACTCAGCCTTAGCCATGGGGGGCAGTTACAACTCCTGAAACCAGGCAGAGCAGTTCCCAACAAATATGGATTTTTATTGTGGTCCAAGGTTCACTATATTAGGTCAAAATAATTTCTTTCTTTTTCACATTGTTGGATTATCAATACTTTGTATCAGCTTTGAATGTAAGTACAGAGAAAACTATACAAAAACATCTAAAATTAAGGGAATACCCACTTGGCTCTTTGCCATTTGTTCTGGCTCTTTGCAGAACAATGGGACACAAACTCTGCATACACAGAAGGCATTTCTGCCTGCCTTTCAAATGCCCGTCACTGCACTGCTGCAGATTTAATGGAAGTTCCCACCATGAATTAATGTCATTGTGTTAGAGACAAGAGTATGTGCCTCCAGACCTTCTTACCAACACACCAAATCCTTTTCACAAAAGGGAAATAGCTGTCTCCTGTAAGTCCCAATTCAGTGCAATTCATGTCTTTTCAAAATTGTCACACTCCCATGATGTAGCTTAAACATGAGCTAAAATGTAACCTGATGCTCCCCTATGCCCCACTCCAGTTAAATCTGGCCACCTTTACTTGAAAATGTGTCGAACGTGTTCATCTACCTTCAAAATAGCATTATTTGAAACAAACAGATCACTGCCTCTCCGGGGTGTCATGTGCAAAATCATAACAGGTTGCCACAAGCCTTCCTTGTGGACTGAATTTCCCTCCAGCACTGCTGTCTTCATCTTCAGCAGAGACCAGCCAAGGGTAACTCCTCATTCATTTAACTTTTCGTAGACTTCCATGTCTTGCTCATTTCTGCAGCGTTTAGTGTGATACACGAAACTTACATACAATTTAATGGACGAACAGTTTAAGGTACATTACATTAAAATACATACACTTTACATATTTCCCATAAGATTAGGAGATTTTACATTCCTTATCCAGGCAAAGCTGAACCTAGAGACAGTGGAGTCCCGGGTCATGATCACGAAGGGAATGAAAGTTGGGAAACACAGAACAATTAATACATTGATGTCAGAGAGAAACAAGCTGGTATTGTTAGAAGCAATCACAGTAATAAAAAGGACAGAGGAAAGGGTGTTAAAAAAGACAAAGGTGCTCACCAGGAGAAAGATGTTTTTGGTAGCTCTGGACTCGGGGGAGGATCGGGAGGAGAGAGGAGTTGTGTGAATGTGTCGGACCCTCTGCTTGTGTCTGTACAGGATGAAGACCATGGAGCCACTGGCCCAGAGCATGAGCACGAAACAAAGAACATCAGGGGATGTTAACAACACTGCATATAATGAGTTTGTGGTTTCCTCACCATAGAGACTGGAACAGAATCCCCAACTTTTCCGCTTTGTTATGTTTTTGTTGCTCCAATTGCCAGACATATATAAAGGAATAATTCCATTTACCAGCATCTGCAGGACCCACCACAATAAAATTAAAGGGACAATGTATTTGGGCACTTTTTGTTTGAGCCCTGCCCACCTGGAGTTCATGGGGCTGATGGTGATGGCCTGGAAGACACTCAGGAGGCGGGTGGTGCCAACGGACACACCCCTGCCAACGCCACACAAATAGGGGAAGAATCTACATCCAAAATCTCCATTACTGAAATGGTGGTACCACCCAAAACACACCATTTTAAAGTGAATTCCACTAGAGAACAGAACCAAGGTATTGGCCACAAGCAGATTGTTGATAATCAAATCTGTGGGCCTCAGCCTGTACCCGTTGAAGTAAATGAAGAGATTATGGTAAAGCAGAGAGAAATTCCCCAGGATTCCAACAGTCTGCATGGAAAAGATCATTCCTACGGCCAAATATCTGGTGGCCATGCCTTGTGTTGCCAGGGACTGGTCTTTGTCTTCTGAACTAGAGGACCCTGCATGGGAATATGAGGCATAAGCCACATGTATGATGTTGGCTGAATCCCAATATTTTCCACTTATCAGCAGTTCCCAATGAGATATTAAGTTAGTTTTTCTGTCATTTAGAAGCTTCCAAGAGTTAAATATGTAAGCATTAAAGCACACTTTCAAGAGATTAATCACTGCTACTGAGACCACACGTGAAATAACATCTTTATCCCTCACAAGTTCAAGACGAAGACCCTATTGCATTTCTCATAAAGGTGGGGACCCCATCAACACACAGAAGATAAGAGTTTCATCTAAAGCCCTGGCTGGCGTAGCTCAGTGGATTGAGCGCGGGCCTGCGAACCAGAGGATCACAGTTCGATTCCCAGTCAGGGCACATGCTTGGGTTGCAGGCGGGTTCCTTGCAGGCTAACTACCAGCAGGGGACGGACAAAAGGCAACCATACATTGATGTTTCTCTTCCTCTCTCCTTCCCCTCTAAAGGTAAATAAATAAATAAAATCTTAAAAAAAAAAAGAGTTTCATCTAAATTCACACACTAGTGAGAAGATTGAGGATTTGATCCTGGTTGTGCTGCTAATAAAATGCATTTAATCCATAATATACACTAACATACTAGTTACTTGTGTTCTTCAAAAAAACCAATTGTTTTTCAATGGTGTCCTTTTTATTTCTATTGGTGGTATTTTTTTTTAAGTTTTGTAACACCAAATGTTGACTGTTTTTATTATGAAGACTTACCCTAGAGGTAAATAGAAACTTTGAATAAAGCTTTAGAGATCTTCATATAACATAGATGCACTAACTGCAGAATAAACTGTAGGTCCCTGCCCCTGACAGGTTGGACGTAATAAATGCAAGGATGATGTAGTATTAGGAGGGCAACAGAAAGGCTCATTTGCTTTATCCCAGGAAAAAAAACTCAGTTACATGAGTCAAGGAAACTATGGAAGAAGAAACACTGATTTCTGACAAACAAATGATTAATAATCTCAGGTCATATACATACTTATTAATAACTGAGTGAAATAAAATTCTTAGCAGTAAGGCAAGATTTCTATGAAGTATTTACATACAAGGCACATATGCAAAATGTAATGTTAAGGCAAAACACTTGTGTATTGTGTAAATGACATACATGTATTGAATTGGTATTATAATGTTTAAGATCAACAGAAATATCAAAATGTATATTTGAACCTGAAAATACTGTCTGAAAATTTTAAAGTTATATTTTAAATGTTGCTTATTTAAGTACTGAAAGTGTCTCCACAGGAAAAATATACACAATAATTAAATATGGTTTCCAAATTATACACCCAGAGTCAGAAAAAACATTTTTATTTCAGTAACTACCCTGAAACACACTTTCTGCACTGGGTCTGATGTCCTACAGATTGAAAAGCATCCAGATATTACAAATGCACCTCTAGAAACCTAAAAATCAGGTCTATGATTCCTGTACAGTAGGCTGAATAGAGACTAACTCCAGAACTCCAGCCCGTAAGCACATTTAAAATCAGATTCATGATCGCTGGATTAAACAATCATGACTGTGAGTGAGGACCCATCACTGTATCACATCAGGAGCCATTGAGAATTGGTACAGCTCTAGGACCCATCTCTCTTTACCAGCTCAGCTCAAGAGTCAGGAATTTTTTTCCCTGTCTTTGTGGCTTTGGAGCAGGACCTGTTCCACTCACACAAGATCCCTTTGTCCAGTATGTTCACTTACCTGGACTCCTGATACAGTGCCTTCCCTTACAGTCTCTACCTCTCAGATTGATAAAGAGAAAACCCACTGACTTCTTCCTGCTGCCTGCACGCTAGCTGATGGTGAAGTCAGCACTGTCGGTACACGTAACAGGGAGGCAGCCAGACTCTGAGATATAAGTTGTGAATCGGTGACCTCACCTCCCCTCAGTTCTGCAATTATCACTTCTTCTGTAGCAGCCATTGACACTGATAGGCTTGGGAGCTGAGAATATTTTTGAAAAACTTCATTCCAATTACCAGTTATGGGAAACAATTACAAGTATTCAGTGAGTATCTACCAAGAGGCTAATGACGTTAGGACGCACTTTGTTTTCCATGATGCCTGGAGGCATAAAGAGTCTCGGATGACAGAGCAAGAAATGCTGGGGTTCTACCCATGAGAGACTGGCAGTGCAGCATGTTTGCCTTGCTGACTATCTACTTCCCTGAGATGTTTTTCTTCCTAAAATCCAATTCTTTATCAATCTTCAGACTCCTGAGCTGTCCCATATTTCATGTTATATGCAGAGAAATGGACTCACTCAAAGCTGCTGGGTGGGATTTTCAATTTAGTAACAGTAATGGAAAGAACATGATGTCAATAATTGATTATTGAAATCACTGGAAAAATTTGCATAAACCCAAAGCAAACTTAGAAAATCTGGACGGTATGAAAGTTTTCCACGAAAATATACTTTACTAATATTGACCCCAATAGAGATAGGAAGTCTAAACAGAAAAGTATCTACAGAAGGAAGAGAGAAGTTTATAAAAATGTCCTACACAATTCAAGGCACGAATATGGAGATGGCTTAACATGAAAATTCTATCACTATTTTAAATATTGGATACAGCCATGCTACCTGCCCAACTGAAAAGAATTGAAGAGTAAGTAAAACCTCCAAATGACATTAAATTGAACACAGACACTGAAATCTTCAAAACTGTACCAAATAGAAGACAACAGAAAACCTCACCTCTCCCTATAGATGCAAAGATATAAAATAAATACTAGTAAGGATATTGCAACAGGCCATTAAAAAATAAAAAAATGACCCTGGCTGGTGTAGCTCAGTGGATTGAGCACGGGCCTGTGAACCAAAAGATTGCAGTTCGATTCCCCATCAGGAGAATGGGGAATGTGCCCCATCAGGGCACATGCCTAGGTTGCAGGCCAGTTCCCAGCAGGGGCCAGTTCCCAGCAGGGGATGCACCAGAAGCAACCACACATTGATATTTCTCTTCTTCTCTTCCCTTCTAAAGTCAAATAAAATAAAATAAAATGCAAAAAATTTTTTAAATGATGACCAAGTGCAGTTTATTTTTAGAATTCAAGAGTGACTGCAGTGATGTAGTTCGACATATTTCTAAATATGAAAATCTTATGACAGTGTTCATAAAAGTAAAGACCTCTATTTGGCAGAATTCAACACGTACTCACGTTAAATGGAAACCTTTAAAAACTAGAACTTTATGGATCCTTTGTAACCTAACAAAACAGAGTCTTCATCCTGCTCATGGGGAGGCACTAGAGAAAGTCCTACTAAGATCAGAAACAACACCAAGTAGCACAAGATTGCCCGTTACATTTAATTGACATTGTACTGGAAGTACAGCCAAGGCAATTTTAAATGTTGTAAAAATTGGAAACAGGTGTTAAGACTCTTTCTGTGTATAGATGACAAAATTATGTACCTGGAAACACAGAAGAATTGAGGGAAACAGATATTACCCCCAACTTAATAGACTATGACATTAGCATAGAGATGACAGGTCTTCATATGGACAATCAATATTTACTGGTTATGATGGAACATAGGCTACAACTGCCAAGAGATAGAGCAAAAATGAAAAATCTACAAATATGTTGTGGACCACTCTGCCTGGTTTCAGAAATTGTAACCCTAACACCCACCCACCCCCCCGGCCATGGCTGTGAGTGACCTCCAGAATGCAAGCCACAGGAGACAAAGCTTGTCTTTGGTAGCAAATGCTGCCTCAGTTTCCTCCTTGCCCCCAAAGCATGGTCAGAAGGCCATGACAGGTAAGACTCCTCACAGCAGGGAGCAACCTCAGCCAGACTGGATCACTTGGGAGGCCATCATGGAAGGACTCAGGGGGCTGCAACAAAGAGCGAGCAATAGACCAGTGCCCTCCCACTATGTGACATAGCCTGAGTCCCCATGTCCTCTGGGAGAAGCACTTCCTGGCTCTAATCCCCTTAAGCCTGAATACCTGGGGGGAGGGGTTGCAGCTCTTTGCCTTGCTAGAGCCTGTCCTGGGGAACAATCTGGCATCCCAAAGACTTCCTGATAAACCTGTGAAATCTGCTCTGCTAAGAGTGCTTTCATTCATATGATAAGGGTCCAAGAGGAAATGAGTATGTCTCCCAAAGTTTCTGTAAAACTCTTTTCCTGACAGACACTGACTCAGACTAAGCCCTCAGATTTCTTTGAAATGTTTTCTACTGTTTGATCCTTGCCGCCCTGTATTCCTGTGTATTACAATCCAATAAAAGCCCCTGGAGGAGGGGGTTCGATGCCTTTTTCCCCAGAGAAACTAGCCACTGCTCAAGGCCTTTTTCCTCTTGGAAACTGGCCACCTCTCCTCCCCAAGCAGATCATGTCTCAGTGTTGTTTACTTTCATCTGTGGGGGACAAGGGGACTTGCGGGAAAAGTCGCCTCTGCACAAATGTATTTCACAGGATTGACCAGGCAGTGGTTCTCCTGGGATACCTAAGGGGATGCATAAACATACCTTTTATAGTCTCTGTTAGGAGACAATACTGGAGCTGAGACAAGACAAATTAACCAGAGTCAGCCACTGGCAAGAGAAGTAGCTGGTCATTCCAACATAAGTCAGAGCTATGCAAAGCCCCTGCCAGGAAGAAGGACAAAGATGTGATGGAAGAACAGAAATATATTGTGTGAGCCAGGCATGTGTATGCAAGGTAAGGAAATGGATGGGAGAAAACTGGCAGGTGGTCATGGACCAGATTATAGAAAGCTGCTTCAGTAACACATCTGGATTTCAAACTAACAGCGATCAGAGACCATGGGTTGGGGTGGGGGGAATTAAGCAGGAAAGTGAAAATATGAAGTTTGTGTCTGTAAAAGGCTTCTCTATGACTGCCAAGTGAAGTGAAGCTTGCAGAAGAAAGAGATCTATTAGGAAGCTATGGAACAGACTAGGAAAATATTAGGAAGTTCTGACAAGACACATAATAAAAAAATATCCAAAGTGTTTTCTGTTGACTTGGATAAATGGCTGAGAGAAATGAAAGTGCCAAAAGTGATTAGTTCTATTGTTATTGATTTTAGAGAAAGGAAGGGAGAGAAAGAGAGAGATATGGAGAGAGAAAGAGAGAAACATCAACTTGTTCCACTCACTTATAGATCCATTGGTTCCTGTCTGTGCCCTGACCACAGATCGAACTTGCAACCTTGGTGTAGGGCAACACTGCTCTAACCCATTGAGCTACCCAGAGTCATGAGTTTTGGATTAAATGACCAGCTATCAAAGTTGTCTGAAAGATGGCATTTGAAAGGAAGAAAAACCACCAAATCACCAAGCCTGCAGCTTTTGGAAAGAATCTAGCTTCCTTCTTCCTAAGTTTTTGGGATTGCTAAACGATCACTCTTGGGTGTGAAGGACAAAATCATGAGAAAGTAAACTTGAACAGGCCTCAAACTGTGCCCCCCCACACACACAGGAAAACCTCTCCTCTGTCCCCACGCCCTCTCCCTCAATAACAGATTATCCCACACCACAGAAGGAGGTAATCCCTGCAGGTGCGCTCTTACATGGAAGCAGGAAGATGGGCATTCTCACCCTAGCACTCAAGAGTCCCCCACCCTCTGGGTCATCTAGAGCTCCTGATGTGGGCATACGCAACCTGACAGAACAGGCTTTCACATTTCTCTGTGGACAATATATGGTCCCGGACTGAGAGGGGTGTCCTGTGTCTTCTTATGCACCACCAATTACACTCAAGTGATTTCCACAAGAAACAAGCTTAGTCCTTAACTGAATCTTCTTGAAGACAGCCTAAGTGCTATGTCTCAAATGGGAGTTTAAAAAATGACCAAAGGCCCTGGCTGGTGTAGCTCAGTGGATTGAGCGTGGGCCTGCGAACCAGACGATCGCGGTTGGATTCCCAGTCAGGGCACATGCCTGGGTTGCAAGCCAGTTCCTGGCAGGGGCCAGTTCCCAGCAGGGGGTGCACGAGAAGCAACCATACATTGATCTTTCTCTTCCTCTCTCCTTCCCTTCCCCTCTAAAGATAAATAAATAAATATTTTAAAAAAATAAAATAAAAAATGACCAAAGATTCCGATGGAATCATTCTATGTGGTTGGCATCAGCATTTTTGAGATGCCCCAGGTCAGATGACCGCACCAAAAATCCTATCAACTTCCAGATGAAAAAGGACAAGAACCATATAATTCCACTTGTGGGATATGAAACAGAAAGCAACAAGAATGAACAAAACAAACTCACAGACACAGACAACAGTATAGTGGTTACCAGAGGAAGTGAGTTGGGGGAAGCATGAACAGGGTTAGGGGTCAAATATATGGTGACAGCAAAAGACTAAACTCTGGGTAGTGAACATACAGTGGAGTATACAGAAATGTACACTTGAAACTCATATATCATTATTAACCAGTGTCTGCCCAATATGTTAAATTAAAAAATAAAATTTTAAAACTCCTATGGACTTCAGTGCTTGTCAAGTTCAAATATATCTTGCAATATTTTTTCTTGGGATTCCTAGTACACTGATGTTTTAAAAGTTTTAGGATGTAGCTTTAGTAGCAGCTGTCAGACGGGAAAGGTTTCTGCTTAAAAGAATTGGGACCACTTCTTCATTAATATGAATTATACTCTCCATCTGTTTTCATGCCTTTGTAGTTACAAAACGTTTTCTTTTAATTGAGTATTCTGTATTTCGACATGTATAATGTGTCCTTTTTTGCCCAAGATTTTCAGGGAAAAATAAGAATGCACATTATACATGGACAGTACTAATTCTGTATCTGTATACATGTTTTGTTTTAACTTTTTTAAATTTACTTTTTGACCAAGGGGAAGGGGGAGAGGGAGAGAAGCATCAGTGTGTGGTTGCCCCTTGCATGCCCCCTGCTGGGGACCTGGCCTGCAACTCAGGCAAGTGCCCTGATTGGGAATTGAACCAGCGACCCTTTGGTTTGCAGGCTGGCACTCAATCCACTGAGCCACACCAGCCAGCAATGTATAAATGTTTTTGAACTGATTAAGAGCAGATACTACACTTGATCTTAGCCAAAAGCCCAGAAAACAATGCATCAATATTTTTAATTATTGTATTTACACTTATGCATTAAAAATGTAACTCTAGAAAGCAATAATGATATCCCTATGCAAAATAATACCCTGGAATTTGATAACCGGTTTTGTTTCTAAATATAAATAAATACATTATTGAATTCAAAAATTAAACAAAAGTTTTTTTCCTGAAAGTTTGGGCCAAAAACATGAGGGTGCATTATACACAGGAACACATTATACATGGCAAAATATGGTAGTTAATTATTTTAAAGATATTTAACACAATATCTCACTAGATTGCAGGAAAACTTGTAAAAGACTGAAAGTAGTGAGAAACACGTTAGTTTCCCTTCAGTGGAGTTCTGGCATCCTAGGAGTAATGAATATGGTACATTTTTCCCTCTGGAAATTAGAGAACAACTTTCTCCTCCAAAGAATTATGTATTGGACTTCCACCAAGATGGAAGCATAGGTTGGAACACTGTGCCTCCTCTCACAACCAAGTTTAAAGTCAACAAAGTTTCAGTAACAAAAACGCAGCCAAAACACAGAAAATTGAACTATACGGAAAGTCCGACAACAAAGAACTGTTCAACCGGGACGGTAAGATGGGCGGAGCCAGCAGTGGAGCAGGGTCGGGCAGGAAGGATCTCCCAACCCAGGCAGCCATGGGCGGATCCCAGGTGTGGGGTAGCAATGGGCAAACCCAGTGAGGGCGCAAGGTAGTGGGCTGATCGCAGTCACACATTCGGGTGCAGATAAATCAGTGAAGGAATGAGCAGTGAGACAGACCTCGAAGGCCATATTGGTGGGAAGCAGCAGAGATAACTGCCATTGCCCTTCTCTGACCCCGCCCCCCCCTACAGTGTCACATCCCAGCCACTGAGTTGCCCTGCCCTGATGAACACCTAGGGCTCCACTCCTCACACGTAACAGGTACGAACAAACCAAAATATGGCTCAAGAAGAACTCAAAGCCTTGGAGCCAATAACTCTAAGCAACCAAGAAATAGCCAACCTATCAGATGCACAGTTCAAAACACTGGTGATCAGGATGCTCACAGAACTCGGTGATTTTTGTCACAAATTAGAGGAACAAATGAAGGCTAAACTAATTGAAATGAAGGGAAATGCACAGGAAACCAATAGTGATGGAAAGGAAACTGGGACTCAAATCAAGGGAGGGGACCAGAAGGAAGAAAAAAATTACCAAACAGAAAAATATGAAGAAACAAGAATTCAAAAAAATGAGGAGGGGATTAGGAGCCTCCATGACATCTTTAAACGTTCCAATATCCGAATTATAGGGGTACCAGAAGGGGAAAAGAAACAGCCACGAGTGGAAAACTTATTTGAACAAATAATAAAGGAGAACTTCCCCAATCTGGCAAAGGAAATAAACTTCCAGGAAATCCAGGAAGCTCAGAGAGTCCCAAAAAAGTTGGATCCAAGAAGGAACACACCAAGGCACATCATAATTACATTAGCCAAGATTAGCCCTGGCTGGTATAGCTCAGTGTATTGAGCATGGGCCTGCGAAGCAGACGATCGTGGTTCAATTCCCAGTCAGGGTACGTGCCTGGGCTGCAGGCCAGTTCTCAGTGGGGGATGCATGAGAGGCAACCATACATTGATATTTCTCTCCCTCTCTCCTTCCCTTCCCCTCTAAAGATAAATAAATAAAATAAAATAATTACATTAGCCAAGATTCAAATGAAGGAGAGAATTCTAGAAGCAGCAAGAGATAAGGGGATAGTCACCTACAAAGCAGTTCCCATCAGACTCTTTAGCAGATTTCTCAAAAGAGACCTTACAGGCAAGAAGGGGCTGGAGAGAAGTATTCCAAGTCATGAAATCCAAAGACCTACAACCGAGATTGTTCTATCCAGCAAAACTTTCATTTAGAATTGAAGGACAGATAAAGTGCTTCTCAGATAAGATCAAATTCAAGGAGTTCATCATCACCGAGCCTTTATTATATGAAATGTTAAAGGGACTTATCTAAGAAAAAGAAGATAAAATATAGGAACGGTGAAAGGACAGCAAACTCAGTTATTAACAACCACACCTAAAACAAAAGCAAACTAAGAGGACAGCTAGATCAGGAGCAGAACCATAGAAATGAAGATCACGTGGAGGGTTAGCAACAGGGGAGTGGAAGGAGGAGAAGTGGGGCAAAGGTACAGAAAATAAGTAGCATAGACGGTAGGTAGAAAATAGATGGGGGGCGGGCCTGCGAACCACACGATCGCAGTTCGATTCCCAGTCAGGGCACATGCCTGGGTTGCAGGCCAGTTCCTTGCAGGCTAACTACCAACAGGGGACGCACAAAAGGCAACCATACATTGATGTTACTCTCCCTCTCTCCTTCCCCTCTAAAGATAAATAAAATCTTTAAAAAAAAGAAAAAGAAAAAAGAAAATAGATGGGGGGGACAAGAATAGTAGGGGAAATATAGAATCTAAAGAACTTGAAACACTTGGACATAAACTTAAGGCAGGGAGAATGGTGGGGGAGGGGTGTGCAGGGTGGAGGGGAATGAAGGGGGGAATTAGAACAACTGTAATGGCATAATCAATATAATATATTTTTTAAAAGAATTATGTACTAATATCTTTTTTTCTATGCTAAAATACTTTTACTTAATAGCTTAGGACAGTTCTCTACAATAAAATATATGTTTAAATGTTATTTCTTCTTAAAAATTGATAAACTGTGTTTTTAAGCTATTATTAAGTTAATATTAATCCCAAATGCACAAGTGATAAAAGCAATCTATCATACACATTGATAAATAATTATTAAACTTGAATACTATAATTGGATTATAAATACAACTGAGTGAGATAGATATGAACTTAGTGCCTTCAATAAAAGTAGCTTTATTGAAGCTACTCTCAGCTTTACTGAGATTAATGTCTCTTTTTTAATGCCTTAGCAATTAAAGCAACATTTTAAGATTGGAGGACACATGAGGAAAAAAAAAACCTTTATTAATGTGGGGAAAAACCTGTTATTTCCTCAGAACTAGGGAAGAAAACTTCAGGGCACTTCTCATTCAGATTGGGTATAAGGGAGTATAAAAGATGTTGAACTAGAAATTACCTCCAAACTCTCACCTTACCTGGTAGAAGTTCTGAATGTAACCCTGCAGTAAGGTCCACACTGAAGATTTGGTATACCTAAATTAGAAAACACAAATGGAACTATTACCTAAGAAACACTCTTTATTTCACTTCAATGCACACCTAGAACACCCATCAAAAAAATCACAGTAGGGCAAAAGGAAATTTCAACTAACCAAAAAAGGTAGATGCTATCCAACACTATTTCAAGTATATGGGTTTATAGTTCTTCTTCAGTGCGTAATAGACCAAGAAAGTGAAGCTAAAGAGGAACCAATGAATTAATACCTATTGTTAGTTTTTAAGTTGCTATTTTTAAAAATATTTTATTTATTTATTTTTAGAGTGAGGGGAAGGGAAGGAGAGAGAGTGGGAGAGAAACATCAGTGTGTGGTTGCCTCTCATGTGTCCCCTACTGGGGACCTGGCCTGCAACCTAGGCATGTGCCCTGACTGTAAATGGAACCAGTGATCCTTTGCTTCACATGCCCATGCTCAATCCACTGAGCTACATCAGCCAGGGCTTAAGTTGCTATTATAAAGCAACACATTGGTGACCTAAATTATTACATTTCCTTCCACCCACAATACCCAGGTCCAAGACTCCAGGGTTGCTTCTCTGCCTTGTAGTATCGGGGGAAATAGAAATGAAGTCAAATTAAAACTGCACATTCCACCATGGCCTGGAGGCTCAGTTGGTTGGAGCATTGTCTGGTTCACTGAAAGGTTGTGGGTTAGATCCCCAGTCTCAGTCCAGGAGGGTACGCAAGGTAACGAACTTATGTTTCTCTTTCGAATCAATGTCCCCCTCCCTCCCTTCTTTTCTCTAAAATCAATAAACATATCCTCAGGTTAAGATTTTAAAAATAAAATAAAATTGACCATTCTGCACCAGCAAAGTTTTGCATTTCACCTTCCAGTTTCTATCCCCTTACATAGACAGATCCAGTCCACGATGAATTAAATAACCCGTTCTCATTGTTTAGGCCATAGATACTCCCAGATCACACCACTGGGGGGCGGGGGAGCGGCGGGGCGGGGGGGGGGCGGTTCTGGGGAAAGTATTTTGATCATAAATTCCTGAGTAGACCATAGTAGGTAGTCACACCCTAGGCATTTAACTTCTTTAGTAAAAGATTTCTCTTTGCCTTAAGCAAGCTCTGTCTGTTTCCATGCATCCGTTGATAGGTTAACACACTACCAAAATAAGAATAACCATCCTCAAGAGATCACACAATCTCGTTAACTCTCTGGTAGTTCAATCCCCACCCTGCTTTCTCCCTTCAAGTAATCCTCCCTACCTTCCCTCCTTAATTCCAAATGCGTAAAAGTTACAGACTGGCACTCTCGGAAGTATTTTTCTCATTCTGTTCAGATCCTGCTTACAAGTGTATGCTGTTTGACTCAATTATATTTTTAGAAAAATTATCTCTAAGTTTGAACATTCTTACCTCAACAATTGCTCTATCTCTCCCCCCCCCCCAAGATTCCGGCGCCTCCCCTGGACTCACAGTGTCTCTCTACCCGACAGCAAAAACAGCTTTTGACTTCAACAGCTTTCAACTTATTAAAAGGAAAACCCCTTGGCTTCCAAATATAAGTGGTCCATACCACCCTAAGCTTTTATCTTACATTGCTGAAAACAGTTACTTAAAATAGGCAGGAAGCAACCCTATGCCACATTACACCAAAGAAATTCAAACGCTGCCCTGAGCGGTGTGGCTCAGTTGGTTGGGCGTCCTTCTGTAAAGCCAAGTTCGCTGGTTCGATTCCTGGTCTGGACATATGCTTGGGTTGTGGGTTCAGTATCTGGCTGGCCGTACCAGAGGCACAGATCCCTGTTTCTCTCCCTACTCCCTCCCTTCTCCTCTCTCTAAAGAAATAAATAAGTAAAATCTGAAGGAAGAAAGGAGGAAACGAAAGCAACTCAAAAGTATGGCGGATTCCAGTATATAACTGGGCCCTGGCAGTTCAAATCCACGTTGTTTAAGATTCAGCTCTAATTCCAAAGTAACATCACATAGATTTCTAGCTAGCCAATGAAAGGGTCCGAAATGAGTGGTGGAAACAACCAACAACGCAGGACACCCATTTTTTCTTTTGACGAGTCCTTGCTTGACACTGAACTACATTCCCCAGGAGTCGGTGGCAAGTTATCCTTAACCGTGGGCCGAAATTCATATGAAAAATCTGAAGGGCGGGCAGGGTTCCCAGCATTCGTAGATTCTGCAACTCTGTAACGCATACCACACACCCGCACCCGAAAGAATCTGGAGGCACAAGCCTTTTAGGGGGCGTGGCAAGATGCCTCCTGAAGGCGGTGCTTCCAGCTCCGGCGGCTTGAATTGCATTTCCCAGAAGTCTGTGCGCAAAAATTCTGTAGGGCCTCGTAGAGTTGCACGCTGGGCAAGTGAGCCGCCAACTTCCACGTCTGAATTCCCGGATTCTGGACTACATTTCCCAGAGGCCTCTGAGGCACGGCTTCCTTAGGAGCGCTCTCAGTTGCATGCTGGGAGATGCGCTTCCAGCGCGCAGGGTTTTTTAGGCTCTGAGTTAACCTCAGCCTTGCGCCCCCTCGTGACGCCCTGTTGGGTGTTGAGCTCCAAGCGGTAAGTCCTTAGCGTCCCAGGTGGATACCGCCGCGGGATGCCTTGGGGGATGGCGGGGAGCGAGTCGCTCCGAGCGAGGAGGCCTGAAGCGGAGCCTTGGCCTGCGGCTGCGGGAGCGGCGGCAGAGAGGGATGTGCGTGTGATGCGCGCGCGCGCGTGTGTGACAGTGTCAGGGATCAGGCCAGGTCCCCAGGACTGATGTGAGTGCGAGCGTCGGTGAGGGTGACATGCCCTGTCCCCATGTCTGTGACGCACTTGTGCGTGATTACGTGTGGGGGGCGAGGGGGACACGGCCGCGCCGTGACTTGGTGACGCTGCTCTGTCTCAGTTACCTGCGTGTGGACTCTGCGGGGGTGGCAGGGCTGGAATGCGTCTTCGCGGCTGCGAGATGTGCCTTTGCTTCTCTGTGGGGTGGTCAGGGCCGGGCACCGTGACTCTGACGTGGGTGTCGGTGGCTGTGACAGGACCGAGGTGTGTCTCCTAACGGTGCGATTGTTCGGCTGTGACCAGTGCAGGATTGTGCTGGGGTAGTTGGGTGTGTGGCCACGATTGAGTGGGCACCGGTGTGTGCGACAGTGTAACCCGTAGCCGTGATGTCTCTGTGGCCCCTCTGCCTTCGCTTCCCAGCCAGGTGGCCCCTCCTAGATGCAGGCGTCCCAGAGGGAAGTCAGAGCCTGAACCCTGTAATGAAAATGACCAACAAGAAGGGCTCCTAGTCCTGAGACAGCAATTTTAGAACTAAAAGTGCTCTTCATACAGGCTTGAATGACAGAATGGAAAGGCCTCAGGAAAGAGATTCCTGTTTTCCAGGGGAGAGGTCCGTGACTTGGCAGGTGGGGGAAGGGAACAGCTACATGTTTCAAAAGTCAATCGCTAGAGCCTAGTCCCCAGGAATCTCTGAAATACTCAGATCCGAGTTCCCCCTTGCTTCTGGTTGGTTTTAGATGTGATCTTTGGACAGGTGTGGCCTTGGAGATGTGTTCTGAGGTAGTCTGTGCTCCAGAAAGGTCCTGATGTCTCATTCTACCCTTCTGTTTTCCCCAGGCCAGCCATCCTTCAGAAAAAGAGCCCCCAGGAGAGAGGAGAATCCTTACACATCTTAAAAATCAAGGTTCAGTTTTTGTTGTTGTTGTCGTTGTTCAGTAAACGATTTGTTTATAGGGCTTAGGAATATTTGCATTACTTGACTCGAAATGCCCTCCCTAACAGTGACCTATCCCAGTAATTCCTTCGGAAAGGTGTAACAGCCAGCTGTGCAGGTGTAGCCCTCGGGGTACTCCCCACTGACCCACCCTCTCCAGTGAGTACTCACCTCTTGGCCATTTGTTCACACCCCCCTGTATATTCCTCTTTTCTAAGAATCTGATGGTATCGAAATACCACTGGGAGGTTAGTGTTTGCACTTTATTTTAGCGTGTGATTTGGTAAAGAGAATATTTGTTTTTAGGTGGAACCAAACACTAAACATCTTTGGTCTTTGCACGGGCCTGGCGTTGATAGCACAATATAAAAAAAGAAGGTCTGAAGATGAAGTAAAATGCTTCATGGGGCTTTTGAGAGTGAGTTTGAGCAAACGTCTTTGTCATAAAGGCAGGGATTTCTTTCAGTAGTCAATAAATAGAAATGTATTGTATTGAGCCAGGTCTCATTTGAGGTCTCATTTGATATTGGTTATGGGTTCTGGACCTAGAGCCCAGAAGGCTCAACTTTTTCTGGAAAGGGTCGCATATTAAATATTTTTTGTTTTTGGTACGGAGAATTCCCAGGTACCCCGCACCCGATTTCCCCCATTGTTATCAACTTACATTAGTATGAGGCATTAGTTTTAGTGAATGGGCTGATTTCGATACATTATTGTTAACTAGAGTCCATGCTTTAGTCTTCATTTTCCTTAGTTTTTATATAAGCTTCTTCATCTGTTCCAGGATCCCACCCAGGAGACCACGTTACAGTTCATTGTCATGTCTCCTTGGGCTCCTCTTGCCTGTGACAGTTTCTCAGACTTCCCTTGTTTCTGATGACCTTGACAGTTTTAAGAGGTACTGGTCAGGTATTTTGCACAACGCTCCTCCACTGGAATCTGATGTTTTTCCCACAGACTGGGTTTGTGGGTTCGAGGGTACAAGATCACAGACAGAGGGTACAAACTCTCAACAGGATTTATGATTGTTGAGGTTGCCCTTGACCATCTGGCCAAGGTAGCGCTTTGTTAGTTTTCTCCCCTGAAAAGTTACCCCTTTTTCCCTCTTTTCATATCATACTCTTTGGAAGGAAGTCCCTATGTGCAGCTCACACTTAAGGGGTAGAGAATTGTGCCCCCTCCTCCTCCTCCTTTGTTTTTTGATAGTTTGCTTGTGTTTGTACAACCCTTTAAAATTGTAAAACCCATTCTTAGCATCTGGCCCTGCAAAAACAGGCTTTGGGACTGCCGTTTGCCAAAGCTGATCAAGAGTATCGGGGCTCCAGTCCTGTCTCTACCTCTTCTTAGCATTTTGGGCTTTATAAAGGAAGGGTTGAGAGGAGGATGAGCTAACATAGGTGAAGCCCCTTAGAACAGCCCCCAGGGCCTAAGTGTTCAGCGAATCCTGTTTTTGCTCTGCGTTAAGTCTGGTTGTTCTATAGGTCAGGAGCAACATACATATGAAGTTTATTGTGATGAGTACTTGCAAGTTCTTAAAATGAACCAGAGCATAGAAGGGGAATGCTTAGCCCCTAAGGTTCTTCGTTTAATTTCATTTCCCATTTTCCAAGGGAAATTGTAGGCAGACTTTTTAAAAAATATTTATTTATTTTTAGAGAGAGGGGACAGGAAGGAGAAAGAGAGGAAGAGAAACATCAATGTGTGGTTGCCTCTCATGTGTCCCCCACTGGGGACCTGGCCTGTAACCCAGGCATGTGCCCTGACTGGGAATCGAACCTGTGACCCTTTGCTTCACAGGCCCGTGCTCAATCCACTGAGCTACACCAGCCAGGGCTGTAGGCAGACTTATTGCATATGTTTCTAAGCATGGCTCTCGTCCTGGGAAAAAGTCCATAACTTCATGACGTTCACAAGTGTGGACATGTCCCCCCAAATTAGACCCTTGGTCTAACCCACAAACCCTTTGGTTCAGTCTGGTGCTCAATCAACTGAGCTACGCCAGCCAGGGCTAATTTTTTTATCTACTGATTTGAGAAAGAGAGGAAGGGAAGGAGGGAGAGAGAGCAAAAAAAGGAGAGAAACACCAATTTGTTGTTCCATGTAATTATGCATTCATTGGTTTATTTGTATATGTGCCCTGACTGGGGATCGAACCCACAATCTTGGTGTATCAGGATGATGCTCTAACCCATTAAGCTACCTGGCCAGGGTTCAATATGACATTTTGGTTGATTATTCAGTGAAGAAGGAAGGGAGTGGGGCCACTTTTATTGAACATCTTCCCTGTACCGAACACACTTCTGTCTGCTGTGCGCACTCTCCCTAATCAGCCTGCGGACTCGCTTAGCTGCACTGTTTTGCTCAGCATCTGATGGTATTGCTGAGACACACCGAAAGGATGTTCAAGACCAGGGAGGCAATTGGTTTGTCAGCCGTCTTTTCAACACTAGGCCTTGTCTCACTTTCCTTTTACTGCTGTAACATACTGCCACAGATTTAGTGACTTGAAACAGGCACTGATTTGTCATCTTAACAGTCCTAGATGTCAGAAGTCCTGAATGGGTCTTGCCTGGCTAAAACCAAGGTGTTGGTAAGGCTGCTTTCCTTCTGTGAGGCTCCAGGGGGCACTCTTTCCCTGCCTTTCCCAGTTTCCCAAGGCTGCCCAAGTTCTTGGAATTATAGCCCATTTCTCAGTCTTCAAAGGTCTTCTAAGCTGGCAAGGACAAGTCAAGACGTCTCAGGCCACATCACTCTTAACTTGACTCTTTCATCAGATCTTTCTCTACTCTGATATCCCTTGCCTACTCTTATGGACTCTCGCAATGACATTGGACCCACTTGGATAATTTTGGGTACTCTTCCTATCTTAAGGTCAGCTGATGAATGACTTTAAGTCTGTCTGTGACCTAACTCCCCTTTGCTGTGTAAAGCAACATAGTCACAGTTTCCAGAAATAGGACATGGACATCTTGGGACACAGTTATTCTGTCGAACACGGGCGTATGCATTTAACTTTCCCTTAATGACTACAATATACTACACCCCCCATAACTGTGGGGATTTTTTTCTTTGTTAATTTTCTTTTGAATTTGCGACTGTCTTACATTATATTTCTTATAATGGGATTACTGCAGGCCTACTGCAAAAAATATTTCAATTTCCTAAGGAGCTCATAAGGAAGAAACTCGAAATTACCCATGACCATATCGTCCAGAGAAAATGACTATTGATATTATGGTATGTATGTTTCCAGTCTTCCACTTCTGCCCTAAGCATATGTGTATGATTTTGTTTCGAGAGCACTGAATTCTGCTAATTGGTCGTGTAAATGAGCCAAAGACTCTCTAGATCTCAGTCTGTGAAAGGAATCCACTTCAGCCATGGGTCACATTATACCTTTATGAGTGTGTGGGGAGGGGAGAGGCGTGCCAGCAATCCCTTTCTTGCTTTGAAAACATCTCCCAAGCCCTGGCTGGTGTGGCTCAGTGGATTGAGTGCCAGCCTGTGAACCAAAGGGCGCCAGTTCAATTCCCAGTCAGGGCACATGCCTGGGTTGCAGGCCAGGTCCCCAGTTGGGGGTATGTGAGAGGCAACTACACATTGACATTTCTCTCCCTCTCTTTCTCCTTCCTTTCCCCTCTCTCTAAAATATGTATAATAAAATATTTAAAATGTTCACATAAATCTCCCATATTACACATAGGACAAGACTTAGGTAGTCAGTGATGTTCTCATTTTGGCATCTAATGGTCTCAATTTGACATTGTTTCAGTTTAGATTCTTTCAACTGAATTTTTTTAATTTTTTAAAGATTTTTAAAATTTATTTTTCTTTAGAGAGGAAGGGAAGGAGAGAAGGAGAGAAATATCAATATATGGTTGCTTCTTGTGAGTCCCCTGCTGGGAACTGGCCTGCAACCCAGGCATGTGCCCAGACTGGGAATCGAACCGCGATCGTGTGGTTTGCAGGCCCGAGCTCAATCCCCTGAGCTACACCGGCCAGGGCTCAACTGAATTTTTGATGCAAGATTGTAGTTCTCCCTCTTTACTGGTGGGGAGGGAACATTTCCTTTTTGTGTATCTCAGACTTTTTTCTTCTTTGCTAATATTGTTAATTTAAAAGAGTTTCACTCTTAAGAGTCTCTGAAAGTGTTTAGTTAGCATCGATTATATACACATATTTTTTTGACACAGCAGGCTTAAATTTCAAAAATGGGTTGAGGAGTGTTGACATTATTGATCTTCAATAATAATAGCTCACTTGTATTACATGATTATTACGTATTATTGTATTTTATAAGATTCTGTTCTTAATAGTTGAGACAGGCACACCCAGTAGCTACAGTCTTTACCCCAGTCTTACCTGTAGGGGAACAGATACTCTGAGGTCACTTACTGTCAGGACTAAGAGTCACATTCTGAAAGTCAGACCACAGGACCTGTGTTCTTAATTTCACCGAGACCTCTCCCCCCACATTATACATGCCTTTTCTTTTCTTTTTTTTAAAATTTTTCCTAGTATTTATTTATCTTTAGAGGGGAAAGGAAGGAGAGAGAGAGAGAGAGAAACATCAGTGCATGGTTGCCTCTGGTGTGTCCCCCACCGGGAACTGGCCCGCAACCCAGGCATGTGCCCCGACCAGGAATCGAACCGCGATTGTGTGGTTCGCAGGCCCGTGCTCAATCCACTGAGCTACACCAGCCAGGGCACGCATGCCTTTTCAAACCTGCCTTCTTCGCTTGGTGGTTCATCTTAGATTCCTCTCTCAATTAACAAAAGTCAGTATCATTATGAATAAATATCGGCCATTATAGCAGACCGTATTTATTTATGCTGCCCTTTACTGTGAGATATTTATATTTTTACCTTTTCATTTCTTAAAAATAACTGGAAAATCTGAATAAAATTGATGGAGTGTATCAATCTCAACATCTTGGTTGTTATATTATACTGCAGTTTTGCTACATAGTACCATTGGGGTAAACTGCTAGAGGTACACAGGATCCTTTTGTATTATTTCTTAAAACTGCACATGCATCTATAGTTACTTCGATTTTTTTAAAAACTGTCCCGTAAACAAATTCTCTAAAATATTCATGTGCATCTACGTGGGTATTATTACAGCTTCTTCCTTGGAATACATTCCAAAAAGTGGAATTTTGAGTCAAAAATCTGCAATATGAGTGACCCTGTGGTAATAGTATTTGGAATGACTGAAATGACAAAGTGGTGTGTCCATTGCCTGTCACCCAGCAAGGAAGGGAAACCGTGAATGGAAGAAGCACAAGGCAGCCGGTGGTCAGGGCCTGGAACTCAACATCAAAGGGTTTGCCCAGGTCCCCAAGGCCACACCACCTGGTTCAGTGATTCTCTGGATGGACTTGGAATTCAACCCACAGCCATACTCATGGCTAAGATTTATTACGGTGAAAGGGTCCAAAGGATACACAGCAAAGACCCCAGAGGGAAAGGCACCCAGGAAACATTGGGAGGAAACCGGCCCGCAAGGTCACGGGACATGGTTAATGCCTCCGCCATGGAGTTCCGACAGCGCACACAGATGTGGTGTTGTCTACCAGAAGCTCACAGTCTGGGAGCCCCGGGTTTATCTGGCATCAGTCACGTAGGCACCCTCGGCCTAGCATCTACCAAAGTTCCACAAGCGACAGCCCCTGTTACCAGGGAGGGCTGGGGTCACTGGAGGTCCAGCCAAGGAGCAATCTTGGGAGCAGGCTGAAGGAGAGCAGTTTCAGACCCGCTGTGTTACCTCACTTTTGTATATAACTTTCCAGGATGTTTCCTTCCATTCCTCTGTTTCTCTCTTTTTTTTATTAAGATTTTATTTATTTATGTATCTTTAGATGGGAAGGAGAGAGGGAGAGAAACATCAATGTGTGGTTGCCTTTCATGCGTCCCCTGCTGGGAGTTGGCCTGCAGGAAACCTGGCCTGCAACCCAGGCATGTGCCCTGACTGGGAATCGAACCTCGATCCTCTGGTTCGAAGGCCTGTGCTCAACCCACTGAGCTACACCAGCCAAGGCTCTATTTCTCTTTTTATGTCTCTCTTTCCGTTGATGTCTTATGGGTGGTTTGTCAGTATCTGTGTGTTTGTCTCTATGTGTGTATTCATATATGTTATATATAAACATATCGTGTTGTGTATGTATATGTATTTTTACATAGGGGATACATTATATATAATGTATCGTCTGGTATTGGTACCCTGATTTTCCTACTGACAATATATCTGAAACATTTTTCATGTCTGAGTATTTCTTCCAACTTAGCAGGGAGTAATCACTAACATCAGTGTTTTGCATGGATGTTTGCATGTGTCTACGCAGTCAGCTTTTCTGATGCAGAGCACTGACGTTGCCTGGGCATTGCCTTCTCCTCCCCGTCCACCTACCATGCCCTGACCTGCATCACCCTATCTAGAGGCCAGAAAGATTCAAGTTTGGATGATGCAGCCCCTCCTGACCCTGGATGGTGAGACCAGGGGACACTGAGCACCCTAAACACACCCACTCAGGTCCACCTCACAACCCTCACTGCCCAGAGCTAGTCCTACGGGGAGGTTTGAGGGTGCAGCCTCTACCCAACACCACCCTCAGTTTTAACACCAAGTGTAGGTTTGGGAGGGTTTTTTCTTCCCAGAACCCCTTTAGTCTGTTCCAGATGTGTGGTGTTTATGTGTGGGTGTTGGAAAAGGAGCTGGGGGTTCTCTGGAAGCAAAGGTGGAGGAGCACAAAGGCTGCAGTCAGTCACTTTGGGAACTAAGGTGCCCTTACGTCAGTGCCTCTCTCTCCTCAGCTAGCTCTGGCTTCTCTGGATTCCCTGGATGCTGTGCCTTCGGTAAAGAAAACTCCTACACAACCAATCAGTTCTGGATTCTAAAACTATGGCCCGCGTAAGTGTGTATTTCTCTTTCCTCCTTTGAAATGTGATGTTCGAGTCCTGTGGCCGTTTTTACGAATTATCCAGAAGCCTCCTGCCCAAGCAAGTCCCATCTCAATGCCTACTTCCCACTTTGCCCTGTTCCAGTGAACAGTGGTGCCGTGTCGCCCCGTGCCCAGCTGCGTGGCTAATGTTCACACATTGTGGAGCTGATTCCTCAGTATCCCCCTTGTGCTCCGTTTTTTGTCAAGAGGAATATTGGAGCAATGGAGGAAGCAAGTCTTTTGAAAGAAAGATTTGAACCAGATCTACGGTTTGATTAGTTAGAGATGCTGGACCCATCTGCCCACAGGAGAAAACAAAAAGTCTGCACTTATCTTTTTTCCAGGCAGATAAGAGGGAATATTCCTCTTCGCTGGTCTGGGGCTTAGTGTGTGGCAGCTGCCCGAGCTTTGTGAGGCTTTAGAATCAGATAGCGCTGTGATTCCCCCGATGGGCTCATCGATCACAGTCTTGCCAGGGAACCTGAGAGGTCAGTGTTGTTAAACCAGACTGCCAGACCTCTGTGTGCTTCGCTATCATCTGATACCAGTGTCTCCTAAATCAGGACCCAAGGAGGGGCGGGGGCGGGAGTGGTCACAGGTAAGATCATCCAGGACAGAGAAAGAGATGGTCATACGCTCCCAGAGTTGGGGAGAACCTTAGTCCTCTGTCCAACCTAAGTGTATTCTCTAACTGTAACAATTAGGGTCTAATTCGTCCTTATGATGGAGTAAAAAAATGTCATCACAGAGGAACACTGCTTAAAAGATAACCTGGCCAATGATGAACTCGATGCTGGAAAACATTCAAACATGCAAACCCTGTTTTCAAAGAAAAAAGATTTTATATGACATTTCTGAAACAAAACCATAGGAATTATCTTCTTTCCCCTTAAAGGGCAAAGGATGCCACAGGAATGCTCACCGGCTGAGAATGTGTGGGGGTGTGAGGCAGGCACGTGGCAGGCTCTGTGCTTGTGAGTGGGGGCATCTGGGGTGTCTCATCCGTGCTCTGGCAGGGGGGGTGCGTGGGACTCTCTTCAGTGACGTGCAGGGATTCTGCTGGTCTCAGTCCTTCCTTACTGTCCATAGCACAGGCTTTCGGTCTATGCGCTGCATTGCTCTGCCCAGAGCATAGGCCTTGCTCTCCTCTCCTTTCCTCTCCTTCCTCTTCCAGAAACCATACCCTTTCATTTCGTCATTGTGTTTGCAGCGTCTGGTGACATTCTCAGATGTGGCCATAGATTTCTCTCAGGAGGAGTGGGCCTGCCTGGACTCGACGCAGAGGGACCTGTACTGGGATGTGATGTTGGAGAACTACAGTAACTTGGTCTCCCTGGGTGAGTTGCCTGCGTCATATGACTTAGACGCTGCCCCCTGGAATGCCAGCTCTCTCCGTTGTGAACTTTAGGACCGTCTTGCAAGAAACAAGTTGAATCTTCTTCCTGTTCCTGGGAATGCTTTGAGCTTTGTCAAGTTGAAAGTGGGTATACACACCTTTCCCCTGTCAGCCATCAGTGATCTTCCCACCTTTTTGTCAGGCCTTCCTGCAGTTACCACTCTCTTCAGGAACACAGGGTGAATTACAATTGTGGGGTATTTCTTTCACAACCACCTCCAAAGAAACCAAGCTTCATACTGTGATACTATGTTAATGCCCAAATTACCTGTGGTTCTTCGGGGTGACTTGGTTTTCTCTAGTAAAGCAGCCTCTATGTCTGCTGGGGAAGTGGACTGAGCAAATAGTTCATGTAAAAGCAAAGTGAGCATGAAGTGAGCAAAAAGTGTGTGTGTGTGTGCAAACACATTTTATTTCATCCTCACAAATTTATGAGATAAACACTGCGATTAAGTCTGATTTGTAGGTGGAGGTAAGAATTCTGGCCCTGCTCTGGCTGGTGTGGCTCAGTGGATCGAGCACTGGCCTGCCAATCTAAAGGTCGATAGTTCAATTCCCAGTCAGGGCACATGCCTGGGTTGCTGGCCAGGTCCTAGGTGGGGGCTTGAGAGAGGCAGCCGATCAGTGTTTCTCTCCCTCTTTTTCTCCCTCTCTCCCTCTTTCACCCTCTCTCCCTACCTCCAAAAATAAAAAAAATAAAATCTTTAAAAGGAAAAGAATTCCGGTCTAGAATCCATACCGTCAACTACTATGTTCTACCTGCCTCCAGGTAGCACGCCTTCAGCACTTTAAAATAAGACCTTTTCCTTATCTGTGTGGTTCACCTGTTTGTTCTCCATCCCTTTCTCTTCTTTCAGTCTTCAATGTTTTTTCATTAAACATTGTGGTGTCAGACATGGACTTTACCTTTTAACAAAGGTCTAGGTGATTCATGTTTATTCTACTAGAGAAGTTTCATTTCTACTAGAGAAGCTTTTCAGGTGTAGCTAGGTTTATTTGTTTGTTTTGTTTCCCTTAAAAGGAGAGAAAAATATGCACTTTTTCCTCCCCCCAGATTTGGAGTCACCGTATGAGACGAGGAATTTACCTACAGAAAAGGGCACTTACGAAATACGTTTTTCCAGATGGAACCCAGATGGGAAGAGTAAATCCCTTGGCCTTGACTGGATGTGTGAAGGTGGGTTGGAAGGAGCACAGGGCCCTCGGGAGGGCTATTTCAACCCAATGAAAACCAGCTGTGCAAAAAAGCCCCCTGGGAGAGAAAATCCCTCTATGANTGTTTGTTTTGTTTTCCTTAAAAGGAGAGAAAAAATATGCACTTTTTCCTCCCCCCAGATTTGGAGTCACCGTATGAGACAAGGAATTTACCTACAGAAAAGGGCACTTACGAAATACGTTTTTCCAGATGGAACCCAGATGGGAAGAGTAAATCCCTTGGCCTTGACTGGATGTGTGAAGGTGGGTTGGAAGGAGCACAGGGCCCTCGGGAGGGCTATTTCAACCCAATGAAAACCAGCTGTGCAAAAAAGCCCCCTGGGAGAGAAAATCCCTCTATGAGACCACACCAGAGACCTCACAACAGGGAGAATTCCTATGAATGTAAGGAATGTGGGAAGGCCTTTAGTCGTGGCTATCAGCTGACTCAGCATCAGAAAATTCACACCGGCGAGAAACCCTACGAGTGTAAAGAATGTAAAAAGGCCTTCCGTTGGGGTAACCAACTGACTCAGCATCAGAAAATTCACACTGGGGAGAAACCCTACGCGTGTAAGGACTGTGGGAAGGCCTTTCGGTGGGGCTCGAGCCTCGTTATTCACAAGCGCATTCATACGGGCGAGAAGCCCTATGAGTGTCGAGACTGTGGGAAGGCGTTCCGACGTGGCGATGAACTCACTCAACATCAGAGGTTTCACACGGGCGAGAAAGACTATGAATGCAAAGACTGTGGGAAGACCTTCAGCCGCGTGTATAAACTAATTCAGCACAAGAGAATCCACAGCGGCGACAAGCCCTATGAATGTCAAGACTGTGGGAAGGCCTTCATCTGTGGCTCCAGCCTTGCTCAACATAAAAGAATTCATACGGGTGAAAAGCCCTACGAATGTCAAGAATGTGGGAAGGCCTTCACACGCGTCAATTACCTTACTCAGCATCAGAAAATTCACACTGGTGAGAAGCCTCATGAATGTAAGGAGTGTGGGAAGGCCTTTCGTTGGGGTTCCAGCCTTGTTAAGCACGAGAGAATCCATACAGGTGAGAAGCCATATAAATGCACAGAATGTGGGAAAGGCTTTAACTGTGGCTACCACCTTACTCAGCACGAGAGAATTCACACTGGTGAGACGCCTTATAAGTGTAAGGAGTGTGGAAAGGCCTTTATTTATGGGTCAAGCCTTGTAAAACATGAGAGAATTCATACGGGGGAGAAACCCTACGAGTGTAAAGAGTGTGGCAAGGCCTTTAGTCACGGCCATCAACTTACACAGCATCAGAAAGTCCACAGCAGTGAGAAACCCCATGAGTGTAAGGAAGTTGGGGAGGCCTGTAACCCTGTAAGTCATTTCAGAGCACAGCAGAGAATTCACACTGTCAGCAAACCTTTTGAATACAAAGAATGTCCGTAGGTCTCTAAGGAGCATTCATTCCTTCCACAACATGAGGGAGATTCGTGATATGATTTAACATCAGAAAGTCTTCCCTGGTCTCTCTTCTGCTTAGAGAATATGAGGGTAGCCATGCTAGAAGCAGATTTTGAGACTGGAGAGAGATCGCTTTTCCTTCTTGGTCAGAACACACTCAGTGTAGGCACCTTTTTTTTACTGGATGGGTTTAATAGATGCATCAAAACTTTCCAGTACCTTTCAGTCTCATTTCGGATTCATTCTTGGGAACAACATACACACAAAAGCCTTTCATCACGGTACATACCCTGCCTACCAGTTATCATGACCATCCCGCCTCTTGACTCCCTGTGAGACACTCGGAAAAGCAGCTGTTACCCCTCGCTGTGCACTGTTTGTGAAACGGGGTCATCACACCTACCCAGTACTGCTGTTGTGACTGAATGAGTTTGGTATGTGTAAACTCCTTGAAGGTGTATCTGGAATATTGTGTCAGCTCAATAAATATTAGCTGTTGTCATTCTTACCATTGGTGTTGCTGTCAGTGAATTATTACAAGACCACCTGTATAGATGGCAAGTGTAGAAAAGACTATCAGAGTTCCAGAAGAAAATACAGTTTTCACAGCCTTGGGGCTGATGGTGTTTCTTAGGACACAAAAGACACTAAATGTAAAATAAGGCTAACAAATTGAGCTTTATCAAAAGTACAAAGTTATATTCATCAGTGACATCGTGAATGAAGTGAAAAGGAAAGAAGCAGAGTGGGAGAAGATATTTGCATATACCTGAAAAAAGACTCACATAGACCATATAAAGCCTTGGCCAGGTAGCTCAGTTGGTTAGAACATCGTCCCAGTGTGCCAAGTTTATAGGTTTGATCCCCAGTCAGGGCACATATAAGAATCAACCAGTGAATGCATAAATAAGTGGAACAGCAAATTAATGTTTCTTTCTCTCTTCCTCTCCCTGAGATAAAAAATATATATTTAAAGAATGCTTCAAGTCAATAATTAAAGGAGGGGGGGAGGACTTGAATATGGAGCACGAGAAGATCGCCATGTGGCCAGTAAGTGAAATTGTGTGTTCAACATCATTCCCATCAAGGAACTGCCAAGTAAACCACCATGTGAGGTCACTAGAAGCTGACGGAATGGCTAAAATTAAAAATTGTACGTGAGCCAGTTTGTTGGATATTCAGACGTGACCTGTTTAGGAAGACAGTGAGCCAGCACACAGTACCCCTACCACATCCTGGAGGCCTCACAGCAGGGACAGGGAGGTGATGCTGGAGGGAAGGAAGCAGACTTGTCCTGAGGAAGGTGCCAAGCCCTGGGGTGGAATCCTGGGAGTCGAGGGAGCAGTTCCACTTGGGAGGGACCTGAGGCATCCTAGACAGTCAGCCCTAGAGTGAAGGTTTAACTGGGGAAAACCAGAGCCGTGGTGGGAATCAATACCGGTGGGGAAGGCTGGGGCTCATGGGAGTGAGTTTGAAAAGCTGGGGAAGGAGCAGATAGGCAGAGGGCACGAGGAGAGACAGATCCTGGGAGATGAAGGAAAGGAACCTGTAGGAGGCACCTTGAGGAGCTGGAGGAGGGCTTGAATGCCTGTGAGTGGAGCCTGAGAAATAAATCCAGGGAGCGCGCTGAAGCTGATCGGGGGATGGTGGTGTGGGTGCAGCCCAGAGCAGTGCGGTATGAAGGCTGACCTATGCCTGAAACTAACAATGTTGAGTTTCAACTGTAATTGAAAAAAGTTAAATGATCCCTGCTTGGTATGGATCAGTGGATTGAGTGCCGGCCTGCAAACCAAAGGGTTGCCAGTTCGATTCCCAGTCAGGGCACATGCCTGGGTTGCAAGCCAGATCCCCATCTGGGGGTGTGTGAAAGGCCACTGATTGATATTTCTCTCACACATTGATTTTTCTCTCCCTCTCTTTCTCCCCCGCTTCCCCTCTCTCTAAAAATAAATAAAAATCTTTAAAGAAAAAAGAAGAAAACTCTAACAATAAACTAACCCTACACCTTGAGAAACTAGAAAAAGAAGATCAAACTAAACCAAACTAAAGGGGAGGAGAAAGAAGAAAATAACGGGTTAGAGTGGTGAAAAGTTAATGGAATCAAAAGTTGGTTCTTTGAGCCCTGGCTGGTGTAGCTCAGTGGATTGAGCACAGGTCTGTGAAGCAAAGTGTTGCTAGTTCGATTCCCAGTCAAGGCACATGCCTGGGTTGCAGGCCAGGTCCCCAGTAGGGGACACATGAGAGGCAACCACACATTGATGTTTCTCTCCCACTCTTTCTCCTTCCCATTCCCTCTCTCTGAAAATAAATAAATAAAATGTTTTTTTTTTAAGTTGGTTCTTTGAGGCCCTGGCTGGTTTAGCTCAGTGGATTGAGCGCGGGCCTGCAAACCAAACAACTGTGGTTCCATTCCCAGTCAGGGCACATGCCTGGGTTGCAGGCCAGATCCCCAGCAGGGAACACAGGAGAGGCAACCACACATTGATATTTCTCTCTCTCTCTCCTTCCCTTCCCCTCTAAAGATAAATAAATAAAATCTTTTTTAAAAAAGTTCTTTGAAAAGATTAGTAAAACTGACAAACCTTTAGCTAGACTAACTACAAAAAAAGTAATTATATAAAGAAAAACCAAGCTCACTAGGGAACATTCCAATCTCTCCTAGGCATGTGTGGCCAAAGTAAAACATCAAAAAACAAGGCAAGTTTGAACACATCAACAAAGCAAATAAAGAGAATTAATGTGAGCACATTCAGTTACATGAGACCAGGGGTTGCCAAGCTTTTTCAGTTAAGGGCCGAATAGTAAATAGTTCAGTTTTGCAAGTCTCATATGTTCTGTGTCACATATTCCTTTTGTTACTTTTACAACCTTTTAAAAATGAAAACCGCCCTGGCCAGGTACTCAGTTGGTTAGCGTATCATCCCCATATATCAAAGTTGCAGATCCCCAGTCAGGGCACATACAAGAATCAACCAATGAATGCACCAGTAAGTGAAACAACAAAGTGGTGTTTCTCTCTCAGATCAATTTACAAAAAAAATTTTTTTTTCCTGGAGAATTGCCCACATTCTAGGTTTGACTGTGTTTTCAGTTAAGTGACTGTCCCTTGCTTCTTCTATGAGCTGATCATTGATCTAGAGCTAATTATATTGCGATTCAACTTTTCAAGACTGTTATATGGGCTCTGGCTGGTGTGACTCAGTGGATTGAGCGCTGGCCTGTGAAACAAAGGGTTGGGGGTTCAGTTCCCAGTTAGGGCACATGCCTGGGTTGTGGGCCAGATCCCCATTTGGGGGTATGTGAAAGGCAATCACACATTGATGTTTCTTTCCCTCTCTTCCTCCCTTCTCTCTAAAAATAAATAAAATCTTCACTAAAAAAAAAAAAGAATGTTCCATGGGCAGTGTTCTGTATTGTCTGTTATCTCCAGATGGGGCTGTTTCTACATCAGGGTGCTAAGAATGATGAATAGGGTGATGTCAACCTTTTCATCAAACTCCCACTTAAAGTTTCAGGCTCCGTTAATGAATGTTTCCTAACCTCGTAATTTCACTTGCCCTTCTAATTCTATTAACCCTCCTCCACTTTTCATGATTCCTCTAATAACTTGGCTACTCAACTTTCTTGACCTTCATGCCGCCAAATGGTCATATTCTTCACCCTACTGCAGTGGCTGGTTCCCACAGACAAGCCTATACTTACCAACACCTTCAACATCCACAAATCTCAACTCCAAGTTTCTGTTCTGCAGCACCATGACCCTATCTTGTCTTTCCAGTTTAGCTTTCTATTAACTCCACCCAACTGCAGCTGTTATACTAGCACACCAGTACTTCTCATGTCCTGCCAGCCACCCCCCCCCGCCGCCCCCAGCCTACCAGCCATGCTGCTATTTTTTTCAGTGAAGAGCTAAATTGTGCAGGGTAACTATAGGAGTTTGGGGCAGATATGTAAGGAAAAATGGTCACTGACACGATGTTATCTGTTGATCATATCTCAAGCAAGCTGGGGGAGAATAAAAATGATCATTTCTATCAGTATGAAATGATCCACTCTACCTGTTGTTATTCTCTTTTTTTTAAAGCCTACTTTGTCTGATATTAACACAGCCGTGCCCGCCTTCTTATGTTACTGTTGGTGTGGCCCATCCTTTCCCTTCCTTTTACTTGCAACCTATTTGTGTCTAATATTTAACGTGCATCTCTTAACACAAAGAATGTTGCAATAACGTGGATGGACCTAGAGGGCATTATGCCCAGTGAAATTAAGGCAGTTAGAGAAAGACATCGACCATAGGGTTTCACATATAAGTGTGATCTAATGAACAAACTAAAATGAAGAAAATAGAAACAGATCCATAGATACAGAGAACAAACTGATGGTCACCAGATAGGAGGATGGTTGGAGGACTGGGTGAAAAGGGTGAAGGGATTAAGAAGTATACATTGGTAGTTACAGAACAGTCACAGGCAGGAACCTAATCAACAGAACAAACAAGCAAAATATAACCAAAGACACTGAAATTGAGAGCAGGGTGATGGTGACCAGAGGGGAGAGGGGAGGGAATTTTAGGGGAAAGGGGTGAAGGGTTTGCAGGAGCAATTATAGAGGATACATGGACATAATGGAGGGGGTGGAAGCGGGAGGGAGGTGGAGAGGGCTGGGGGGTTGGGCTGGGGTGGGGGGAAAAGCAGAAAACTATACTTGAACAGTTTAAAAAATGTGAAAAAGCTCCTGATAGGCTCATCTTCACCAACCACATCTTAAGTTTATAGCTTTACCAACAGTTCATTGTGGGTTTTGGGAGGAAGGGAGTTAGGAGAGTCAAAATCCAATTAAAAAAATAACTTATCAGCATAAATAAATACCTAAAGACAAAAAAGAATAGTCACAGGGATGTACAGGACAGCAGAGGGAATATAGCCAATAATGTTGTAACAGTTATGTATGTACGGTGTCAGGGGCATCACTTCATAAGTTATATAAATGTCTAACCACTATGCTGTACACCTGAAACTAATATAATACTGCATGATAAGTGTAATTGTGAAAAATAGAAAAAAAACTTTATTAAATAAATTGCAACTCCTGACACAACACATAGTTGAAACATGTCTTTTCTTCCCTCGTGGCAATCTGTTTTCCCTGGAAGTAGGCACAAGAGGGCATTTGTCTTTTTTAAAATATATATTTTTAAAAGATTATTCATTTATTTACTTTTATGGGAAGAGAGGGAGAAAGAGGGAGAGAAATGTATGGTTGCTCTCAAGCACCCCCTACTGGGGACCTGGCCCACAACCCAGGCACGTGCCCTGACTGGGAATCGAACCAGCAACCCTTTGGTTCACGGGCCGGCACTCAGTCCACTGAGCCACATCAGCCAGGGCATAAATATAATTTTAATGAAATTTATTTGGTGATATTTAGTTAATAAAATTATATGGGTTTAAAGTATACAATTTTATAATGCATCCTTCTGCATATTGCAATGTGTGTTCATCACCCCAACTAAGAGAGTACTTCTTACATGCAGGTAACATTTTATTTCTTCTTATTGCTGGTTGGTCACCTGTTGTGCTTTCTTTGTGAAAGGTCATCTTTCTCCACACTTAAAAAGCATGCACCTTTTCTGTATGTAAATTATGCTTTTAAAAGTTGACTTTAAGATGATACCCCATTAAAGACATTTTTCCGGCAATAAGTCCAGAGCTCTAACTGCCTTTAAATGCATCCCACCTTCACAATCCACAGAGGCTCGAAGCCTCCACTGAACAAGATGCCTCCAGTGTAGGAGGATCGCACATCTGTTTCCTCCGGTTACACTAATTCACACTAGGGATATTGGGAGCACAAGGCGGGTGGCTACTGATCACTGGTCCTCTCCAAGCTGTGTCGGATCCCATATCCAAAGTATATGGCAAAGCCTGGTATGGAAATGAGACAATGAGAAGGGAAAGCAGGCACACTCCCCGCCTATTATGGCTTCTGAGACAGTTTGGGGGGGGAAGGTCATAGGAAGAAGGCTGGGTTTGGTCACCCAAGAGGCCTCTTTCCCCCAGAAAGGCACTTACCAATCACCATCCAGATGCCAAACTGGGCCCAGGTCGTAGGGGTCATCTGCATCATCAAATAAATATTCACAAAGATGCTGAGGAGTGGGAGGACAGGCAACGCAGGGACCTGTGGGCAAAGTCAGTGTATCCATGAACAAACTACAGATGCTGGAAAGGGAGGCCCTCTGCCCCACTGGGTGGGAAGGGAGGCTTTGGTCCTGTCTGGGCTGTGCATGCAGTGCCTCCTCATACAGGGTTTCCCGATGGATGTTCCTGAATAGAGTGTGGCTGGGGATGGCCCACTGGTTTTAGCGACTCCCCTTGTCTTCCCTGGTCCAGCAAAGTACGCAGAGTTCATTCTCTCAAGGTAGACAGTTTGGGGGCATAAAATCACCTACCTTGAAGTGAAGAGGAGCTGGGTTCTGGGGCTGTCTCCAAATGATGAACGTGATCCCCAGAATGAGCAGAAGCAGCAACCCAGTCACTGTTGTGAACCCGGGGTCCCCAGCCACCAGACGGCCGGGCCACTGAGCCAGTATCAGGCACAGGACGGTGAGCAGCAGAGCTGCGAGGGTCAGGGTGGAGGAGAACAGATGCAACTCCAGAAGCTGAATGTGTCAAGGCCTTGGCTCACATCCCACCCCCCAAAAACTGCCCACATCCAAAAGAGCCGTTATATCTCTAAGATTCCAAGGGCACACCCTCCCACCTCACCCATTTCAACTTCAGAACACCACCCAAGAGGCAACCCGCTGCTCACCCAGCAGCAAGGCACATCCATAGACCACTTGGCCAGATTTCCGAGTGGGGCTGGTGTTCACAGTGATACACAGGCTTTTGAGGGTCTTTGAAGTTCCTGCCTCCAGGACAGATTCGTATTCAGGCTTTGTCTCCATGATTTCCAACTTCGTTTTCTTGTCTGGCTGGTACCTGAAGTCCAAGTGCGAATGCAATATTCACTCCAGCCTCTACCCATCCAACTTCAGACAGCCTAATCCTCCTCTTCCCCACCCCCGAGTGTGAGAGTACACTTCGGGGACAGCATGAAAGCAGGAAGGGATTCACCACGCCCCATCAGTACCTATCAGTTCAAGACCCTCCTTCTTCAAGAGGAAGCGGAGCCCTGGCCAGGGAGCTCAGTTGGTTAGAGCATTGTCCCAATACACCGAGGTTGCGGGTTCCATCTTCAGGGCACAAACAAGAATCAACCAATGGTCCTAAATGGTGTGGCTCGGTTGGTTGGGTGTCGGCCCGCAAAGCGAAAGTTCTCTGGTTCGACACCTGGTCAGGGCACATGTCTGGCTTGCAGGTTCAGTCGCGTTTGGGGGACATGTGACAGGCAACTGATCAATGTTTCTCTCCCTCTCTTTCTCCCTCCCTTCCCCTCTCTCTAAAAATAAAATTTAACGGGACTTCCGCCAAGATGGAGGCATAGGTGGAAACACTGGACCTTCTCCCACAACCAAGTTTAAAGACAACAAAGTTTTAGTAAACAAAACACAGCCAAAACACAGAAAATTGAACTACACGGAAGTCTGACAACAACGAACCATTCAGCCAGACGGGTAAGAGGGGCGGAGCCAGCAGCGGAGCCCGGTTGGGCAGGAAGGATCCCCTGACCCAGGCACGCAGGCAGCCATGGGCGGATCCCAGGTGTGGGGTAGCAACGGGCGGACCCAGTGAGGGCGCGAGGCCGCAGGCTGACCAAGGTCACACATTTGCGCACAGATAAACCAGCGAAGGAGTGAGCACTGAGACAGACCACGCAGGCCCAAGAGGCGGGAAGCAGCAGAGGGAACCGCCATTGCCCCCTTTGACCCCGCCCCCACATACAGCGTCACAACCCTGCGACTGAGTTACCCCGCCCTGGTGAACACCTAGGGCTCTGCTCCTCATACGTAACAGGCACAAACAGACCAAAATATGGCTCAAGAACTCAAAGCCCCAGAGCCGATAACTCTAAGCAACTAAGAAATAGCCAATCTTCTCTGATACACCATTCAAAATACTGGTGATCAGGATGCTCACAGAATTGGTTTAGTCACAAATTAGAGGAACATATGAAGGCTAAACTAATTGAAATGAAGGGAAATGCACAGGAAACCAATAGTGATGGAAAGGAAACTGGGACTCAAATCAAGGGAGGGGACCAGAAGGAAGAAAAAAATTACCAAACAGAAAAATATGAAGACAAGAATTCAAAGAAATGAGGAGAGGCTTAGGAACCTCCAGGACATCTTTAAACGTACCAGCATCCGAATTATAGGGGTACCAGAAGAGGGAGAGGAACAGCCATGAGTGGAAAACTTATTTGAACAAATAATAAAGGAGAATTTCCCCAGTCTGGCACAGGAAATAGACTTCCAGGAAATCCAGGAAGCTCAGAGAGTCCCAAAGAAGTTGGACCCAAGGAGGAATACACCAAAGCACATCATAATTACATTAGCCAAGATTAAAATGAATGAGAGAATCCTAGAAGTAGCAAGAAATAAGGGGACAGTCACCTACAAAGCAGTTCCCATCAGACTCTTTAGCAGATTTCTCAAAAGAGACCTTACAGGCAAGAAGGGGCTGGAAAGAAGTATTCCAAGTCATGAAATCCAAAGACCTACATCCAAGACTGCTCTACCCAGCAAAGCTTTCATTTAAAATGGAAGGACAGATAAAGTGCTTCTCAGACAAGATCAAATTCAAGGAGTTCATCATCACCAAGCCCTTATTATATGAAATGTTAAAGGGACTTATCTAAGAAAAAGAAGATAAAAAATAGGAACAGTGAAAGGACAGCAAACTCACAGTTATTAACAACCACACCTAAAACAAAAGCAAACCAAGAGGACAGCTAGATCAGGAGCAGAACCAAAGAAATGAAGATCACATGGAGGGTTAGCAACAGGGGAATGGGAGGAGGAGAAGCAGGGAGAAGGTACAGAGAATAAATAGCATAGATGGTAGGTAGAAAATAGACAGGGGGGAGAGCAAGAATAGTAGAGGAAATATAGAATCTAAAGAACTTGAGACATGTGGATATAAACTAAAGGGGGGGAATGGTGGGGGAGGGGTGTGCAGGGTGGAGGGGAATGAAGGGGGTAATGAGAACAACGGTAATGGCATAATCAATAAAATATATTTTTAAAATAATTCATTAATTAATTAATTAATAATAAAAATAAAATTTAAAAATCAAATTTTTTTAAAAAACTAATCAACCAATGAATGCATACACAAGTGGAACAACAAAACTGTTGTCTCTCTATCAAAGCCACTTTTTATAAAGAGGGAGGGGAGTCTCACCTAAGGACAAGCACAGAGAAGGCCACCAGGGAGTACGCAAGCAGAGTCCCAATCGACATGAGGTCCACAAGGTCACTGAGCTCGAAGAGGAAGGCCATGAGCGCTGCAAGGAGGGCGCAAACGAAGTGGGGAGAGAGGGATGAGAACCCAGTGCACACAGCCGTGCCGAGGAAACTGACCAACAATGGGGTGGGTTCTCTCTATGCACCTGCAAGAGTTCCGGAAACGATGGTGGCTATGATGGGGGTGTGGGTGCGGGGGTGGATCCGGGCAAGTCCCTGGAAAAGGAGCCCGTCCTCCGCCATCGCGAAGATCACACGAGGCATGGGGAACATAGAACCCAGGAGGCTGGAGGAGAAACAGAAATGTGTGTGAGGATACACAGAGCAGGACAGACCCGGGCTTCTGCTCCCTGGCCTGCACTGAGCAAGCCGTCTCTCCCTCTCACCTCTCCATCCAAGGCTGGACCACCTGAGAACTGGAGGAAATGGGAGAGGAGCTCGCTGTGGTGTGCAACCCGGGATGGCTTTGAATATAGCCCAACGCAAAATCATACATACATTTACTTAAAGCCATTTTTTAAAATATTTTATTTATTTATCTTTAGAGGGGAAAGGAAGGAGAGAGGAAGGAAACATCAATGTATGGTTGCTTCTCGTGCATCCCCTGCAGGGAACTGGCCCCTGCTGGAAACTGGCCTGCGACCCAAGCATGTGCCCTGACTGGGAATCGAACCGCGATTGTCTGGTTCGCAGGCCCGCGCTCAATCCACTGAGCTACACCAGCCAGGGCTACTTAAAGCCATTTTTGGTTTGCTCATCAGCTGTCGTTAGGGTTTGTGTATTAAGTGTGTGGCCCAAGACCACTCTTCCTCTTCCAGTGTGGCCCAGAGATGCCAGAGGGTGGGACGCCCCTTAGACACTGACCTGGATGAAAGAGCGCTGAGCGTCCCGGCGGCCACGATGTATCTGGCAGGTGCCCATCCGACGTAGAGAAAAGCCTGCGGCAAGGGGCTGTCGGAATGAATCTGGTAGTAGGGCACCATGAGAGTGAGCGCCGCGGAGACCCCGAAATACGCCAGGAAGCAGATGAAGAGCGAGATCACGGTGCCCAGAGGGATGGAGCGCTGTGGGTTGCGGGCTTCTTCCCCTGTGGGCCGGGGGGGAAGGGCTGGCTCAGGGACATAGGCCCAGGTGAAGAGGACGCAAGGTGCTCCCTCAAGAGCCGGCCAATGTTCTATCAAGCCTGTGCCCAAGGGCAGACCAAAGGGCGCCTAAACCCAAGTGGGGCAGAATGGCTGTGTTACCTGCGGTGGCGATGCAGTCAAAACCGACAAACGCATAAAAACACGTGGCTGCTCCGCGGAGGATCCCATCAAAGCCAAAAGGCACAAACCCTCCAGAGCCCAGAGGGCCCAAGCTAGGGAGAGAGGAGGTGAGAGGAAGAACATGGGTGAGGAAGCCATCTCTACTGGAGCGCGGTCAATACCACAGTCTCGCCCTGGTAGCTCTGCTGGTTAGAGCATCATCCCCACACATGAAGGTTGTGGGTTCGATCCCAGACAGGGCATATAGAAGAATCAACCAACGAATGGATAAATAAGTGGAACAATGGATAACGCTCTCTTTCTCTCTCCTTCTCTCTCTCAAATCAGTTAAAAGATAACTAAATAAATAACCACAGTCCTGGACTCCATCCCCCATCCCCAGCTCTCTGTTCCCAAGCTCTGCCACTCCACGCGCAGGACTGTGCCGAGAGTGCCCTCCTGACCAAGAAGTGTCGTTCGATGCGTTTTTGGCCAATTCGTAGTCCTGTTCCGTGAGCTGCCAGTGGTGCACATCTCCCTTAATGAAGCCACAGAGGATGACGAAGCTGAGGACCAGAAGGTTCAGGCCCGTGAACACCTTGGTAACCAGGGCCGACTCCCTAGCTCCCAGAACCAGTAGACCTGTGGGGAAGATGGAAGAGGAAACATCCAAAATCCTTGAATCCAGCCCTGGCTGGGTAGCTCAGGTGGTTAGAGCATCCTCCTGATATGCCAAGACTGAGGGTTCGATCCCCCGTCAGGGCACAAGAACCAACCAATGAACGCATCTCAGTAAGTGGAACAACAAATCCGTGTGTCTCCCTCTCTCAGAAAAATCACTGAATCCACACAGACAGAAAGCAAACTAGTTGTTTCCAGTGACTGGGGTGGGCAAGGGGAGAGGGGCAGGGACACTTCATGGTGATAGGGTCTCCTTTTGAGGTGATAAAAATGTTTCAGAACTAGATGAAGGTGATGGCTGCATAACCTTGTGAAGGTGCTAAGGGTCACTGAATTGTACAGTTTAAATTGACTGGTTCTGTCCCTGGTGGTGTAGCTGAGTAGACTGGGCACCGGCCTGCAAACCGAACGGTCACCAGTTTGGTTTCCAGTCAGTCAGGGTACATGCCTGGGTTGCCGGCCAGGTCACATCCCCAGTAGGTGACAAGTGAGAGGCAACTGCACATGGGTGTTTCTTTCCCTCTTTCTCCCTTCCTTCCCCTCTAAAATAAATAAATAAATAATCTTTAAATAAAAAGAAAAATAAATTGTTTGATTTTGCCTGGCCAGGTGTATCATCAGTCGGTTAGAGCATTGTCCCAGTACACTATGGTTATAGGGTGTGATCCCTGGTCGGGGCACATACAAGAAACAACCCATGAATGCGTCAATAAGTGAAACAACAATTGATGTGTGTCTCTCTCTCTCTCTCTGTCCCTCTGTCCCCCTTCCTCTGTCTAAAGTCAATAAGTAAGAATAAGCCCTGGCTGGTGTAGCTCAGTGGATTGAGCGCGGGCCTGCAAACCACACGATCGCGGTTCGATTCCCAGTCAGGGCACATGCCTGGGATGCAGGCTGGTTCCCAACAGGGGACTCACGAGAGGCAACCATACATCGATACTTCTCTCCTTCCCTTCCCCTCTAAAGATAAATAAATAAAGTGTTTTTTTAAAAGGGGGCAAGAACAGATAATTTTTAAAAAGTAAGAATAAACAAATAAAAAATAAAATAAAATAAAATGGTTGATTTCTTATTGTGGCAACCATCTCCCAGTGTACACAAATATCATACCACCCCCTTACACTTACAGGGTGTTACATGTCTATTATATCTCAGTAAAGCTGGGGGTAATAATCAAATTAAATGACTACTCTTACATTACGTAAATTTTACCTTGATTTTTTAAAATTAAACAAAGTAATTTGTTCAAACCTTGGTCTCAGTACAGAGGAAGCAACTTTGTCTGAATTAATAGGTCTCAGCTGGAGGTGGCTCTGTTGCTCAAGGGACATTGGGGGTGGGTGCCACTAGCAACCAGTGACTAAGTCGTGGGGGAATCACTCAATGTCCTACGACGATCACCTCACGCCAAAGAATGATCCGGGTCAAAATATCAAGCGTTCCAAGTGTGGGAAACAATGGTGGACGTCTTGTCTTCCTGTCTCTCCCACCGACCACAAACTCTCCCATCTGACCTCTAATTTCCCCACCCCTTCACCACCTCTAAGCCTTTCCCCTCCCAGCTCCCCCTCCATGCCCCACTCTTCCCATCCAGCCTTGGACCCCTGCCTCACCAGTGAGCAGCAGCACCAGGCCCAGCGAGAAAAAGTCTAGGTACTTGGCCAAGTGGGGCACCTGTGGAGAGAAGGTCCCCTGCAGCACCTGAGAGATGCGGTTCCCGGTCAGGCTGTCCACGGCGGAGCTCCAGGCCCTGGCCACACTGGCGCTCCCTGTAGAACACAAGACCTTCATTTGCAAACACTCTGCACCCCTGCTAGGTACCATGGGATATATTTCCAGGAAAAAAAAATGAAAGAACATACAAAATACCTAATCTCAACCCTGGCTGGTGTAGCTCAGTGGATTGAGCACGGGCCTGTGAACCACACGATCATGGTTCAATTCCCAGTCAGGGCACATGCCTGAGTTGCAGGCCAGTTCTCAGCAGGGGACTCACGAGAGGCAACCATACATTGATATTTCTCTCCTTCTCTCCTTCCCTCCTCCTCTAAAGATAAATAAATAAAATATTTTTTAAAAATTTTAAAAATACCTAATCTCAAAGAAGTTCTCTTCTTTTCATGGGTATAGAGAGCAGACACAGATGTTTCATAAAATAGGTACACCATTTCATATGTCAGAAGGAGAACAGTGTTATACAAGAAAAGAGGGTCCCTGGCTGGTGTGGCTCAGTGTGTTGAGTGCTGGCCTGCAAGTCAAAGGGTTGCTAGTTCAATTCCCAGGCAGGGCACATGCTTGAATTGCGAGCCAGGTCCCCAGTTGGGAGTGTGGAGAGGCAACCACACATTGATGTTTCTCTCCCTCTCTTTCTCCTTCCTTTCCCCTCTGTCTAAAAATAAATAAGTAAAATCTTTAAAAAGAAAAGAGGGAAGTGGATGGTCATGGGACAATAACAGCTGAACAAAGATGTTGCTATGACGAGGGAAGGATCCTTGGGGACCAACTGTGCTTCCCCAGGAATTCTTCCCTAGTTCCTACAGTTCCCATTTCTTCATGGTTCTTGGTTCAGTCATTAAAGGAAAGCAGGATAGAGTTGAGTAGCATGAAGTTTGGGGGTTTTCCAGACACTGTCACCCACTTCCCCTCATAAGGCAGATAACAAAGTGTGAGTGAGGATGGAGACCCCACTCCCCGCTCCTATTTTCCCGATCTAAGTCGCTTGGTTCCCTCACACCGGCCACGCCCTCTCACCGATGACGTAGGAGAGGATGAGGGTCCACCCAGTCGTGAAGGCACACAGTTGTCCCACCGTGACGTAGCTGTACAGATACGCAGAACCGGAGCACGGCACCCGGGCCCCAAACTCCGCGTAGCAGAGCCCAGACAACATGGAAGTCAGGGCAGCCACCAAGAAGCAGAGGATAATCGCTGGTCCGGCTTTGTCCTTGGCCACTTCACCAGCCAGGACGTACACACCCGCCCCCAGAGTACTGCCCACACCAAAGGCCACCAGGTCTAGGGTGCTGAGACAACGGGTCAGGCGGCCGTCAGACCCCTCCCTTGGCTCCAGGGGCAGCCTGCGAACCAGCTTCTGACCAAACTGGCGAACACGTTGACACAGCATCGTAGATGGAACTGAGGAGGAGGCTTAGCCCTGCAGAGAAAACAAGATAGAAAGCCATCAGGAACCTCCAGCTTCCGCTTCCTGAAAGCAACCAGAGGTGGCCTCTGAAAATGGCTCACTATTCACTGGACCCAGAAAACCCCCACAGAATCATGGAAATCATGGGGTTTGGATCTTCACTGGACCCAGAAAACCCCCACAGATTCATGGAAATCATGAGGTTTGGATCTTCATGTTTATGTGAAGAACACTCATGAAACTTCCCAGGGCATCAGGGGTGTGCATGTTCAAAAGGCCACGGAGGATCTGAAGGATGTCACTTTGCAGAAGCAGTGGGTGCCATTCCGTCATTAACGACGGTGGAGTCGGTAGGTGTACCCAGGCCAAACAGTGGGGTTGGGCACAGGTTCAGTGGCCCCCAAAGAATGCTGAGTTTTTGCTGCACGTGCTTAAAAACGCAGAAAGTGCTGCTGAACTTAAGAGTTTAGATATAGACTCTGGTCACTGAGCATGTCCAGGCGAACTAAGCTCCCAAAGTGCAGAATTTACAGAGCCCACACGTGGACTGACCCACACATGAGCTCTCCCTGCTACACAGAGATGACCCTTCCTGAAAAAGCTCAGGTCACTCAGGTTCAAATCCAGTTCTGCCACCGGACAACTGTCTGATTCTGCATGAGCCCCAGACCGTGCCCTGCCCTCCCTCAGTAAAACAGAGGACAATACTAGCATCATTATTTCCTCCCATCCTTGGTAAGTGACTTTTGGGCTGGGCGATAAGAACTCCCAGGCACCACGTTTCTCTGCCGAGGGCCCAGAAACAAGATTGCTTCCTGGGTTTTCCTGTTGGTTTGTGTTTGAAGTGAAATGGGGATGTGGAATTTGGAGCTGGAGGGAAGAGAATTGGGATTTGTAGGGATGGAGAGGTTCTAGCCCACCCAGCTCGGGAGAAACATGGACCCAGAGTGGCCTCCCAGTGACCCCGAGGGCTGTAGGACTCTTCTTCACCCCAAGTCAGAAATGACAGGATGCTGCCCTGACTGGTGTAGCTCAGTGGATTGAGCACGGGCCTGCGAACCAGACGATCGCGGTTCGGTTCCCAGCCAGGGCACATGCCTGGGTTGCAGGCCAGTTCCCGGCAGGGTCAAGTTCCCAGCAAGGGATGCATGAGAAGCAACCATACATTGATGTTTCTCTTCCTTTCTCCTTCCCTTCCCCTCTGATGATAAATAAATAAAATATTTAAAAAAAAAAAAAAATGACAGGATGCTATCTCCTACCTCTCTGAGACCTCGTATGTCTCCTCACTACGCCTCTCTTCGGGGGGTTGGGGGAAGCCTTTAAAAGGAAGGAAATTCGGTCACATGCTCCGGCATTGATGAACCCCGAGGACATTATGCTCAGTAAAATAAGCTGATCGGAAAAAGACAATACTGTATGATCCCACTCCTGTGGATTAATTATGCCGAGTAGCCAAATTTATAGAAGCAGAAAAGATAATGATGGAATGCTGGGAGAAAAAGAAAAAAGGATTAAGAAGTACAAAGCGGCCCTGGCTGGGGTAGCTCAGTGGATTGAGCGTGGGCCTGCGAACCAAAGGACCATGGTTCGATTCCCAGTCAGGGCACATGCCTGGGTTGCAGGCCAGTTCCTGGAAGGTTTCACACGAGAGGTAACCACACATTGATATTTCTCTCCCTCTCTCCTTCCCTTCCCCTCTAAAAATAAATAGATAAAATCTTTGGAAAATTAAAAAAAAAAGAATACAGTCAAGGGTATAAGGGGGATAAAGGGTGCTAAAAAATAAAATTAAAAAAAGAATATTTAGTCAGTAATATTGTAATAATTATGTATGCTTCCAGGTAGATACCAGAATCATCACTTTATAAGGTATATATTTTAAAGGTATATTACAAAGGTATATAAAAGGTATCAGTTTCAGGCTGTACACCTGAAACTAATGTAAATTGAATGTCAACTATAATTGAAAAAAAATTTAAAGCAAAGCAAAAAAAAAAAAAAGGTAAAATGGTGGTTCCAGGGGCTGGGGAGGGGAAACAGTTATCATTCAATGGCGATGACAGGATTTCTGTTTTATAAGGTGAGTAAGAGTTCTGGAGACTGGTTGCACAGCTATGTGAATATACTTACCCACTACTGAACTGTGCACTTAAAAATAGTTAATGCTGGCCCTGGCTGGAGTAGCTCAGTGGATTGAGCAGGGGCCTAAAAACAAAAGGATCGCAGTTCAATTCCCAGTCAGGGCACATGCCTGGATTGCAGGCCAGTTCCCAGCAGGGGGCGCATGAGAGGCAACCATACATTGATACTTCTCTCCCTCTCTCCTTCCCTTCCCCTTTAAAGATAAATAAACAAAATATTTTTAAAAAAATAGTTAATGCTGTCCTGGCTGGTGTGGTTCAGTGGATTGAGTGGCAGCCTGTGTACAGAAAGGTTGCAGGTTCAATTCCTGGTCAGGGCACATGCCTGGGTGGCGGGCCAGGTCCCGTCCTGAAGCACGTGAGAGGCAACCAACTGATGTTTCTCTCACACATCAACATTTCTCTCCTCTTTCTCACTCCCTTACCTCCTCTTTAAAAATAAATAAAACCTTTTTTAAAAAAAATAGTGAACGTAGACCTGGCTGGTGTAGCTCAGTTGATTGAGCGCGGGCCTGCGAACCACGTGATCGCGGTTCGATTCCCAGTCGGGGCACATGCCTGGGTTGCAAGCCAGTTCCCGGTTCCCGGCAGCGGACCCACGAGAGACAACCATACACTGATATTTCTCTCTCTCTCTCCTTCCCTTCCCCTCTAAAGATAAATAAATAAAATATTTTTTAAAATAGTGAAGGTGGTTAATTTTACGTTACGTGTATTCTACAGCAATGTTTTAAGTGTCGCCGATAATAATAGCATTGACGGTGAAGATGGTAAATTTTATGTCACAATTTTTTTCAAATGTTTGTGCTGATGGTAATAATAGAGCCAGCTTCATGGCGTGGGTTGGTGTAATAAATCAGCATATACAACAGCCTGATTATCAGTGGCACATCCACCCTAAACCCGGAATAACTTTAATCTCTAATATTGTTTGCACATGAAACCAAAAGAACCAGCCTTCTCGCCCTGGCCGGGTAGCTCCGCTGCTTAGAGCGCAGTGGCGATACCTCACGGTTCGGGCTGGATCCCAGGTCAGGGTCCACATACAAGAAATGAGAACTGGATGCATCAATAAGTGGAACAACAGATCGAGGGTTCTCTCTCTCATATCAATACATTTCTAAAAAGAAAATGAAAAAAAACAACCCCCAGCCTCAGAGCCTACGAGCACTCAGCCCATCTGCTCCCACCCCTTCTCCGCTCACAGCTGTTTCTTTCGTCTGAAAAATGGGTCTTTTCCGCCCTTCCAATGGAGCCAGGCTGAGCAACTAGGCGCACGCTGCTGTGGAAGGCTGAGGTCTCCGGGAGTATCAAGAAGAACACACGCGCCCTGTCTGGGACAGAAGAGGGGTTACCCCGACTTACCCGGACTGCAGGAGCAGATCCCGGATCACTGGGTCGGAGTCAGTGAGTTTGAGCCACGAGCCAGGTCGACTCCAGCTGATAGGATCTTTAAAGCCGCAGCTGGAAACACATAAAAGAACAGCTAGTTCTCCCCGCTGGGTAGGCAGGGCGGGGTCAGGGGCCTCTGCGGTGATGCAGTCAGGCGTGGAAGCTTCTCTCTCTCTCTGTCTCTCTCTCTGTCTCTCTCTCTGTCTCTCTGTCTCTCTCTCTCTCTCTCTCGGCTCTAAGAGTTTTTTTTAAATGGTAGTCAAATACGCACGACATAAAATCCTCCGCCTGAGCCATTTCACAGTGTCGTGCTTGGTATATTCAGTGTATGCACACAGCTGTGCCCTCACACTCTAGAATTCTCATCTTGCAAAACTGATACCCTGTTCCCGCCCCCCACCCCTACCCCCGTGTAACACCCACCACCTCCCCCTCTCTGGCACCTGCCGTCTACTTTCTGTCTCTGAGGATCTGACCCCTGTGGAAGCTTCACAGAAATGGCATCATTAGGGTATTTGTTCTTTGGGGGTCAAGCTTCTGCCGCTGAGTAAATGTCCTCAAGTCTCCTTCATGCCGTAGCCTGTGTGCGAATGTCCTTCCTTTTCAAGGCTGAATAAGATTCCTTTGTATGGATGTACCTTGTGCTTATCCATTCCTCCATCAGTGGACACCCTTGGGTGGCTTCCACTCTCTGACTTGTGAGCTTGTACCTCCCTGAGGCCCTGCTTTCAATTCTTTGGGGTATATACCCAGGAGTAGAATTGCTGGGTGACGTGATTCTAAGATTTTTTTTTTTAATGCATGAATTCATTTCATCAAGGATCCCAGAAGTAGGGGCCCTATAACCTGGGACCCCGCTCACAACCCTGCTCTGTCCATCTTCTGACACTTGTCGGGGATGGGGACACTCCCCCCGCCCCCTTCCCTCTTAGTTCTTCTGGTTGGTTGAGTAATTACAATGACAGCACGCTCAGCCCTGGCCAGGCACCTCAGCTGGTTAGAGCGTCATCCCGATAGGTCAGGGTTTCAGGTTCCATCCCAACCCTGGGTCAGGGTGCACACAAGAATCAAGCAATACGTGCAGAATTAAGTGGAACGACAAACCAATCTCTCTCTCTCTCTCTCCCCAACCCCTTTCTGTCTAAAATCTAATAGATAAAAAATAAATAATAACTAGTAAAATGACACAAGACAGATTAACAGGAGAAAATCAAGTTTTAACACATGTACATGGGGAATTCACATAAGTGTGAAAATTCCAAAAGCAGGAGGTGAGGTAAGGTATATATGTCTTTCTGGACCAAGAACAGGGAGGAGGGGATCTAGGTTTTCAAAGGGAGGGGAGACCATTTAAGCGGATGAAAAGAGTTCGTGTCTAGTGAACTGTTTGCTGAGTCACCTTGAAACAATGGGACCCTGGGAGCGAGCTCTCTGACCAAAGGGCCTTCCTGCCTTTCTTCCCGTCAAGCACTCATTTATAATAAACTACTGTATCTATGGTGATCTCTCCCTTCCTGGAACAGGTCCTCTATCTTAAATTCTTTTATGCAACAAGTAGGAAAGGCCAAAGGTTCTTCCTGAGCCTTCTAGGTCTTCAAGATTTTCAGTTTAAAATATTCTGCATGCCACAGGGGCTTAGCTGAGGGTGACTCACTCAGAAGGGCCAGATACTTGGAAGCTTCCCCACAGTGAGCACATGGCCTGAGGCACTCACATGTCAAGGATGCTCCAAGCGGAGCTCCCTGGGAAAGGACAGACAGACCGAATGGGACATGATCAAGCAACCCACATGCAGAGAACCACAGGGGCGCCAATGACTCAAACTGGATTAAATCTTTATTTTTTTTAAGATTTTACTTAACTATTTTTAGAGAGAGGGGAAGGGAAGGAGAAAGAGAGGGAGAGAAACATCAATGTGTGGTTGCCTTTCATGTGCCCCCTACTGGGGACCTGGCCTGCAACCCAGGCAAATGCGGTGACTGGCGATGAAACTGCAACCCATTTGTTCCAAGGCCCGTGTTCAATCCACTGAGCTACACCAGCCAGGGCTGGATTAAATCTTTAAAAAGCCAATCACACAGGGAATAGATGGAGTGACATGGTTTAAGCTGTGGTGAAGACTGTTGTTTGGTTGTGTGGAGCCCCAGAGCTGGGATGATGCTTATTCTTTACGTTTTGTAATTTAAAAATATCTCAGTTTTAATTTCTAAATTACCATTTTTGTTATAATTTGTTTTTTATTTAATCTTTATTGTATTTTTTCCCACTATCATTTAGTCCCCTTATACCTCTCTCCCCCCAGCATTCATCACACTGTTGTCCATGAGTCCTTTTTCCTTTTTGCTCAACCCCTGCCCCCCCACACCAGCTGTTATCTGCTCTCCGTCCGTGAGTCTGTCTCTGTTTTGTTAGTTCCGCTTGTTCGTTAGGTTCCACATATGAGTGAAATCATATGGTATTTGTCTTTCTCTGACTGGTTTATTTCACTTAGCATAATGTTCTCCAGGTCCATCTACACTCTCGCAGAGGGTAAAATTTTCTTTTTAATGACTGAGTAGAATTCCAATGTGTAAATGTCCCATAGTTGTTTTGTCCACTCATCTACTGATGAACACATGGGCTGTTTCCATATCTTGGCAATTTAAGTTAATGTTGCAATGAACATAGGGGTGCTTATGTTCTTTCAAACTCATGTTTTGGGTTCCTTTGGATATATTCCCAGTAGTGGGATTGCAGAGTCAAAAGGTAGACCCATGTTTAATTTTTTTTTAGATTTTATTTATTTATCTTTAGAGGGGAAGGAAAGGAGAGAGGGAGAGAAACATCAATGGATGGTTGCCTCTCGTGGGTCCCCTGCTGGGAACCGGCCCGCAACCCAGGCATGTGCCCTGACTGGGAATCACACCGCCATCATCTGGTTCACAGGCCCGCACTCAATCCACTGAGCTACACCAGCCAGGGCTCCACGTTTCATGTTTTGAGGTATCTCCATACTGCTTTCCACAGTGGCTGCACCAGTCTGCCTTCTCACCACTCATGCAAAAGAGTTCCCCTTTCTCTACGTCCTCACCAGCACTTGCTGTTTGTGAAAATTATTCTAAACAGAAGACACCCGAGAGTAGACAAGATACAGAAAGAACCTTCTTGGAGTTTCCCTTATCTACCTTAAAGTAGAAAATTCTGGGAAATAAGACTGCCATAAATTCCTTCTTCCTCGGCTTTTCTTCTGTGGTTGGGCTGAGGAGAGGGGGACGTCTGGTTAGTCACCCACCTGCAGGCTCTCTTCACCTGTGTTCTGGACGCCCTCTCTGGGTATTGACTCAAGAACTCCATCTGTTCCCGCTACAACGTTCCCCCTCTTTCCTTATTACCCCAGCGGTTCACTCTGGCATGAATCACACCTTAATTTCAAAAATTCAGAATGAGTCAAAGTGGACAATACTGCAAGGATCATTTGCAAGTTCCCAGTCGCCCCATCTCCCAGTCTCCCTTTCCAAGGGTAAGAAACGCTACTTTTCTTACAAAAGTGACTCTAGATGCCTAAAATGGTTTCTTTCTTCAATGTTTGGTAAGACTAAATATTGGTGTCCCTTGGGCCTGGAATTAATTAATTGATTAATTGATTCATTTTGTAGGCAAGAGCACTCCATTCAGCCCTGGTTGGTGTGGCTCAGTGGACTGAGCGCTGGCCTATGAACCAAGGTATCACGGGTTCAATTCCCAGTTAGGGCACATGCCTGGGTTGTGGGCTGGGTTCCCGGTGGCAGGTTTGTGAGAGGCAATGAGACATTGATGTTTCTCTCCCTCTGTTTCTCCCTTCCTTCCCCTCTCTCTGAAAATAAATAAATAAAACCTTTTAAAAAACAGAAAAGTAAGGAGTACTACTTTCAGCAAAATGTAATCTCCCTGGCCAAATACCACAACAGTATGACAATGAAAATGGGTTTGCTCCATGTGGTTGTAGACATTCCGGGAAAGTTTAAAAAACGCAGCAAAGTGACAGCAAATCCAATGTCTCCATTCACGAGGTCTTGTGGGATGGGACCTTAGGCAGCCTAAGGAGAAATTTCCCAATCTTTCTGAGATCAGTCCTCCTCCTGTGTCCATGAGTTTTCCTCAAAACCGAGACAGAAACAAACAAACAAACAAACAAACCAAACCCAAGAGAGGTAAGAGGGGGCGTGTTTTTCTGCCAAGACAATCTTGAGAACTGTAGTCTGAACAAGCTTTCCAACGTCAAGAGAATTCTTGCTATGGGGTTCTCATTAATCGGGGTCTCCAACCGATCACATTCTGCATGGAATGTACACAGAAGTCAAATCACACACACACACAAAAAAACGCTCAAACCTGATCTAAAAAAAAAATCTACTTGAATAAGAATTAAATTTAAAAAAAGAAGTAAAAAAAAATCTGGCACTGGCTGGTATGGCTCACTGGATTGAGCGCTGGCCTGGAAACTAAAGGTTACCTACCACTTGTATTCCCGGTCAGGGCACATGCCTGGGCTGCAGGCCAGGTCCCCAGCAGGGGGCGTGTGAGAGGCAACCAATGGATGTTTCTCACACATTGATGTTTCTCTTTCACCCTCCCTTCACGCTCTCTCAAAGTAAATATAAAAATAAAATACTCTTTAAAACAATTAAATGAAAAGAAATAAATAAAATCCGAGAGAAGGAAAGAGTAATAACAAAACGAAATCAGGTTATGACCAGGTAGCTCTGTGGGTTAGAGCGCTGGCCAGATCTGCCAACATTGAGGGTTCTGTTTCCGGCCGGGGCACATGCAAGAATCAACCAATTAGCCCTGGCTGCTGTAGCTCAGTGGATTGAGCGTGGGCTTCGAACCGAGGGTTGGCTAGTTCGTTTCCCAGTCAGGGCACATGCCTGGATTTCGAGCCGGGTCCCCAGTGAAGGCGTGTGAGAGGCAACCACACATGGATGTGTCTCTCCCTCTCTGTCTCTCTCCCTTCCCCTTTCTCTAAAAACAAATAAAATATTTTTAAAAAGAATCAACCAATTAATACATAAGTAAGTAGAACAATAAATGAATGTGTCTCTCTCTCTCTTTGTCCCTTCCTCTCTAAAATCAATAATTTTTTTTAAAAAATTGAGAAACAGCCCTGGCTGGTGTGGTTCAGTGGACTGAGCATTGGCCTCTGAACCAAAAGGTCACTGGTTCGATTCCCAGTCTGGGCACATGCCTGGGTTGTGGGCCAGATCCCCAATAGAGGGCATGGGAGAGGCAACCACACGTTCGTGTTTCTCTCCCTCTCTTTCTCCCTTCCTTCCCCTCTCTCTAAAAATAAGTAAATAAAATCTTTAAAAAATAATAATAAAAACTTGGAAAACAAAATCAACCAGAGGGTAAGGAGGGGAAGACAAAGAAGGTAAAGGAGGTCGAATACATGGTGATAGAGGTTTTTGCTGGTGGGCACACAATGCGATATACAGATGATGTATTATACAATCGTACATTGAAACCTACATAAATTTATTAACCAGTCATCCCAATACATTTAATTTAAAAACCAATCAAATGGACTAAATACTCTTTTTTTTTCTAAATCCACCCTGGCCAGTGTGGCTCAGTGGATTGAGTGTTGGCCTGTGACCCAAAAGGTTGCCAGTTTGATTCCCAGTCAAGGCACATGCCTGGGTTGCGGGCTGGGTCCCCAGTTATGGGATGACCAGAAGGCAACCAGTTGATGTATCTCTCACACACTGATGTTTCTCTTCCTCCTTTCCCCGCTAAAAATAAACAAATAAATAAGTAAATACTCAAATAAATACAATGAAGCATGATACTCATTTACTTCACAACTAAGGCAGATGGCTTCCTTTGGCCCAGAAAGGGTCAGATATGCAGAAAGAATTGCAAGGTTAGACCAGATTGTTACAGAACAGAAAGAGTTCGCTCACCAGGAGCTACCAGAGCCAACCGAGATCAATATGGAGAAAGATTGGCTATTTTATTATGAATGATGCCACCCAGGGGACGGGAAGCTGGCGCTCAGAAGCCCAGACTCCACCGCGGTGTGTAGGCTGAAATTCTACAGGGCAAAGGCACAAGCCACTGCGGTTAGGGGCTTGGGGTCGTGCCAGGAGCTGATCGGTCGGACGTGGGGCCCGAGCGATGAACCATTTGTTCAGGTCTGGAGGACAGCTCTGAGGTCCCTTCTAGCTTCCCTCTGCCTGGTCTCATGGGAAAGTCGCCCGGGGGTCATTCCACCTTCGGGCACAGGAGCTGACACATAAGTCTACGTGCTATCCTCAGCCTGCTGGCGGTTCAGACCATGTGAGCATTAGTCAGGTCTGGATTACTGTCTTCTGCTGCCTGGAGGGTTGCTGATTATCTGGGTGAAAGGGTAGGTCTCTCCGGGGGAGAGACAGTGAGAGAGGAGAGAAGGAGAGAGGTGATTTCTAGAGCTAGGATGTAAAACTAAACTTAATCAAAATGATAAGGACCCTTAAGAACTTAACCAGGGAGTAATGACATAGGTTCTCCCATCGTCCCATCAGTTAACAAAATTCAGCAGTGTATGAACGCAGAAACCGATGGATAGCAGAGTGTGGTACGACCACGTATGGAGACTTCAGCTGAGAAACACAGTGATTGCCTCCAAAGACTAGTTGTTTTTTGTGTGTGTGTGTCTTTTAATTTTTCATTTATTTACCTTTAGAGGGGAAGGGAAGGAGAGAAGGAGAGAAATATCAATGTATGGTTGCCTCTCGTGAGTCGCCTGCTGGGAACTGGCCTGCAGGGAACCAGCCTGCAACCCAGGCATGTGCCCTGACTGGGAATCGAACCGCGATCGTGTGGTTCGCAGGCCCGCGCTCAATCCACTGAGCTACACCAGCCAGGGTTCCAAAGACTAGTTTCGAACATCCATGCCATCAGCTTTATTCTCACTTCCAAGTGGCTCCCAAACCGGGAGCATCAGAGTTGGACTGAAGAGGTCATCCTGGTAAAGCAAATCAACACCAAGCATCCTCACCTGAAGCTAAGAGGCTGGCCCTGCATTGCCATCCACTTTGGGGTTCACTAGAGTCACCCCTAGTTACTCTTCTGACATTGTTTATAGAATAAAGTTTTCATTCACTCTTTGAGAAAACGGAGAGGTGTTGAGGGGTTGGAGCTTTAGTGCTTTCATTGGATCATAATTGGGTTAAAAAAAGCGTGTGGGTTTGCTCTTGTGTGGCCCCTGGGCTGTCGGAGCATTGTAACTCGAAGCTGCAGTTTGTTCCAATGTTATCTTCCGCCTGTGGCTGGAGGAAGTTGTTAGCTCTGTTCTTGCTTCCAGTGATTTCCAGTCCTGGAACAAATGATCGCTGGCCGTGAGGATGGGTGAGGAGGAGCCTGTCTGCAGAGTCTGGAGAGAAGGAGAAGGATTAGAGTCCTCTCTCCAAACTGCACAGAAACAGGGTTAGGGAGTTAGCCTGGGTCAAGCTTCCATTGCCCACTGTTCCCATAGTCACCAGTCTCAGGAGACCAGAGGACAGGGAGAAATAGAGACTGTCCCCATATAGGCCACCAAAATGTTAGGGTGGTCGGTGACCGCAGACTGCGAGAGAATTCACAGAGAGAAAAACGTGTAGAGAGTAAAGTTTTTATTCACTCTCCAAGAAAGGAGAGGGGCATAGTGTGGAGAGATAGCCAGTGTATTTATTATTGATTTGAGAACTGGGAAGACACATTGCTTTGTTGTTCCACTTAATGATCCATCCATTGCTCGACTCTTGCATGTGCCCTCACCGGGGATCAAACCCACAAACTTGGTGTATGGGGACGATGCTCTAACCAACTGAGCTACCCGGCCAGGGCCCATCATCCATCTGATTTGAGTATGCCTGGAACCCACAATACACACAATCTCCTAATAGCAGGTCATAGAGCCTGACGACATGGCCTAAATCCAAAGCCAGCCCTCGAGCAGGGTAGAAATAATCCCACTTCAGAGTGTACACCAGGAACCCAGATAACTTCAAACATGGAGAAGAGGAAGAACTCAGCCGAGCAGGATCAGAATACCCAGTTATTCCTGTGGAAAATAGTTGGATTAATTTTTTTTACTATAGTTGGGAGCATTTGAGATCTTGGTCCCTGGCATAGGTGGTCAGTTTGGCTTAAATAAACTCTTGTAGAAAGTCAGCCCTGCCCTGGCTGGTGTGGCTCAGTGGATTGATCGTGGTCCTGTGAACCAATCGCGGTTCGATTCCCAGTCAGGGCACATGCCTGGGTTGCAGGCCAGTCCCCAGCAGGGGGTGCGCAAGAGGCAACCATACATTTGATAATTCTCTCCCTCTCTCCTTCCCTTCCCCTCTAAAGATAAATAAATAAAATTTTTTTAAAAAGCCAGCCCTGGCTGATATGTCTCAGTGGATTGAGTGCTGGCCTGTGATTCCTAGTTGGGGCATATGTCTGAGTTATGGGCCAGGTCCCCAATAGAGGGCAGTCAAGAGGCAACCACACATTGATGTTTTTCTCCCTCTCTCCTTCCCTTTCCCTCTCTAAAAAGAAATAATTTTTTTTTTAATCAAAGAGAAAAATTTTAAAGGCATATCATTACAGTTGACATTCAGGATCATTTTACATTACTTTCAAGTAGATCAATATTTGACCTTGGGAGAACAAAACAAATTTAAGGCTGACATCAGCCCTGAGCTGATGAGTAAGTGGCCCCTACTCCAGCTGGGCTGGGGGAGAGAAACTTTGAACTCTTCCAGGGCAAGTGCTCCTGATTATGACATCACACACGTCACCTTGGTGATGGAGCTTGGCAGACTTAGTCAGAGAACAACCAGTGAGGTGGTCCCTGGGAGTGTCTGTCTCCTGAGTGGCCCTGGGTGGGGAGCCTTGCAAACAGGGAAGCTTCCCACCAATACCTGGGAGGATGGGACATGAGTAGCATGGTACCTGCTTCCAGGGGCATATTAACCAAGATCTTACCTGTTATATTGGCTATGGGGTCTCAGAGGAGCCAATTGAGGCAGCTCACTGAGAGCATGATTTTGGCAAAGCCTCCAGCAACTAGGGCTTCTCTGTGTGGGCCTAGCACGGTGATGGTGGCCTATTTGCTCTTGGTACCTGGGGTCATGGGCAACATGCTGTCCAAGCTGTAGATGTCTGTGACTACGCTGTCCTCAAGCATTCCCTGGTGGACAGTGCCTGTCCTGCCTGGATGGGGATGGCCTGTGACAACCAGCATACGGGCCAGGACATGGTGAAGCAACCAGGGCTCCTTGTGGTATGTATTTTGTTGCTCTTGTGATAGTTGCACATGGTAAGGAAGAGAAATAGATCTCAACGGGCAGCTAGGAAAAACCAGAAATCAGAAAATCTCCCCAGAGGGTCACTGGGCCCTGAGTCCTCACCACACATCTCCCTGCTCCTCCAGCCCAGAAGGGTCTGGAAACATTTTGCTCAACCTATTTCCTTCCTTTTCCCTTATTTCTTCCCTGAATATGCCTGTAATTTTTCAGTTCCGTTGGGACAGTCCCCACCTTTATATTTACCTTCCTGCCTCGGGTCCCTGGTTTCCAGATATGATCAGAAAGCATGAAGCTATTCATTTCTCTGCAGGATCAATGCGGAGTGAGGGAGTCTTTCATTGTTCCTCTCCTTCCAACACCAGGGAGTCTGAGCAAGCAGGCCTGTTGGCACTAAACACGATTTAGAGGGCGGCTCCGAGGAGCAGACATCCTGAAAAAATGCTAAGGACGCAACCAAAAGCCTAACAATAATGAGACCTATAACTGGCCCTAAGGGGAAGGCTAGGCCTCTGGGCACTGCAACACCGTGGGAGCCCACAATCTGGGGGCAGCTCCCGCTGGGCCTGCAGGTGTGCAGCTTGGGATGTCGAAAACTTTCAGATGAGCCCCTTTTCCTTACACTTTCTCTTAAGGGTAAGGAATGTGGGGAATGACAAGAGTGGGGGTAGGAGGTTAGTCTCTCGGGGTCAGTCAACTCAGCAAAAAGCAGTTCTCTGCCCCCCAACCCATGTGGCCCAGTGGGTTGGGCATCGTCCTACAAAGAGAAAAGTCATGGATTTGATTCCCAGTCAGGGTACATCCCTAGGTTGTGGGCCAGGTCCCTGGTTGGGGAAGTGTGAGGGGCAACTGACTGATGTTTAAAAAATAATAATAATAGCCCTGGCTGGTGTGGCTCAGTGGATTGAGCAACAGCCTGCAAACCAAAGGGTCACGAGTTCAATTCCCTGGGTTGCAGGCCAGGTCCCCAGTTGGGGGTACATGAGAGGCAACCACATACTGATATTTCTCTCCTTCTCTTTCTCCCTCCCTTTCCCTCAGTCTAAAAATAAAATAAGATCTTTAAAAAATAAGAATAATAATTTTTTACAAATAAAGTAGCTCTTCGGCTTTTGCTGAAAGCAGGCCACTGTTTTGTTTTGTTTGGTTTGGTTTGGTACAGGCCAGGATAGAATGACCTCTCTCCAGCCCTGTGATTGTAACTAGTTCTTTTGATAATTTCCTTTGGCCATTGCTTTATACTTCATTCCTTTCCTCCCACTATTGTTTTTAGAATGGCCTGGTTATGTATAGTTACCCCACTTTTCAGTCAGCCACATTATAAGAAATTTAATGTATTTACTTTCTTTTTAAAGGAAGGAAAAATTACAAAAAGAAAAACAAAAAAGAAACCCAGCATAGAGAGGTCCATTCGGGTGAGTAGTCTGCATTTTTCTTTCTTTCTTTTTTTTTTTTTTTTAATTAATGTGTGATTGCCTCTCACATGGTCCCCACAGGGAACCTGGCTCACGACCTAGGCATGTACCCTGACTGGGAATCGAACCCGCGACACTTTGCTTCGCAGCCCGCACTCCATTCACTGAGCTACACCAGCCAGGGCCCTGCATTTTTCTATGTATAAATGTCTTCATTGAGGACCTCAGAATGAAGTCTACCTGTCCAAACTCAGGCAGCAAACCAGGGCATGTCATCTCAAAGATGGATGGATGTATTTGGGAATGCAGCCCACACTACAACAAAGTCACGGAGGTTCTGCCCTGAGACAGGCCCGGGACCAGATTCAGACTGGCACGTCAGCGTCCCTCCCACATCCTGCTTTGAGGTCAGCACACGAACACGTTGCATTACCCAGCAGAGGGCTCTCCTGATTCCCATTTGAGCTAAGGTTTCAAGGTTTTCAAGGTTCTGAGCTTAAGGTTTCTGAGCGCATTTTTTTTTTAAAGAATTTATTTTTAGAGAGGGGAAGGGAGAGGGAGAGGGAGAGAAATATCAATGTGTGGTTGCCTCATGCCCATGCCCAGCTGGGGACCCAGCCCACAACCCAGGCATGTGCGCTGACCCAGAAAGTGAACCAGCGACCCTTTGGTTTGCAGGCAGGCACTCAATTCACTGAGCCACACCAGCCAGGGCTCTGTTTGGATTCTGACAGTCCTATACCACAAACCTGGCATATTGGGAAGATGCTCTAACCAACTGAGCTACCTGGCCGTGGCCTACAAGAATGAACCCATGAATGCATAAATAAGTGGAAAACAAATCATTGTTTCCCTCCCTCTCTCTCTCCTTCTCTCTCTCCCTTCCTTCCCCTCTCTCTAAGCCACATCTTCCTGAGCCACCTCTCTCTCAAATCAATCCATTTTTAAAAAGCAATACATTTTAGATACACTACAGATCACGCTTGCATGTAATATGTCCCCTACCGATTGCCTACTTCAGACCCCCTTATTGAAAAATGATTTGTTGTTGAGGTGTGGAAATTATTCATAGTTTGAGCCTATAATACATGAGAGTTATTTCTTTGAGGAAAAAGATGATTCCTTATGTACTTGAACATCAAATTCAAAGGCATGGCCTGTTTTTTTTTTTTTTTAAGATTTATTTATTTATCTTTAGAGGGGAAGGGAAGGAGAGAAGGAGAGAAACATCAATGTATGGTTGCCCCTCGTGAGTCCCCCGCTGGGAACTGGCCCGCAGCCCAGGCATGCGCCCCGACTGGGAACCGAACCCCGACTGTTTGGTTCGCAGGCCCGCGCTCAATCCACCGAGCCACACCAGCCAGGGCTGGCCTGTATTTTTTGAAAGAAGATTTCATGTATTCATATTTAGAGAGGAGGAAAGGGAGTCAGAAAGAGAGGAAGAGAAACACTGACTGGTTGCTTCTCACCCTGGGGACCTGGCCCGCACACCAGGCATGTGCCCTTTAAGTTCACAGAACGATGCCCAATCCACTGAGCTGCGCCAACCAGGGTGGCATAGCCTACATTTTATCTGGCTACCTCTTTCCACTGCCCAGTGACACACACATTCCGCTGTCTGTGAGTGTCCCTGTCTGGCAGAACCAGCTCCCTGGCCAGAGGGTTCTCAGTCTCACAGAAAGACTCATCAGTCACACTTAAGTGAGCTGATTGAGAAAAATGTTTTTGAGCAATACCCTTTGTCAAGCACTGTCCTACTGTTTGGATGGGGAATTCAGGAAGAATATGTCTTGCCCTGGCCAGGGAGCTCAGTTGGTTAGAGTGTTGTTCTGATCCTCCAAGATTGTGAGTTCAATCCCTCGTCAGGGCACATACGAGAAGCAACCAATGAATCCATAAATAAGTGGTGCAGCAAATCTATGTTTCTCTCTCTCCCTTCCTCTCTCTTACCTTCTAAAACTAATAAATAGAAACTAAAAGAATAACATGTCTCCAAGGGGCTTATGGACCCAGTAGGACACAGAATCACATCGCGATATATATAGAGACTGATGATCATGCAATAAAGAAGTGATACGGAAATAATAGTTTCTTCTTTTCTGATGCTTCTCCCTCTCCCCAGACCCTTCTGAATATTATATGGCCTTTGTTATAATCCATGTTGTGGAAGCTGAGCCGTTAGACCAGTAACAAGCTCCCACATACTGGATTTGGCTGGGTACACGTTTTGCTATTTTTTTGCTAGTTGATGGTGACACCAGAGATTGGTTCAGACTCAGTATACCCTGTATATTCTTGGCCATTTTGTGACATTTAAAGCCCATTTTTAAAAAAGGCACAGCTGTATGTAATAGACACTTCTGAGCATGTAAGAAATTGTGATCTGATTAAAAAATGTGGTCTGCTGTACCAAAGACTGGGGGACTTAGTATTCTCAGAAACATTTTTTCCCCCTGAGGGAATCCCATGTGAGTTTGAAAGGATTCACAGAGGTTGGCCTGGTGATTAGCTAACAAAAAGCTTTAGAAAAATCATAGGTTGACAGCCCTCCGTTAGAAAAGAAATGAAAGCCAGCGTGAAATCTATTGAAGGAGAAAGAAAGAGAGTGGGAGGGGGAGAGAGAAATTACAATGAAAAACTAACAGGCACAAAACTATTAATGTCTCTGCAAGAGCTGGAAAGAATTCCCCGAGTGTGGCTGGGTGGATTGAGTACTGGCCTGCAAACCAAAGGGTCGCCCCTTGGATTACCAATAAGGACACATGCCAGGGTTGTGGACCAGGTCCCCAGTAGGGGGCGTGTGAGAGGCAACCACACATTGACGTTTCTCTCCCTCTTTCTCCTTCCCTTCCCTTCTCTCTAAAAATCAATAAAATCTTTTTTAAAAAAATCAAAGACACCGGGGACGATTAAGGTATTTTTTAGTTGGGTTTATGTCAGGATAATTACTTGCTGCATTTTGAAAAGAACACTTTGGTTAAACTCCAGAGAACTTCCCAGGGAAGCCCGAGTGAATAGAGGGCCAGCGCGTTAGGCCGTTGACTTTTCACCAAAGACATAGCCGGGGGTGGGCAGTGGGATATAGAGAAGTGTTTGGAGGGTGAATATTTGGGGAGGTGCAGTCTCACGGACCGTGACTTCCTACAGACTTGAGGTGGTAGGAGTGATGGAGTGGTCTATTAGCAGTGAGAGTGCATACAGAAGATTTTATGGCTGTATGAATAGATCAGTAAACCAAATTTGACCTCAGACCAAAATGATTTCACAAATGCAAAAATGGCAGTAACCAGAGATGAGCTTTTCCACATCGGCCACCAGGGGGAGCTCCAAGCGAGGCCATCTCAGGCACAGCTGGAAAGCTGTCCCCGCGCGTTTCCATTTCTGGAAAAAGATGAAGCAACCGGGAAGTGAGTAAGGCTGTGTCTGCTGGCAGAGAACGCTTTTAGCGCCAGGGGACTGGGTTCAAAACCCGATGCCACCACTTGGCCAGTTACAGTATTCCTTTAATAATCTTCCATACTTCATGTTGTCCTCTTAAAAAATGAGCCAAGGCACCTGGCTGGTGTGGCTCAGTGGATTGAGTGCTGGCCTGCAAACTGAAAGGTTACTGGTTCAATTCCCAGGCAGGGCACATGCCTGGGTTGTGAGCCAGGACCCCAGGTGGGGGACATGTGACAGGCGATCGGTAGATGTTTTTCTGCACATCAATATTTCTCTCCTCCTTTCTCCCTTCCCCTCTCTCTAAAAGGCAAATAAGTAAAATCTTTTAAAACATGAAGTATAATGAGCCAAATCATACAGTGGTTTAAGTTTTGGGTAAATATGTGTGCTTTGTTATTAAAACGCCCTTCTCCTTGCCCCCTAGGTGAATCAAATGACTGGTGCTAACTGCTTTCCGGAAACCTGTCTCCACCGGCTGATGGCTGTAAGATGGGAAATAGATAGAAAAACTGAGTGGAAGACAACAACCGAAGTATTTCTAAAAAGAATGTGGAGAATGAAATCACACAGGTTTAACTTCTTCCTTCTCCTTGGACAACACAGTACACTAAGATGCTGCAAGGAGAATTTTCTCTCTTTTTTTAAGATTTTATTTATTTATCTTTAGAGGGGAAGGGAAAGAGAGAAGGAGAGAAATATCAATGTATGGTTGCCTCTCCTGAGTCCCCTGCTGGGAACTGGCCTGCAACCCAGGCATGTGCCCTGACTGGGAATCGAACCGTGATCCTTTGGTTCACAGGCCCACGCTCAATCCACTGAGCTACACCAGCCAGGGCTGATATATATTTTTTAAGAGAGTCAAGTTTTTATTCACACTCCAAGAAAGGAGAGAGGCAGGGTGTGGAGTCCCCACACCAGCACTGAGGGGTGGGGACTTTGGAGGTTTTAGTGGATTACAATGAAATTAAAAATGGGTGGGAGAGGTTGCTGCTGTGTGGCCCCTGGCTGTGGCTGGCGGGCGGGGGCGGGGGCGGGGGGGGGGGGGGGGGGTGTTGTAATGTGAGGCTGTGGTTTGTTCCGATGCAATCTTCCGCCTGTGGCTACAGGGAGTGGTTAGCTGTGTTCGTGCTTTCCAGTAATTTTCCAGTCAAACTGTTGTAGAAAAAAACCAGTTTCTTCATATCGATCGCTGGCCGCGAAAGTGGGTGAGGAGGAGGCTGTCTGCAGATTCCAGAGAGAGGTTTGAAGAATCCTCTCTCCAAACCTCACAGAAATGGAGTTAGAGATTAGCTTAGATCCAGCCTCCCCCTGCTCCCCTGGTCGCAAGTATTAGGAGGCCTGAGGAGACAGAGAAATAGAGAATGTCCCTGTACCGGCCACCAAAATGTTAGGGTGGTCGGTGATGCACGCTGTGAAAAAAACTCACAAAGAGAAGGGTAGAGAATAGAGTTTTTATTCACCCTCCAAGAAAGGAGAGGAGCATAGTGTGGAGAGAGAGACACAAGCCATCACTTAGATTTTTTAAAATTAGTGTCTCTCTTGGGAGGTTGGGGGACTGGATGAGAACGGCCAACGGATTAAAGTACAAATTGGCAGTTATAAAAAAAACAGCCACAGGGATGTAAAGTACAGCACAGGGAATACAGTCAATAATATTGTAATAACTATGGATGGTGTCAGGTGGGGACCAGACTTATTACGGGGAATTACTTTAAGTTACATAATTGCCTAATCACGATGCTGTACACCTGAAACTAATAACAGAGCCTTGCATGTCGAGCGTAATTTAAAAATAAAAAAAGAACAGGTGCTCACCTCCCAGGAGTACGCGGGCGCCTTTTCCTCCCTCTTCCTTTTTCCCCCCCAGGAGTGCATCTCCTAAACCAGAAGGGTCCCCACCCATGAGACCTGCAACCAAGGGCGCTCAGGGGAGCAGTGGGCAGCTGCAGCCCTGTCCCAGGCTAACCCCCATCCTGTCCTCAAGGCCCCCTCTCCTCTGACTCTCCCGTGAGCTGACAGTAGCCCCACCTCAGCTCACATCTTTCCCCGTAATATTTCTAAGGAGCCAAAGCAGTCCCGCCCAGTCTCGCCAGCTGCTTGTCCTGTCTTAGGGCCCTTCCTTGTCTCACTGACTACAGCTTCACTAAACCAAGTCTACTCTCAAAATCTTTTAAAAAAATAGTAATAATGAAATAAAATAATTTTCTCTCCTACTACATGCATTCTCCTGCACCTTTTCTCTTTGTTCTTTTCAATTGACTTTATTGGGGCAACATTGGTTATTAAACTTATATGGATTTTAGGGGTCCAGTTCTATAATACACCCTCTGTATGTTATATTGTGTATTCATTCACCACCCCAAGTGCCTTTTCTTTTTTTAAGATTTTATTTATTTATTTTGGAGAGATGGGGAAGGGAGGGAGAAAGAGAGNTCTTAGGGCCCTTCCTTGTCTCACTGACTACAGCTTCACTAAACCAAGTCTACTCTCAAAATCTTTAAAAAAATAGTAATAATGAAATAAAATAATTTTCTCTCCTGCTACATGCATTCTCCTGCACCTTTTCTCTTTGTTCTTTTCAATTGACTTTATTGGGGCAACATTGGTTATTAAAATTATATGGATTTTAGGGGTCCAGTTCTATAATACACCCTCTGTATGTTATATTGTGTATTCATTCACCACCCCAAGTGCCTTTTCTTTTTTTAAGATTTTATTTATTTATTTTGGAGAGATGGGGAAGGGAGGGAGAAAGAGAGGGAGTGAAACATCACTGTGTGGTTGCCTCAAGCACACCCCATACTGGGAATACGGCCTGCAACCCAGGCCTGTGTCCTGATGAAGAATCAAATCGGGGATGCTTTGGTTTGCAGGCCTGCGCTCAGTGCACTGAGCTACACCAGCCAGGGCCTGCCTGCCTTTTCTTTTTCAATCAATAGTGTATCCTGGAGATTTTTCCAAATAAGGGAAAGCTTGCTCCCGTTTATGCACAGCTGCATGCCATTCTGTTGTGTGCCTGTGGGTCACAACTGTTTAGTTCCTTATTGAGGGATTGTTTCCAGTAGTTTGTGGCTACGCAGGATGCCACAATTCATAGCCTTGAGCTTGTTGAATGCCGTACACGTGCAATGACCTCCATGGTATAATTCACAAGAAATGGTAAAGGGGCCCTGAATGTTGTGCTACAGCTTTGATATCTGAGCAACAGTGTTTCCCCACTGGGTGTCCAACACAGTGCGTTTATCTTCCTGAAATGATTTGTTCATATTCTTCACCAGCTTGGGGATGCAGGTGTCCAAACATAGGCGACCACCCACCCATAGGCGTGCCCCCAATATCCATGTTCACAGCCCACGGACTGCAGACGCCTGGATCTTAGGTGACTCTAATTCCCCTCACTGTAACACTGTGGAACCAGGATTTGTGACTATGCCCATTGAAGAGAGGAACAGAATGAAGCTGGGCCTAGGGGAATATCACCGACTGAACGAAAGTGATGGAGCCCTGACTGACGGGGCTCAGTTGGTTGGGCGTCCTCCCGCAAGGCAGAGGGTCGCCGGTGTGATTCCCAGTCAGGGCACACACCTGGGTTGCTGGCCAGGCCCCCATTTTGGGGGGTGTGGGAGGCAACTAATCTTTGTATCTCTCACATACTGTTTCTCTCCCTCTCTTTCTCCCTCCCTTCCCCTATCTCTAAAGAAATAAAATCTTTTTTCCTTTTTTTAAAAAAATCAAAGTACAGGATAAGGTATAAGGGGATTACTTGAAATCCACTGGTGATAGATTAGGGAGGTAGAAAAAAAGCAAAGCAAAGGGAAATCTCCGAGACTGGATAACAGGAAAACAAAGAGACACATACCTCTCTTACCTTAGTGGGTAGATCATTACTGGGTAGAATAGTTAACTATGGACACTCACAGCAGGCGGTACTGAGGACCAAGATAACTACGAGAGGCCTGTGCTCTGGTGGGGGGTTGTGTCCTAAGGGCTCTGAAAAGGAGGTCACGCTGACCTTTCAAAGGCATGTTCTCTTTTTTTTTTTTTAAGGTCAGATGGGTTTCGTGCCAGACGTCTTCACAAGCTTTGACAGTAAACACCCAATCATCTATTTATAAACTAACTACCAAATGGCCTCGGAGGCAGGTTATCTTAGATGCACAAAGACAATGCCCAAGGTCAGTTAAGGCCAAGACTGACCTTTGTCTGGGAAGCTACAGGCCTAGACCATGAGCACACCAGGACTCTATTCTAGTTAGAAATTGTCGTGGCTACTTGGCGTTCTGCAAATTTGCAGGGTCTGCCTTGCAGGTCCCTCCCCCCTGAGATTGTGAGGTTTGGTGTGTGGCCCCTTTGGTCTCCCATAGTAACTGTAAGTATTACTATGATCTCTATTAGGACTGATAATAGGGATGACGAATACTGTCACACGTAAGTATTGCTATTTTTCTAGGAACAAGTGTTCCTGTTATCACTATCATTCATTAGAATAATAAAAGCTACTATGATTTGCCTTTGCAGACTCTGCGCTAACCACTCTCCTACCCTACCTGCCTTCTCCCTTCTCCCACGGAAGGAGACCTCCCAGCAGACGAGCCATGGCCCTGGGCTAAATAACACTGACTCAGACGGTCTGAGCAGGGGTCTGGGTTCATTCCAGCTCTGTGACCTCGAGCAAAGGGCTTAGGTCTCTGGGTTCTCAAACAGGGAAAGAGCCATTGCACTTCCTCATTCCCGGGATAAATCCATGAAAGAATGCTACTCAGCACAGCACCTAGGGTGCCACTGAGCAAACAATCAGCCCTCAGTAAATGGACTAGGATTTAGAGCCTGGTAGCGTTCTCCCTAGGGCTCAAGGTTCCCCCAAATCTGCCTATGGGGCTGACTCATCCATCCATCCATCCATCCAATACTTCATCTATCCAACTATTCATTCATCTAGTCATTTATCCATCCATCCAATCAGCCAGCCAGCCTTTGAGCTTTCTGAAGGTCACCACCTAAGCTAAGAGATCCCAGAGATGTGTCTGCTTCACACTTTGCCCTTGAGACGCTCCCAGTATGATGGGAGGTGGCCACTGCCCAGGGTTGCCCCAGCGCCAGAGTTTATGTGGTGAATCACGCATGCCACGGCTAAATCAAGGCTTCTGTCTGAACCTGTGATTCCCATCTGGGTGCCTGCAGACATTTGTCTTCCTAGGGATTTGTACCTTTTCCTCGGTGTTTACGTCTCGTCTACTCAGCAGTTCTTCCTCTCTTCTCTACACTCACCCAAAATGTTTCCCTGACCATTTAGGGGTGGTGACAGCTGGGATGTCAGACCCTTCCCGGAGCTCAGGGTGCCCACCTGTGAAATGGGGGTGGTGGCAGTCTTTATCTAAAGACAATGTCTTATTGACTCCCCATCACTCACAGTAAAAATCAAACTGGACAACTTTCACAACGGACTCATCAGCTATTGACCACAGAAGCAACTTCCCTGGAAGGACACCATTAATTTCGACCTCTTCTGTCCCTTCAATTCAAGGAACTGAGAGCTGAGAGATCAGACTCCTGACTCTGGGGAAGTTTCAACCCTCCTCTCAGGCCACCAGATTCCAGTTCCAGCTCCATGAAGGTCTTCGTACAAAAACATTCAAGGGCCTCTCAGGTCACGTCCCTTGTCCTGCTAATTCCAGGTCTCCCAGCACTTTCCAACACCCCCCCACACACACACCTGTGAGGCCTGTCTTACCACATTCTTCACACGGGGACCCATGAGGACCTCAGAGTTGGGGTCTAGGCAAGAGTTGAGGTTGTCTGCCAGTGACAGGAGCCATAACAAGAGGTACATTCTTTGCTCTCTCCTACCCCACCCCCCACCCCAATCAGACCTGCTTAAATTTGTCCGCCTTTCCTGATCTCCAAGGGCCCTCCTTTTGTCCCTAAAACTGGTTTCCCGGGCCCATTTCTTCTATGGGTCACGTTTACTACCTGTGTATCTTTCTAAATACATTTTCTCTTATAATCTGGAAAAAATAAAAAAAAATTTACATGAACTTGCCTCATTTTCAAACCCCTGACAGAGCCTTCCACTCCCCACCGAGCTAGTTTCCTGGCAAGTCAGCTGCCCAGGAGGACTGCTCATTGCCTTTAGCATAAGAAAGCCCAAGGAAACCTCCTGTCTGCCGCCAGGGAAGCCCTAATACCCCCCACCCCGCCCCTTTGTCACGTATACGACTCCTCCAGGCTCCCATTTTCTGGGAGGTCCCTCAGGGAAATGTAAAGAAACTTCCTCTTTTCTCCTGTAAATCTGCGTATTGTCAGTTAATTTTGAGGAGCAGACCCAGGCTGGAAGAAGAGACCATTTTTTTTTTCTCCCAAAGCTTTGTTTTAGAATTTCTTTCCTAAAACTTACCAAACGGTGAGGGGGAGTTACCCCCGAACTGGCTCCCCGCCCCCAACAAGGGCCACAGGTTTTGGTCATTTCAAGTTGTGAGCGTTTGACGAACATCCCCACGTGTAAGGAGTTGCGGCCCAATTAGGACTTGGAAAAGAGAGGGTTGCAACGAACACTTGTTGAGCCGGGAAATCGCAAGACTCTTGAGCACTATCCAGTAAAAGTGGAGTCTGGAAACACGGAAACAATCCTTTTTGCCTATAAATCCTCAACAGAAAATTTCTTAGACCCCACAAATAAGGGGGTTCTTAGGAAAGGGACCTGGGAGGGGGGTTTGGCTGAGGTGGGGGTGGGAGGTAGGGTGGGGGATAAATGCAGACAACTGTAATTGAACAACGACAAAATAATCTTTTGTAAAGAAAAGGAAGCTAACAGGATTTTAAAAAATACTTCACATATTTCTTCATTACCATTTCTGTCCCTCATACCCTCTTCCAATATCCAATATCCTCCCCTCCCAACGGGATTCTTGCTGAAAACAGGCTGAGGATTCGAACAGTAAGTGTAGAATGAGGAACTTGGTCAGATATTAAGAGGATTCTTCATACAACTGGGCTAAGCAGGTCAGAGGCAGGTCAGCGGCCAAGGTCGCAGCCTCCTGAAGAGGCTCAGGGACCAAACTTGGAAGTCTGGTTCAAGTTTGGTCAAGGAGAGGGTCTTGGTCAGTAGATACCCTTGAAGTGTGAACACAATGGCATTTATGTGTATGGTGTTTTCCCCCCCAAATCAGTGACCCTGGATGAATCAAGACAAGAACATCAGACAAGTCCCAGGGGAGTCCCGGCCGGGTAGCTCCGTTGGTTAGAGCATGGACCCGATACGCCAAGGTTGTACGTTCCATCCCTGGCCAGGGCTCATACAAGAGTGAGCCGGTGAATAATACATCAGTAAATGGACCAACAAACCGATGTTTGTCTCTTTCTCCCTCCCTCTTCCTCTAAAATCAATGTTTGAAAAAGAAATCCGAGGGGAAGCACATTCTACAAAATACCGGAGCAGAATGCCCGCATCCTGTAAAGGTCATTACAAAGAAGGTAAGTCTGAGAAACCCTCACCAAGGGAGAAGCCTAAGGAAAATGACAACGGAAGGTGCCCTGCGGAATGGACCAAAAAAGGATGTTAGAAACAAAAAACAACAAGAAGGAACTATATATAAAGAATGAGCTGTAGCTTTTAATAATTACATTGGTTTGTTAATTGTAACAAATATACCATACTAATGTCAGAGAAAATTCTAGGGGAATCTGGGCACAAGTATAATAGGAAATCTCTGTACTATCTCGTTTTTCTGTAAATCTAAACATATTCAAAAATTAAATGTATTTTTCTATCTCTCTCTCTCTTTTTTTTTTTTCCTAAACGCTTATGCCTTGGTAAATTCTAAGAAATTCGCCAAAGGGAGTCTGTCCCATTTCCCCACCCCCACCCCTAGACTTCCATAGTCAATAGCAGTTGAATTTGCCATCATTAACAGGTATACAGGCCTGCTCTTTGTGTTCCCTAAGAGCCTCCGTATTCTCTAAACAGCTCATCAAGCCTCATTCTTTGCCCTGAATGAGGCTCTAAATGTCTTTCCTGAATCCTGGGGTGGGAGGGATGCTTGCCTCAAATTCCCCATTTCCCGTTCAGATCAGCCCCACCCCCGCCCTCCGAGTAGCTGTCTCCGAGGCCCCGGGGCCCACACAGTTTGAATTCCTAATTGAAGAAATACTTTGTAAATGAAGAAACCTCCGCTTCCGACTTGCCTCTGGCCTGCCCAGCCCAGTCTTACCAAAATCATTCCCTCCACCGTTTAATATCTGGTCAACCCAGATTTCTGATCAAATTCCTCACCCTCCACCTTGTATTAAGTTCACGACCTGCCTTCAGCAAGAATCCTGTAAGGCCAGTTTAGTAAGAAAGCTCTACCCAAGCCATCTCTCAGTAGTTCTCTGTCTACTGGCCGCGCTCCCTCATTTCTTCTCATTATGTTCAAGAATTCGGCTACATTGGCCTCCTCCGCACACTCAATCTTGACCCTAAGCAATTACGGACATGCCACCCCAAACTGCCGCTCTGGAAACACAGCAAATACAAGAAAAATATTGTCTTTTCCTTAAAAGCAGGGGATTTAATTCCCCTATGAAAGATACCCTTCCGGCCTGGTTGGATTGCTCAGTTGGTTGGAGTGCGGTCCCCGTAAACACTCCAGCCTCTTGCGGGTTCCTTGCCTGGTCAGGGCACATAGAAGAATCAACCAATGAATGGAGGGATACATGGAACAAGTTGATGTTTCTCTCCCCCTCCCTCTCTAAAATTAATTTTTAAAATGCTTTTATTTTTTATTTTATTTAACTGGGGATAATTCTTTTTTTTTTAAAGATTTTATTTACTTATTTATCTTTAGAGGGGAAGGAGAGAGGGAGAGAAACATCAATGTATGGTTGCCTTTTGTGCGTCCCCTGCTGGGGGCTGGCCTGCAGGGAACCGGCCTGCAACCCAGGCATGTGCCCTGACTGGGAATCGAACCGAGATCCTCTGGTTCGCAGGCCTGTGCTCAATCCACTGAGCTACACCAGCCAGGGCAATTTTTAAAATGCTTTTTAAAAGACGGCCTTCCTCAGGAGGAAAGCCACATTCTTATCAAGGACTGGAAGCGGAGATGAAGAAGAAAGTGGTATGCTTTCATCCTGTTGACCTGTCTTATAAGAATTCAATTTTCAGATCCAGCAAAAAAAAGAAAGAAAAAAAAAACAAAAAAAACCCCAAAATCCCAAGACCTAAGTACATACCCCCATGCAAGACTTGAATACAGTCTTTTTTCTTCCTGTTTTTCAAACTATAAGAGAAAGTTTATGCAGAAAGTCACAGAGGTAGAAATGAGCAGTAGAAGACGGGGTCAGGAAATGAGTTTCAGAGGCAAGGGGGGGACCTTGGAGCTTAGGAAACAGGTAAAGGTAAGTCACCTGGGGGAGAAGAGGTAGCGGCGGGGGCAGGGGTGGGGGACAGGAAAGCCATCAGGACAAGTCAGAGTAATTTCTCTCCCACAAGCCACATTGCCTTAATATAAATTTGTAAATTATATTGAGCCTAATGGTTAAAAACACCTTTGAGCCTAATGGTTAAAAACACGACCTTTTGAGAAAGACGGCTGTGTCAACTTTAGTCCCATGGCGGTCACTCCAATACAGAGGCTGGCCAACATTTTCTGCCAAGGGGCCCACAGAAGGAATCGTTCAGGTTTAGGGGCCACAAGAGTCTCTGTCACAATTAGCCAGCTCTGAATTTGTCACAAGGGGGCAGCCAGAGGACATATAAACAAATCCATGTGGCAATGCTCCAATAAAACATTATTTACCAACACTGAAATTGGAATTTCATGTAATGTTCATGAATCAGAAAATGTTCGTTCTTCTTTCGGAATTTCTCACCGCCGCCCCCGCTCCCCAATCCCTTTAAAAGGCAAAATTCTCAACTGTATGAAAATAGACCATCAGGCTGATGGGCCAAAGTATTTCAGGCAGTTCCACTGCCTTGGGATAGCAGAAAAATGGGGCAAGACTGAGAACAATTTAGGTTTATTACTCCTGGGAGCGAGGGAGACACAATTTGGGGAAGCAGAGGGCTCACCTCAAGGGCTTCGAATTCAAGCGTCGCTTGGATTCTGTCGGGAGGGGTGCAACGGGCGGTCTGAACAAGTTGGGGGGCAAAGGGAGCGCTGTAGACTGGGTTCCCCCACAAAGCAGAAGCAATTCTAAGGTGGCCTGTCGGTGGACACACGACTCACTCTCCCTTTGTGCTTATACATTATAAGGCAACCTTGTTCCTCATGTAAATGTCACCGGGGTGAGGGGGTTTTTTTGTTTTTGTTTTTTTTTGTCTTTTTATTTATCATCTTGTTCCCAGCACTTTAGACTGAAGATTGCAAAGAGCAGTCAGCACGTTCAGGGCCCGGGTCTAGTAGCTGATGTGGATTGCGTTAGGAGGTGGCAGACATCAGAAAACAAAAGAGGTATCCGAGACCCCCAGGTTCCCTGGAGAAGCACCCTTCCCCCACTTTTTCCCCCCTTAACCTCACTTCCAGGCAGTCACTGTAGATAAGACGGCTGAATTCCTCCAACCTCTGAAATAGGGTTACCACCCACAGCCCCCAGGGTGTATAGGGAAGTGTTCTGCACACCCAGAGGCCTGAGAGGCAGGAATGCCGTGCATAAAAGGATTTCAAAATCGGGTTTGGGGGGCATTTTACCCAGTAAACTGTTCTAATTGGTATGCAGACCAGTTAGATAATGCCAAGACCTGGGTGGGGAGGGCGGAGAGTCCCTGGGCGATGGGATTGGGACAACGAGATCCACTGATTGGCCAGTGCACACCTTGCAGATCCTCAGGGAAGATCCTGATGGAGACGAAGTTCCTGGTGACTGTTTCGGCCTCTCCCAAGCACCTCAGGCCATCACATCTCCTCCCCTGGGTCTTTGGGATTTGACTCCTTCCGTCCTGAGTCAAAAAATAAAGTACAGTTCAAACAACTGCTTTTCAAAACCATGAAAGGAAATAAAATTTAAAGTTGCGCATTAAGGTGTACAGACTATAACTTGAGACTTCGTGTTAGGCAATACTTAATATACTAATTTATACGTAAGTAACACTAGGGGGGAAAAAAAACCAAATGTTGGAAAATTGCCTCTAAGAAAGCTGCCACCTTGGGACTTACGTATACACATTAAATGCCCAAAAGAGCAAACCAGACCAAGTGAAAGTGTGAGGAACATGCCCTTTTACAACGTGAATCACGGAAGAAATATTAAATTGGGCCTTTTGCTTTAAGTTCATTAAAATCATCCAGGAATATTGCCTTAGCTCAATGTCCTTTCCATTCAGTTGCATCCATAGAGTTCGTCCTCCTTAAAAAAAGATGCTTTTTGCTTCTTGCCTGTCCCAGGACTGGCTTTGGGAAGCAGGGAACACAGGGAAAGGAGAAAGACAAGCCATTGCTACCCCCCAAAGCTAAGAATGTGAGACAAATAAAAAACTAACATTTGAGCATCGACCACTGAGCAAGATATTAGGCAAACAACGCCAAAGACAGGGTGTTTGCCATGCAAAGGGGTACAGAAGGTTAGAACACGCTAGTCGGTGGGGCGTGGGGGGGGGGCGGTGCCGGGGGCGTCCCCTTGTATCCAAGTTGCTCTCCAAAATGTTCCTTGGAGCATTACCAACACATAGCCCCAAATGTATAAAAATAGAAAATGTCTAACAGGAAGTTAATGAAGTGATGGCCAAAGCGTACTCAGTATTGCTATGCAACCATTTTCTCCCTATTACTCTGTTTATATATTTCTTTGAAATTCATCCAACCATCCTCTGCAAACTGCCATGAACTTGAGTCACCAGACTAAGGCCTAAGACCTCAGAAATACACATACACTAAGTTGAACTATGCACATTTTAAAAAGATGCCAAAAACATATCAAGAAATTGAGTTTTAATAATTACGGTCATCAAAACACAATTTAGATCCTTTTTTGAACAGACTGTTGGATTTGAAACACTTAAGTTTGTTCTCTGTGTGAATGTTTATGTGATTACGAAAAGACAGATATAATAAATATGATAAATCGCTATGTATGTGTGCTTGTGCGTTTTTGGACTTGGGTCTTTTTTTTAATTTTTAATTTTAATTTTTTTTTCAGGTACAGCTGACATTGAGTATTGCTTTGCATTAGTTTCAGGTGTACAGCGTAGTGTTGAGACCAGGGGTGTGAAACGCATTTTCACTGGGGACCACATCAGCCTCGGAGTTGCCTTCAAAGGGCCAAAATAATTTTAGGACGGTATAAATGTAACTACTCCTTAACTGTTAAGGAGTTGAAACTACATTCGGCCCTTTGAAGGCAACTGTGAGGCTGATGAGGTTCTTGGCGAAAATGAGTTGCACACCCCTGGTTTAGACAATACTTTAAAAAGTGACCCCCCCCTGGTATTTTCAGTACCCAACTGGCACCATACTTAGTTATCACTATATTATTGATGATTTACTTTGCTGTACAGATCTTTTATTTTTTTTTCTGCTTATGAACCTATTGTAGGGATGGCCACCTCTGGCCCTACCACATTTTAGGCTGGGGACAATACACCAAGTTGCTATAATGCCCCACATTATAGGATATTAACCAGTAGCCTTGGCTCCTAGGTTTCAATACAGGTATCCCATCACTCCACCAGTTATGACAACAAAAAATGTCCCCCAACAGTGCCAAATATCTCCTGGGCAAAAAACCCCCAAATCACTCCCCATGGAAAACCACTGTTCTAGACTGTAAAACCAACGGCCTTCCTCACTCGCCCCTTTCGCCAAAGGAATAAGCAAGCGCCCGGTGGTCGGTCAGTAAAAAAAACAAGACGTGTTATGTTTCAACATTTGTTCAACGTACGACTTGTTAGTTTCTTGTGGGTAATTCTCTGTATCTTCCGATTGTTCACAATTAATCTTTAACACGTTTCAACTTCTCATAAAGTTTAAAGATTACGTGAGGCTGTGTCTCATCCGGAGGACTTCCAATCAAAGCGGGTAGGGTGGGTCTGGGCGGAGACTGTGGAGGGGAGTGTTCTTGCCCCAGGTGGGGGTGGGGGCACTGAATGGGTCTTGTGCTTATTTAAGAGCCATAACAGCTCTCACCTGCCAGTCCCTTGGGCTGGAAGACTTGGGTCTGCAACGAGGAGATTGGCAAGTATCACCTGCATCTTTTTCGCCCACTTATAAGGCTCTTACTCCTTCGCGCCCTTACCTGCCCTTGTCTTCTAGGTTTTGCAAGTCTCCCTGAAGGATTGCACCACTTGCCCTATCCTGCTTCCCTTATGCCGGTAAACTGACCCGTCGGACACGTGTGTCTGCTGTTCTCTTTTGGCTGGCTAGTTTGGTTCTGAAGGTATGTGAGCGGAGGTTGGTGTATTCCTTGGAGATCGCCAACTAAGAACCTTTCTATGCCCTACACTCTGAAGTTCCTGCCAACTAGAAACTCTTCTTTCCAACCTTCTGTAGGGAAGCCTGCAACCAGCCAAATAGGAGCCATTCAGGATAAACCTGGCCCGCCAAACCGAAGTTTTGGTGACTAGGTTGCATGCATTTAAACAGTCGACCTCGACGGTGCAGTGGTAAGTAAACTTCCCCAGCTGTATTTTCCTCCTCTGGCTTTTGCATCTCACTGATATTTCACTTCGTAGGGTTTGGGGGGCGCTGTTAACTTTGCAGGCCTCGGCGACTCTTCTCGGCGACCTCTTCTTGCCACGACGTGACGGCGGGCGCCCTGGGACCCCCTCAACCTGTGGGACTCAAACTGTGGGGGCACTTTCGGTTCTGATGAGAAAGTGCCGCCATTTTTTGAGTTCTACCGATTGAGACTGTGCTTCTGAGAGCAGGAGAGGCCTCTTCTCTTCACCGGTCCTGGGCTGGAAAGTGCAGCGGCGTTAGGAGAGGAGCCTGGGCCCCGTCTAGGGGGCGCGCGCGTCCACCCTACCCTCGCCCGTTGCATCTGGTGGGGTCAAGCGATTCCTCCGGTAGTCCTTGTACAGTCCCCCTAACTGCTATATTTTTTTCAGTTAGCTTTGCCAGGTAATTACTGATTCTAGGCTTATTCCCTCCAGCTTACCGCCTGCATTAATTCTCCCTCCTCGCCTATGCTCCCCTGCACCAGGAGTGGCCCTTCCAGGACTCGGACCGTGGTACTCAAAACGGGGGCACTTGCCGTGTTCAGACTGGAAAGTGCTCCCTTTTTGTGTGTCCCGGTTTGGGGAGAGCATCCCAGAGATCTCTTGCGGGGGTCATTGGGACTGACAATCCCGGTTCTGCCTCCCTACTCTTCGCCGCCAGTTCGCCCTCCCCTAGGTACACCTCGTGGGCAGAGTCTGGCGATCCACTTTCCAGATCAGCGGTTGTGACACTCACTCCTGATGAAACGGCGACTTCTGAGAAGGAACCTCTTGAGTTCTGGGAAGGTGTCGACGGTGACGACTGCCTTGCACCCCAGTCCCTAGTTCATTTTCCCCAAGTGTGCCTTAGTTGCTCCCGGCTCCTCATTAAAAACGGGAGCCTACGTCTCAGAATTTAAAGTTACAACATGGCCTTTTTAAGTGCAATAAAAGTTTCATTTGTGCTGTATTTGTGTGGCTCGTACTTGCCTGCCCTCACCCGCGGAGGGACCTTTACACCTCGAGTTGCTAACGTTGCAAAGCAATTCAGTGGGTAGGCTGGTGAAGCAGGGTTCACCAGCTTGACAGGATTCGGAGGAACCCATCGCTGGTACAGGGTTTTGTCCTTTGTATTGGGTTTTGTCCTTTCTACGTTGTATACTGGGCTTTTATAAAGCCACGATCTCACTAAAAGTTTAGATTTCACATCTTCCAAGGGCTGACCGGTGACCTGGGCATAGTGGACTCGGGAGGGTAAATGGAGTTCAAACCCTGACTTTCAAGGAAACGGGCACACCTGCTAAAGTCACAATCTACCACGCGGCATACTTAGAATTCCATTGCAGAGAATACTGGGCTGGGTGATGTGCCGGTGATAAGTGCACAGGCGAAATCAAAGACAGTTAAAACTGTGGAACGCGAGTTGTGGGTGATGAGTGGGTACTGCTAAAACTTAGTTGCTGCACTTCCTGGGAAACTAGCTGGGGATGTAAGTAATTGGGTAATTCAGCATCCTTTCCTAAATTGAAGATGTGTCATGAAAGCTACTGGGCCTTAATTCAGAATCCAAATAAGCTCAAATTCAGGGAGTTCCTCTTGCGGGTTTGCCCTGCAATCAGCAAACCAGAAAAGGTGTGATATGTATACACTTCCACCTGAAAGGATCTAACTCCCTGATATTTTTAATTCCCCCTCAAAATACTACCCACAGGTTTTGTTGGTAATCTAAAGATTAAAGTAGGTCAGGTTTCCCGGCTTCCCGAGTATAAGGCCCGCCATTGCCATTAAGTTTCAGAAGCAGCAGTTAAAGTGCCCTTGGAGGCCAAGTAATGCTAAGAGTCAAGGACTCCATTTCAACGCAGAGCTTTGGAAACTTACAAAAAAAGGTATTTTTAGAGGGGAAGAGAGGGAGACACATCAGGGTGGGGTTGCCTCTTTCGCACCCCCCACCAGGGGCCTGGCCTGCAACCCAGGCATGTGCCCCGACTGGGAATCGGCAACACTGTGGTTTACAGGCCGGCACTCGATCCACTGAGCTCCACTGAGCCGCGCCAGCCAGGGCAGAGTTTTGGAACTTTACATCTTTATTGATCTCCACGGGGGGTGATCAGAATTGGTTACTTCCGTTCCCAACTGTTCCTAGGTTCCAAAGTCACAAAATCGTCCATCTCTACCCTCTTCCTGCTTCCTAGGAAACGGGTCTTTTCGGTTAGGACTGACGCATGATCTGGTCCAACAATCCCTGACTTCGTCTGAAGTTCCCACATGATCTGGTCCAACAATCCCTGACTTCGTCTGAAGTTCCCAAGTGGAATCCCCCAAGAGTGAGCTTTGGGCTGATTTCATTCATGTCTTCACTCAAAGCCTAGTGTATGTTACTGGCCAGCCTGCAGCTGTCTCACTGGCAGGTGTCCGTCCAGCTGTGGGCCCACTGGCCACCAGTCAGGGGACAGAATCTTGGTTGAAAACCAGACTGCAAGGGACACTGGCGGGGCTCTTGGTACTGCATCCCAGGCTCAGCGGCTCTCCCAGGCGTCTAGAATCTCCACTGCACCATGGATCGTGGAGAACAGAGTTTCTCACCTTTGTCACAGTCTTCAGTTAAATACTGCAGGGGGCTGTCTTGTGTGATCCCTGGCTTCTCTCACTAGAGGCCATTAGTAGCTCCCCAACACCCCAGTGTCTCCTGATTATTTCCAAGGGTCCCCTGGGGTGGAAAGGGGGACCCTTTTCATCCCCCTCGGTTGGGAGGCTGGGCTCCAGATTCTGGAGCCCAGCCCTCAGTTCTCACAGCACCAACATTCTCAAAACTAGAGCTCCGAGCTCCATCGCACATTGATGACGGACCCCCCCAAGTGGAAGGGATTTATTATGCTTATGAATCTGTCTCCTAAGGAAATGCAGAGCCCGATCGGTATGTTGGTGAGCGGGTCCTGAGATGACCTTCCTCTGTCCAGTCTTGAAGAGCAGCGCCAGCAGACAGCAACGGTCAGCAGCCGATGTCCAGGTAAGGCTTGGTCCCACGGAGCGCTGCCAATCGCCTGTGCGTCATTTTATTCAGGTCCATGCCAAATAACCTGAGGGCACAGGGAGGGGACTGTTATCCCAGGCCACTGCCTCCACATTCGAATGAGATATCAAATCTATCATGAGTCTCGCCCTGTTGGAATCCAGTCATTTTCTAGGCCTTCATTTCAAACCGAATCCTCATGGGAAACCGGCTTACTCTACGCTGCACACCATGTTAAATCCCTCACCAGTGTTCACTCATTTAATTTGTGACCAATTATTCTCCTCATTTTTATAGTCTGGGGTATCGAAGCGCTAAGGGGTTGATCATTGGCAAAAATATTCACGAAGTTGGAAAGCGATGGGATTTGAGGCCAGGCAGAATCATTCCAGATTCTCACTGAGCTACCAGGCCTCATCGGACAGAGGAGGCAACGGCTCCGAGGAGAACTTCTCCCAGGTCACACAGCCACGAGAGGGTAAAAGTATCGCCCAAGGAACAAACAAAGTAGGGCCTCCTCTGTATTCCACACCAAGTGTCTATCCAAACTTGCGGCGTGGGCGGGGTGGGGGGGGGTGTTCAATTATTGACCTTTGCTCCTAGCTCTGAGGAGGCACAAATCACGCCTCCTCCAGAGCCTGGGACCTTCTCTCACCAAAGCACCTGGAGTGTGCAGCCAGGATGACTCAGTTGCTTGCATAACTGTCTGACGCCTGTGTTCCCCAGGGCGTTGTTGGTCAGATAAAGCTCCCTCAGGGTCTGGTTGACCTCCAGGGTGGCAGAAAGGTCCTCACAAGCTTTGGCTGTGAGGCCGCAGCTGTCCAGCCTGTCGAAGATGAAAAGTAGTTAAAGCAACAGGAACACCTACTTTTGGCAATTCTTATCTTCATAGAGAACCAGGGGGTAGGTTTTGGTTTTATTCATACTTTTAGATTTTATTTATTTAGTTTTAGAGAGGGGGAGGGAGGGAGAGAGGAGAAAAATATCCATGTGTGGTTGCTTCTTGCATGCCCTGCACTGGGGGCCTGGCCCGCAACCTAGGCACGTGCCCTGACTAGGAATCCAACTGGCGACCCTTTGGGTCTGCAGGCTGGCAGGACCCTCACTGAGCCACACCTGCCAGGGCTGGTTTTTTAAATGTTGATTTGAGAGAGAGAGAGAGGGAGAGAAACATGGATTTGTTGTTCCACTCACTGATGCAATGGTTGTTTCTTGTTTGTGCCCTGACTAGGGGTTGAACCTGTAGCTGTGGTGAATCAGGAAGATGCTCCAACCAGGTGGCATAAATGCCTTTTCAATGCATGCCATCACTATCTTCACCTGGACTGATTGGGTTCTACTCTGTTTCCTTGTAAATTCGTTTCCTAAAAACCACACCCTGCCCTGGCTGGTCTAGCTCAGTGGATTGAGTGTGGGCCTGCGAACCACACGATCAGGGCACATGCCCAGGTTGCAGGCCAGTTCCTAGCAGGGGACTCACGAGAGGCAACCATACACTGATATTTCTCTCCTTCTCTTCTTCCCTTCCCCTCTAAAGATAAATAAATAAAATCTTAAAAAAAAAACACACACCCTGCCTGGCCAGGTACCTCAATTTTGTATAGCGTCATCCTGGTAAACCAAGATTGTGGGTTTGATCCCGGTCAGGACACATACAAGAAATCAACCAATACATGCATAAATAAGTGAATCAACAAATCGATCTCTTTCTCAAATCAATCAATAATTTTTTAAGGTTTTACTATTTTTTTAAAAATAGATTTTATTTATTTATTTTTAGAGGGGAAGGGAAGGAGAGAAGGAGAGAAATATCAATGTATGGTTGCCTTTCGTGCGTCCCCTGCTGGGAACTGGCCTGAAACCCAGGCATGTGCCCTAACTGGGAATCGAACCTCGATCCTTTGTTTTGCAGGCCCACACTCAATCCACTGAGCTACACCAGCCAGGGCTTATTTTTTTTTAATATTTATTTTTAGAGAGGTGAAGGGAGGGAGAAAGAGAGGGAAAGAAACATCAATGTGTGGTTGCCTCTTGTGCACCCCCTACTGGGGACCAGGCCCACAACCCAGGCCTGTGCCCTGACTGGGAATCAAACTGGTGACCCTGTGGTTCTCAAGCTGGCACCCAATCCACTGAGCCACACCAGCCACGGCAAGAACGTGTTTTTTAAAGAAAAGAAAACACGAGGGCCAGCAACCGTCCTGCCTCTCAGCCACTCACCACAGTTTCTGGAGTCTGCAGGTGGGGTGTCGCAGCCCCTCACAGAGTAGCCGCATGCCTTGGTCTCCCAGGTCGTTGAAGCTCAGGTCCAGGTCCCGGAGGTGGCCGTTGTGCTGGAGCACAGCAGACAGACCCTCGCAGGCGGCAGAGCTGAGCCGGCAAATGGCCAACCTGGAAAGACAGAGTGCACAGGGCGGGGCTGACGCTTCTGGGGACGCGGGCTGCAGAAGGTTACGTGTGGGGTGTGGAGCTCAGTCCAGAAGGACTCCAGGTTTCCCCTTGAGGGAGAAAACAAGGCTGAGGAAGAAAGGAACCGGCCCGAAAGAAGAGGGAAGGGAGAGAGAAATAAGAAAGGCGAGCCTGGCTGGGTGGTCCAGTTGGTTGGAGCCTTGTCCCCTTGTGCATCAAAACATTGCAGGTTTGATTCCCGGTCAGGGCACAGACCTAGGATGCGGGTTCCATCCCTGGTTGAGAGGCAACCACCTGATATTTCTCTCTGTGTCTCTCTCTCTCTCTCTTCCTCCCTCCCTTCCTGTCCCTCTCCTTCTCTCCCTCCTTCCTCTCTCTTTCTAAAATTCAATTCAAAAAAACAAAAGAATTTAACCTGTTGTGTGTTTTTTTTTTAAAGGAATCGTCCTACCAGTAAGGCATGTAACAAACTATAGCAATTACAACAGCAAAAACTGGGAATAAAAACTGACACAGGGAAAGAACAGAGGGACACACGACACAAGAAAATGACTTACGATATAGCTGGTATTCCCAACCAGCAAGGAAAATATGGGTTCTTTATTAAATGGGGCTGCAAACATTGGAGAAAAAAAAAGAAACTCTTCCCCGTTTAACTATACTTACTAAGAAGAAACGGGGTATGTTTGGGACATGGCATTGGCAAAGGATTTCTTAGACATGTCACAAAAATGCACATCCTAGGACTGACTGTGTATGGGTTTGATTTTCAGATCTGTGGTTTCTTAAATATCTTAAATATGAATCCTTCGCTCACAGCATACTTTGGAAATATCTCCTCAGTAGGTCATCAATCTGGCAACTTGTCTGTGGTTTCTTTCATCAAACAAAAATGTTTGTGTTTTGCCCTGGCTGGTGTAGCTCAGTGGATTGAGCGCGGGCTGAGAACCAAAGGGTCTCTGGTTCAATTCCCAGTCAGGGCACATGCCTGGGTTGCAGGCCAGGTCCCCAGTGGGGGCCACGTGAGAGGCAGCCACACATCAGTGTTTCTCTCCCTCCTTTTCTTCCTCCCTTCCCCTCCTCACTCTAAAAATAAATAAAATCTTTTGAAAACTTAAAAAAAAAAAAGAATTATGTGCCCTGGCTGGTGTAGCTCAGTGGATTGAGCATGGGCCTGCAAACCAGAGTTTGCGGTTTGATTCCCAGTCAGGGTACATGCCTGGGTTGCAGGCCAGTTCCCAGGAGGGGACGCACGAGAGGCAACCATACATTGATGTTTCTCTCCTTCTCTCCTTCCCTTTCCCTCTAAAGATAAATAAAAATCTTTAAAAATTAAAAAAAAGAATTATGAATATCATATGTGCATCTGCAGTCCAAAAACAATGTTTAAAAGGTGCAGTAGAGGGAAGATGTGAAGAAATGGAGCTCAGATTTATTCTGAACGTTTAAACATAAAACAGCCACAGAAGCCACAATACAGCTCACTGTCTCAAGAGAAAAAAAGTTTCCGGAGTGAATAACATAAGATAATTGAGGATGCTATTATAGGAAAGGAAAAAAAAACCCTCCCCTTTGGGACTACAAAAAACATTATTTTTAAATAAACAGGCTTCCTGCATTTTCTCTCTCTCTTTTTTTTATATTTTTAAAGATTTTTATTTATTTATTTTTAGAGGGGAAGGGAAGGAGAGAAGGAGAGAAATATCAATGTATGGTTGCCTCTCATGTGCCCCCCACTGGAAACTGGCCGGCAACCCAGGCATGTGCTCTGACTGGGAATCGAACTCAGTGACCCTTTGCTTCACAGGCCCATGCTCAATCCACTGATCTACACCAGCCAGGGCTCTTTTATTTAAAAAAAAAAAATGGTTTGCAGGCTGGCACTCAATCCACTGAGCCACAGCAGCTAGGGCAACATACGTATATTTAAGCACCTCTGAGCCAGGTCTTATAACAGCCATTGGAACATAGACTGGACACAGCCCCTGAACTTTTGGAATACCACACTCCTATACACAATGACAAATTTGGTGAAAGGATGCTGAGGCAAAGCATAAGGTCAAATCACATCATAATGATACAGGGTGCAGCCAGGAGGGGTCCCAGAAAAGATTTGGAATGGTGTCCAGAACTCAGAGTGTACAGGAATATTGGAGAGACGCATAAGATGTCCTCACTTGTTCCCCCAACAGGTGTGAGTTGGGGGAAGGGACACATAGACCAGGAACATGCAGGGCTGTTTTGTACAGCCACAGCCCTGCAGCTAATCCATGGCCTGGTCATTTAACATATCTATAACCTTTGGCAGGTCACTTGGATATGTTCAATGGCTGTGACCAGGCTTGGAGCTAGGGGAATGAAGTCACTTCCCCCCAAGATGTAACTGGGGGGCAGATCCCCTGAGTTACAGCGCCTGCATGGGAGCTTGGAGGAGATTGGCTCTAGGACATGGGACCACACCTGCCCAGACTAACAATGGCAGCCCAGTAAACTTGTAATAATACAGAAATACTGGCAGGTGTAACTGATCGTGGGAGGAGTCGGAAATAGGGGTACAGAGGAAGATGGGCGTGGGGATTTAAACCCAGACACGGCAGCCATTAGAGAGAGACACGTGGTTTCAGCAGAGTTAGGACCCCCTCTTCTAGTCATGAAAGAGAGAGCCATGTGGTTTTGCCAGAGTTAGGACCCCCTCTTTCCCAGGTGAAAGGGAAAACCACGCAGCTTTGCCAGAATGGAGATCTCTGCGGCCAGGTGAAGAAGAAAGACACGTGCTTTTGGTGGAGTGCGGACCCCTGCAGCTTTGGTAGAAGAGGCCCACGCGGCTTTGGGGCGCTCCCTTTGGCCGAGTGGCGGGGAAAGCAGGAGAGACTTTGACTGGAACTTGGTACAAAGAACTCTTGCCAGTGGAAGGTGCCGCATGACTTTGGATTAATTGGAGATCCTGCCTGGACAGGCAACACAGCCAGTGACCTGAAAAACGGACCTGTGCTCTTTTTCTGATTTACAGTACCCGGAGTTGGGACAGTGGGAGAAGGGAGCGCTGTGTGTGTGTGTGTGTGTGTGTGTGTGTGTGTAGGTGTATACCCTTAAAGACTTTAATATTTTAATGAAGGCATTAGGCCTGAATAGCATTAAATAAACATTTCGTTTCCTTTTCACAAATCTCTGGCATTGAGAGATGTCTTTCTAATTGGCGGCGGACAGAAGAGCCCAGTAGATATTAGTATACCGTCCTTGGGAGGGGCCTCTGTTTTCTGAAGCAGTTTTTGGCATCCCTCAGTGGGCCAAGTAGTGCCCCCCCCCGGCCCCGACCCTTGTTCAGTAACAATTAACACTAGGAACCGAGACCTTATTAAGGGGCTGGGAAAAATGTCCATGGGAAAGAAGCATCCATTTTGAGTCCCAACAGATAAAACAGATGTTATTGGGGTAAATCTGGGGACAGCAGAGCTGAAAGGAATTCCAGGGAGAAAGGGCAGCTGGTGCAAAGGCCCCATGGCAGAAAAATCTCTGAAAGGAGACGGAGTTGCAGCTGGAAGTTAGGAGAAGAGGGGAGGGAGCTTGGCCCCAGGGAGTCCAGGTAAAGGGGCAAGGGGTGTGAACTCAGATTCCTGTGATGGCGAGTAAAGAGGGACTCACCGCAGAGTCTGGAGTCTGCACCGGGGATGCCTGAGGCCCTCACACAGCAATAGCACCCCGGGGTCCCCCAGGTCATTCAGGCTCAGGTCCAGCTCCAGCAGGCTCTGGTTCACACTGAGGGCAGAGGCCAGGTCACCGCAGGCTGCAGCAGTGAGATGACAAATCTTTAACCTGTTCAACACATATTTTACAAAGTGGGCAGAGGCCTGGAGAAATAGACAATTTCTCCAAAGGGAGATACACAAATAACCCCAGATCTCATGGGAAGAAGCTACACACCCCTAATCATTAGGGAAGTGCAAATCAAAACCAGGATGAGATACCACCTGATATCCATTAATGGCTATGATTAAAAAAGAAAAAGGACAAAACAAACAAACAAAAAAGCGTATAAGCAAGAACGGCTGGTGAGGATGTGGAGAAACTGGAAGCTCTGCGTACTGTTTGTGGGGATGTACAATGGTACAGACACTGTGAAAACCAATATGGCAGTTCCTCTAAAAACTAAAAATAACCATGTGTTTATCAGTTCCACTTCTGGGGACCTACCCAAAAGAACTGAAAGCAGGGGCTCCACGACATACTTGCACACCCCTGTTCCGAGCAGCGCTTTTCAAAATAGCCCAAAGGTGGAAGCAACCCAAATGTCCGTGGATGGGGAGAATGAACAGATACACAAAGTATTACACATACACGCAATGAATATATAACCTAACGTTTACCATCCTAACCATTTTAATGTGTTCCGTCTGGTGGTGCGAAGCACACTCACATTGGTGTGCAAGAATCAACACTGTCCATCTCCAGAACTTTTCATTATCCCTAACAGGGACTCTGTCCCCATGAGACTACAATTCCCCATCCCATCCCCTCCTGCCTGGACCCCTGGCAACCTCTGTTATTTCTTTCTCTATGGATTAGAATATTCTAGGTACTCCAGATAAGTGGAATTGTATCATCTTTTTTTTTTCAATTACTGATGTTGAGAGAGAGAGAGGAAGAGAGAGTAGGAGAGGGGAACATTGATGTGTTGTTCCACTTACTGATGCACTCATTGGATGATTCTTTTTTTTTTTTAAGATTNCTCTGTCCCCATGAGACTACAATTCCCCATCCCATCCCCTCCTGCCTGGACCCCTGGCAACCTCTGTTATTTCTTTCTCTCTGGATTAGAATATTCTAGGTACTCCAGATAAGTGGAATCGTATCATCTTTTTTTTTTCAATTACTGATGTTGAGAGAGAGAGAGGAAGAGAGAGTAGGAGAGGGGAACATTGATGTGTTGTTCCACTTACTGATGCACTCATTGGATGATTCTTTTTTTTTTTTAAGATTTTATTTATTTATCTTTAGAAGGGAAGGGAAGGAGAGAGGGAGAGAAATATCAATGCATGGTTGCCTCTTGTGCGCCCCCTGCTGGGGGCTGCATCCCCTGCTGGGAACTGGCCTGCAACCCAGGCATGTGCCCTGGCTGGGAATCGAACTGCGATCCTCTGGTTCACAGGCCCGCGCTCAATCCACTGACCTACACCAGCCAGGGCTGGATGAGTCTTGTATGTGTCCTGACCAGGGATCGAACCCAAAACCTTGGCATATTGGGGTGATGGCCTGATCAACTGAGTTACCCAGCCAAGGTGTATAATTGTTTTTTTTTTTTTGACTGACATTTCATTTAAGCTTAATGTCTTCCAGGTTCATCCACGCTGTAGTAGGTATCAATTTCGTTCCTTTTTTTTCAGGCTGAATGATATTCTATTGTATGCATATACCACATTTTGTTTATCCATTCACCCCGATGGAATTTTCTTTCTACCTTTTGGCTACTGTACATAATGCTACTATGAACATGGATGGACAAAGAGGGCCCCAGGAGCCCTGGCCGGGTAGCTCAGTTGGTTAGAGCATTTGTCCAGATACGCCAAGGTTACAGGTTTGATCCCCCGTCAGGGCATGTGCAAAAATCAACCAATGAATGCATACACAAGTGGAACAACAAAGCAATGTTTCTCTCTCTCCCAAATCAATAAAGTAAAAAATAAAATACAAAATTAAAAAAAAAAAGAGGGCCCCACAAAGGTACTCACCACAGTATCCGCAGCCTGCAGATCGGGTGCCTCAAGCCTTCACACAGCAGGCTCAGACCTGCATCCTCCAGCGCATTTCCCGTCAGATCCAGCTCCACCAGGTGTCGGCTGGTGCCGAGCACAGAGGCCATCTCCCGGCATGCCCCAGCCTCTAGCTGACACTTCCTCAACCTCGGGAGGAAAGAAACGTTGGCCAGGGCGCCATCTTGCCTTCCTGCCTCCTCATGGCTCACCCCTTGGCCCTTAGTTACCCAGCACGAGCCCACCCATGTCACTAAAGCTACAGAGATTTGATGCCACTGTGTTCATTCAGGAGGGTCCTATCTTGTCAGACAGGCAAGCAATGACAAGGCAGTGCAGCGTGACCATTCAGGATGGGGTCTCTAGAGCCCTGTGACCTGTGTCTGCTTCCAGAACCACCACCCACTAACCCTGTGACCTCAAGCAAGTTTTCCTCAAGTCTCAGATTTGGATTTCCTGTGATGCTGAGGCTCAGTAAGAGCCCTGGCTGGTGTAGCTCAGTGGACTGAGCGAGGGCCTGCGAACCAGACGATCGCGGTGTGATTCCCAGTCAGGGCACATGCCTGGGTTGCAGGCCAGTTCCCAGCAGGGGACGCACAAAAGGCAACCATACATTGATATTTCTCTCCCTCTCTCCTTCCCTTCTCCTCTAAAGATAAATAAATAAAATCTTTAAAAAAATAGTTCCCATTATAGCATCATCCTGATACATGAAAGCTGTGGGTTTGTTCCCATCAGGGCATATACAAGTATCAACCACTGAATGCATAAGTAAGTGGAACAGCGAATTGATGTCTCTGTTTCTCTCTCTCACTCCAATTCTATTTCTAAAATCAATTTAAAAAATGGTGCTGACCTCCTAGGGCTGTTGCAAGGATTACTGAAGGTGGAGGGAGTGGAGCCAGGCATGGCTCACAGACGGAGGGGTCACCTAACTCAGCAAACAGGGGGTGCAGTCAGGAGAGGCTTTCTGGAGACTTTGACCTGGTTGTCCAGGGCGAAGTAGGAGTTCAATAGAGGAACAGAATGGCGGGGGCTGTCAGATAATAGAAAATATACACAGTGATCTCTGCCCACCTCAGTTCCTGACACCGAGCTCCTACAATCTCTCGTAATTTCCTAAGTGATAAGATACTAGGAACATCTTTTGTTCTGATACGTGGTCTTTGACCCTGGCGCTTGACAGAATTCCTAAATCGCTTGGAATCTCCCAGGTGATAACAGTGTCTTTTGTTCTACCGAGGTGGCTCGGTGGGTGGGCTCCTGGACAGGAGCCGGGCACCCCAAAGACGAAGCTGTGATTAGAAGCTTGGAATTCCATCCCCATCCTCCAGAGAGGGGAGGCAGATTGAAAACGGAGTTACTGCTCAGTCCTGTCTCCGTGATGAAGGCTTCATAAAATCCTGCTGGTATGGGGCTCGGAGAACTCCCAGGCTGGTGAACAAACACATCCACAAGAGGAGAGTAATGCCCCCCCCAACTCCATGGGACCGAAACTCTTGCACTTGGGATCCTCCCAGACCTGGCACTATGTATTATCTGTATACTTCATTGTTTTTTAAGATTTTATTTATTTATAGAGAAAGGGGAAGGGAGAGAGAAAGGGAGGGAAACATCGATGTGTGGTTGCCTCTCATGCACCCCCAGCTGGAGACCTGGCCTGCTGTAACCCAGGCCCGTGTCATGACTGGGAATCGAACCAGCGACCCTTTGATCTGCAGGCCGGCACTCAAGCCACTGGGCCACACCAGCCAGGGCTTGTCTGTACCCTTTATACACATCCTTTAATAAAGTGACAGATGTGTTTCTCCGAGGTCTGTGAGCTGCTCTAGCAAATTAATCGAACCCAAGGAGGGGGTCATGGCAACCTCCAATTTATAGTCAATTGGTCAGAAGCACGGGTGACAATGGGAGCTTTTGACGGACCCCTGAAGTGAGGGCAGTCTTACGGCCCTGAACTCTTGTCGGATCTGACGCTGTCTCCAGGTAGACAGTGTCAGAATTGATTTCAATCGTAGGGCAACCAGCTGGCATCCCAGAGAAGTGCTTGGTAGTGGTGGGGATGGAGGGGGGTGCGGGAACTCTCCACACATTTGGTGACTGGGAGTGTTCAAAGCAAAGTGGTCTGTGTGAGTAGCAAAGAGCACACACAGGTGGGCACCTGGGTGGTTTTTCTAGCTGGGCGGCATTGCAGGAAAGGGGCAACCATGCAGGGGTGTCCAACCTGTGGCTCAGGGTGCCCGTGAACTTGGCCCAATGCAAAACCTTAAATGGACGTAAAACATTGTGAGATTGTGTGTGTGTGTGTGTGTGTGTGTGTGAGATTATGCGTTGCAATGTATTTGATGTGTGGCCCAAGACAACTCCTCTTCTTCCAGTGTGGCCCAGAGACGCCAAAAAGTTGGACAGCCCTGGAAGGGTCTTGGTGCAGGGATAGCTGGGGTTCTGACTCCCCAGCATGGGTGTGGGTTCTGGGTGCGCAAGTGGCCCCGGGGACGGACTCCTCACCGCGTGGAAACAGTGGGAGACAGAGGAAACCAGAAAGAAGATCTCTGAAGTGCAGAGAGTCCAGGGCATGGGTCTAAGTTCATGGGTCAAAGAGCAGCCCTAATTTCGAGGCAGAGACTTGGGGACCATCAGTGTTTGGGGAGATCTTTCAAGCCTGGGAGGCCTTGCCGATCCAGAGCTTGTTCCCAGGGGTGGGGACTCACTGGATCATCTGCAGCCTGCATTTGGGGTGGCGGAGCCCCTCACAGAGCAGCTTCACTCCCCGCAGTCCGAGGTTGTTGCTGCTGAGGTCCATCCTTATCAAATTCTTATTGGCGGTCAGAGCTGCTGCGAGGTCCTGGCAGGCAGAGCTGGGAACCTGGCAACTCTTCAGCCTGGGAGGGAAAGGAGAGAAAAGAGCCAGGTCATTCCCTCTGTGGTCCTTCTCTGCGCCTTGTCCCTTATTCTTTCTCTCCCTCCTTCCTTTAGGTGTATTCTTCCCTTTTTTCTTTTTTTTATTTTAAAGATTTTATTTATCTTTAGAGGGGAAGGGAAGGAGAGAGGGAGAGAAATATCAGTGTGTGGATGCCTCTAGTGCGCCCCCTACTGGGGACGTGGCCTAGCCTGCAACCCAGGCATGTGCCCTGACTGGGAATCGAATCTCTATCCTCTGGTTTGCAGGCCCGTGCTCAACCCACTGAGCTACACCAGCCAGGGCTCCTATTCTTTCCTTTTTCTGAAACCAAAGATAGGAGATTAGTGGATGTCAGGGGGGTGGGAGTAGGGTGGGGAGGGAGATTGGAACTAGGGGGTAAGGTGTTCCTTCTTGGTCTGATGAAAATGTTCTGCAATTAGATCATGGTGATGTTTTGCCCAATTTGGGGCAATATACTTAAAAAAAGAAATATCAATGAGTTGCCTGATATGGAAACTATAGCTCAATTTAAAAAAGTAAAAGCAACAAAAATAATATAAAGTGCTTTTGGTGCTTTGCAGCCAAGGAAATACTTTCACAGAGGTTGCCCTAAAGAGAGGAATCCAAGACCCCTCACATCTGTTCTGTTCCACTTTTTTCTTTCTCCATCAGTAGGAGAAGAAGAAGGTACCACGTCCTGAGCAGATCTCAAGGTGCTCGCCGAACCACATCTGTTGGTTGGCAGGGCCACCATGCCTTAAAGGCATAACATAAAATGTACCTTATTTAAGTGTATAGTTCAATGGCATTAAGTGTATTCACATTGTTGTGCAACCATCCCCATCATCCATCTCCAGAACTTTTTTTCTTTTTAAAGGCTTTATTTATTTACTTTTAGAGGAGAAGGAAGGGAGAAAGAGAGGAAGAGAAACATCAATGTGTGGTTGCCTCCTGCATGCCCCCAACTGGGGACCTGGCCCGCAACCCGGGCATGTGTCCCGACTGGGAATCGAACCAGTGACCCTTTGGTTCGCAGGCCAGCCCTCAATCCACTGAGCCACACCAGCCAGGGCTCTAGAACTTTTTTCATTATCCTCATGCCTCATGAACTCCATGCCTCATTTCTTCCAGCCCCTGACAATCACCATTCTACTTTCTAGCCCTATGGATTTGCCTCTTCTTTGACATTTCCACTGTGTATTCGTGGCAACCTTGCTGAAGGTTAGTTTGATTTATATGCATGGGTTTATTTCTGGGTTCTCTATTCTGTTCTATTGGTCTATATATCTTTTTTTTAATGCCAATATCATGCTGTTTGAATTATTGTTATTTTGTCATATAGTTTGAAATCAGGAGGTGTGATGAGAGATAGGAAGCCTGGAAAGGAGGAGATAAAAATAAGAAAAGTAAAAAATAATTTTAAGCCCTGGCTGGCGTAGCTCAGTGGATTGAGCATGGGCCTGTGAAGCAAAGGGTCGCCGGTTCGATTCCTAGTCAGGGCACAAGCCTGGGTTGCAGGCCAGGTTCCCCAGAGGGGGACACATGAGAGGCAACCACACATTCATGTTTCTTTCCCATTCTTTCTCCTTCCCTTCCCCTCTCTCTAAAAATAAATAAATAAAATATTTAAAAAAACAATAATAATTTTGGCTGAACTCATATAGATCCTCATTTGTCATGGGCTAAACTGTGCCCTCCACAATATTCACAGGTTGAAGTCTTAACCCCTGTATCCCGGACTACAACTGACTTTGAAGATAAGGGTCTTTAAAGAGGTGATTCAGTTCAAATGAGGTCATTAGAATGAGACCTAGTCCAATATGACTGATGTCTTCATAAGAAGAGATTAGGACATAAGACACATACAAAAGGAAGGCCATGAGAGAACACAGGGAAAGACAGCCACCTAGAAGCCAAGGAGAGAGAGACCTCAGGAGAAATCAACCCCGTCAACACCTTGATCTTGGACGTCCAGCCTTGAGAATTGTGAGCCCTGGCTGGTGTGGCTCAGTGGATTTGAGTGCCAGCCTGCAAAACAAGGCATTGCCGGGTCAATTTCTGTTCAGGGCACACGCCTGGGTTGCAGCCAGGTCCCTGGTGGCGGGTATGTGACAGGTAACCAATGAATGTTTCTCTTGAACATTAATGTTCCTCTCCCTCTCTTTCTCCTTCCTTTCCCTTCTCTCTAGAGAAAAAAAAAAAAGATGAAGAAGAATGGTGAGAAATACGTTTCTGTTGTTTAAGTCACCCAGACACCCAGACTGTGGCACTTTGTAACGGCAGCCAGAGCCAAGTAACACACCATCAAGTATTCGTTCCTGACTTTTTATTGATTGATCGATTTTTTTTTTTCAGAGAGAAACATTGATTTGTCGTCTCACTTATTCATGCATTCATTGGTTGATTTTTGTATATGCCCTGACCAGGGATTGAACCCACAACTCTGACATAGTGGGATGATGTTCTAACCAACTGAACTACCAGGCCAAAGCATCTGTGTTCTTTCTGTGTGTTCCTTCTGGCTGAGCCCCATGCAAAGGTGTGGGGGGACCATCTGAGGCTCCCAGACCAACCTAGACTCACCTCAGGTTCTGAAGCTTGCAGCGGGGGTGTCTGAGGCCTTGACACAGCAGCTTCACGCCCCGGCTCCCCAGGGCGTTCTGGTACAAAGCCAGCTCGACCATATTTGGGTTGGTGCTCAGAGCAGTGGCCAGCTGTTCACTGTAGCCATCTGGCAAAATGTTCCTCTCGGGTCTGCGTGCAGGAACAACAGGTCAAGTCCAGTTTTCCCAGCGGTTTTACGATGCTTATGTTTGGCACTTGGTTAACACGTCACAATTTATAAAGCATTCTCGCTTCATTTTGATTTATCCTGGGCGTGACCCTGTATTTCTTGCCCAAGTTCACATAGCTGGCAAGTAATCGTGAGCAGACTTAAACTCGTGGACTAGGGATGGGGAGATGGATTTCACTTTAAAGATAATTTTTTATATTGAGGAAACATTGCTTAATAACATTATATAAGGTTCAGGTGTACAACATTATAATTCAAAATCTGCGTATTCTATTGCATCACCACCAAAAGTCTAGGTTCCATCGTCACCACATACTCGACACGATTCACTCGTTTCACCCTCCTCCCCACCCCCTTCCCCTCTGGTGGCCGCCATACTGTTGTCTGTATCTATGAGTTCGTTTTTGTCATTTGTTGCCTTTTTCCTTTATATTCCACATGAGTGAAATCATATGGCTTTTGTCTTTTATATCTAACTTATTTCCTTAGCAGAATACCCTTAAGATCCATCCATGTTGTCACACATGGCACTACACCACCATTTTTATGGCTGAGGAGTATTCCATTATATATATACCACCTCTTTTTTTATTAGAGGGGAAGGGAAGGAGAGACGGAGAGAAACATCAGTGCATGGTTGCCTCTCGTAGGCCCCCTGCTGGGAACTGCATCCCCTGCTGGGAACTGGCCTGCAACCCAGGCATGTGCCCTGACTGGGAATCGAACCGCGATCGTGTGGTTCGCAGGCCCATGCTCAATCCATTGAGCTACACCAGCCAGGGCGAGGGATAGATAATATTTATTGATTGAATATATTCTATCTGACATGTGCTCCAGCCTAGTACTCATGAATATTGTTGAAGAGGAGGAAACCAGCCTGGACACTATGGACGTCTGGTGGCCCGTTCTGTGTTGTGGGGCTGTCCTGTGCGTCGTAGGATGTTTTTGCAACATCCATGCTCTCCACTTGGTGGAAAGGGGTGCAAGTAGCACCCTTCCCATTTCCCCAAATCATGACAACCAAGTATTTTTCCAAATACTGCCAAGTATGTCCTTGGCCCTGGCCAAGGAGCTCAGTTGCAGCATCGTCCAGATACACCCATGCTCAGTTGTGCGTGAGTTTGACCCTTGGTCCACGCACATACGAGAAGCAACCAATAAATGCATAAATAAATGCAACAACAAATCAAAGCTTCTCTCTCCCTCCCGCACCTCCAAAAAAGTATTTTCTTGGATGGGAGCAAAATCACCCCCAGCTGAGGACATGGTTAGGAGCTTGAGTGGAATCAGCAAGCCCCAGCAAGTACTTACGATTGTGCCACTAACGTCTGGGACCCTGAAGTCCTTCTCTCCTCCTCCTCCTCCTCCTGGTCGGTGCTGTAGGTGGCCCCATGGAGGTATAGCTCCAGGGTGTTCCTGCAGTTCTTCGCACAGAAGGACGAGACCATATGCTCCATCTTGGTGGCCATGTTGCTGACCACCACCACTTGGAAGTGGCTCAGAGCCTGTTGGATGAATTCCTCCTCTTGGATCTCATAGAGACAGCTGAGGAACTCCAGGGAGCCCCGCTGCAGGGTGCAGTCCTCGCTCAGGGCTTTGCTTTGGATCCACTCCATCAGCTCCACCTTGATGCGAGGCGACACCTTCCAGCAAAGACTCTTCTCCAGGTAGCTCCGCGTCTCCTCATTCAGGAGTCCAAACAGGAAACGCACCGTGAGCGCCAAGAAGCTCCTCTCCGAAAACCCATACTCTGCCAACAGCCTCCTCAGGTTCTGATCTGGGCTGGACCCGCTGTCCCCGTCATCCAGGATGTAGTACATGGCCGCGAAGAACTCCTGGAAGCTCAGGTGGATGAAGCTGTAGAACTTCTCACAGTTGATGTCCTTCTGAAAGATGTTCATGTTGAGGAAGGAGGAGACGTCCGCCCCATCCAGGCCGTGCTTCCGCAGGTCCTCCTCCTCAAATAGGATCTTCTGGTTCCAGAGGCCATCGGCGGCCAAAGAGCACAGCCCTCTCTGGTTGGGCGGGGCTTGGAGGGTTGGGGACCCGGGCTTGGGTTGCATCAGACTCAGGAGGTACAGCATGTACACGGCTGTGGTGGTCCTGGACGTCTGTCTTAGAAGCCCCCCACCCTCCAACTGCTGCTTGAGGCACGTGCAGACGACCCAGCACACCAAGGGGACGAAGCACAGAGCGAAGAGCGGCTCATTGTCCCTCACGAAGCTGAAGGCTTGGCCGGCCTGCTCCGTGTTGTGGAAGTACTTGTAGAAATACTCCTTTCTTTCCGCCTGGGAGAAGCCCAGGATCTCCACGTGCCTGGGATGCTCCAGCCAGCGGTGGAGCTTCTCCAAAGCCGTGGGCCTGGTGGTGATCAGCAAAGACAACTCTGGTAGCAGCTTCTTCCGAATGAGGCTGCTCAGGAGAACCTCCGTGGGCCGTTTCTCCTCCCAGCAGAGGCACCAGGGGCCCTGAGGGTCGTGGAACGAGGGTTTGAGCTCGTCGAAGCCATCGATGATGAAAAGGAGACGCTCGGGCACGCGGAGCAGCTCCCGGAGGGGTGCGCTGGGCTTGGGCCAGCAACTCGACACGAGGTCTTGCACGCTCCGCTCAGGGGCGCTCTGGTTCATCTCTCTGCAGTTGATGTAGAAGAGGTAGTCAAACCTGCCTTGGAACAGCCTCCCGTCGGCCCAGTCAAGCATCACCTTGTGGGCCAGCATGGACTTGCCCATGCCCGCGGCTCCCTGCAGGACCACGGTGCGCGGAGGCTCAGGGCGCTCCTCGTCTGGCTCGAAGAGGGTCTCCATCTGGATGAAGCTGGCCTGGTGTCCTGCGGTTCTCGCGAGCCTCCGGCCTGTGTCCAGGAGCTTCTGCTGGGTCCACACGGGATTGGAGTGCTCCTGTACCAGGAGGAGCCGCGTGTACCGGTGGCTGAGGTTGACGCATTCTCCCAGACGCGCGTTGCGGTCTTCCATCAGCCGGAACTTTCTGCGCACGTAGTCCCTGTAGGTCTGCCCGGGATCTGAAGGAGAGTAAAGGAGGCTTTGTGGAGGCCTCATCAGCAACCTTTCGGGGAATTCACGGGTTAAAGCACAGCAGATTCTAAGTGCCTCCTTGCTCTGCGATATCTTTGAAACAGCTTTCTAATTTTTCTTTTTCTTTTTTTAAATGGATGTTTAGGAAGAGAGAAAAGAAGAGAGAAACATCGATTTGTGGTTCCACTTATTTATGCATTCAATGGTTGGTTCTTGCATGTGCCCTGACTGGGGATCCAGCCAAAATCTTGGCGTAGTGTGGACGCTCTAACCAACTGAGCTACCTGGCTACAGGTGGACCAGTTTTCTGCCTGTCTTGGTTCTCACGGAGCCTGAGAGCCTTGGTACTTCCCTTCCAGTGGGAAGCAAAGGCCTTAACATAGAAAGTGTTTATACAGGGCGCTTCATTCCTGCTACTCAGAGGATGGTCCAGAGGCTAGCAATGTGACCATCTCTGTTGAGGCGGAGGCCCTCCCCCCGCCCGGCCCCCATGCCCCATGAGCTCTGGAAGAATGCGTCAACCTGGGTCACCTGGTAGAAGGAGACACTAAGCCCCATCTTCTTGGGAAGCCCCACTTCCCACCTGCCGAATTAGAAACGGTATTTCCAACAAGATCGGTATTTCCAACAAGATCGCTGCGTGATTTGCCTGCTCATTCAAGTTTAGGAAAGCGGTGATCCCAAGTTTTTCGTGCCTCCTTGGCAACAAGGGGGATGACTATCTACAATGGAGAATTTAGCCCCTCTAGAAATGCTTTGCTCACTTCTCTTTGGTAAAGCCTGCTTGGTATAGATGTCAGTGAGTAGCCTAGGACAGTGATTCTTCTTCAGGTGACGATTGCGTGCCCTCTAAGGGACATTGGGCAAGGTCTGGAGATAATTTTGGTTGTCACAACCGGGGGTTGCTACTGCCATCTAGTGGATAAAAGCTCGGGATGCTGCTCAACATCCGGTAACGCCCAGGGCCGCCCCACCCCCACAACAAAGAAGGATCCCGCCCAAAGTGTCTGAGGGCCAACCCTGACCAGGAAAAGAATGTGATTGATTCCTTTGTGTTCAGATGTCACCAGGGGCCCATTATATCTACCCAGGGGAAGGTAAAAAAAAAGATCTGAATGTGACTCCTGCATTCTCTCAAACCCCATGCATCCGCTGTTTTAACTGTGGTAAACTATACGTAACATACAACTTACCGGTTCAATAAATGTTCAGGTGTTCAGTTCAGGGGCATGGCGTGCATTCACAGTGTTGTGCACCATTAGCATTGTCCTTTTCCAGAACTCGTCCATGTTTTAACAGAAACTTGGTACCCATTAAAAGCTGGCTAATTATTTCTCCCCCACCCCCCAAGCCCTTGCCAGCAGCCATTCTACTTTTTTTTTTCTTTTTAAAAAAGATTTTAATGATTTATTTTTAGAAGGAAAGGGAGGGAGAAAAAGAGGGAGAGAAACATCAGTGTGTAATTGCCTCTTGCACGCCCCCCTCTGGGGACCTGGCCCACCACCCAGGGACGTGCCCTGGACTGGGAATCAAACCAACAACCCTTTGGTTTACAGGCCGGCACTCAATCCACTGAGTTACACCAGCCAGGACTCATTCTACTTTCCATCTCTATGAATTTGATGACTTTACGTACCTCATATAGTGGAATTATACAATTCTTTTTCTGTTTGACTCATTTCACTTAGCATAATGCTTTTAAAGTTCATCGATATTGCAATAAGCATCAGAGTTTCATTCCATTTTAAGGCTGAGTAATATTCCCTTGTATGTAAATATATATACATATCATTTTTATCTATTCATGTTTATCTATTCATCTGTTCATAAAGTTATCTTAGTAGCTCTCAATGTGTTCTAGCAAACTATATTAAAACTCTTAGGTTTATGAAGTCCATCAAGTGTACTGTTCTTTTGATACCCTCTCACGTAGAAAACATTTCAAATGAAGCAAAGATAATTGTGAGAGCCATGTTTGAATTTTGTACAAGTCTTACACTCTTTTCTTATAGAGAAAGGGTTCTTATTTTGAGACACGGGGACATTAAAAAAATAGAGAAGTTTAAAATAAAGATGAGAACAAGAATGAAGAACATGTCGCCCTGGATGGTGTAGCTCAGTGGACTGAGCGCGGGCCTGCGAACCAAACAACCTCGGTTCGATTCCCAGTCAGGGCACATGCCTGGGTTGCAGGCCAGTTCCCAGCAAGGGACACACGAGAGGCAACTATACATTGATATTTCTCTCCCTCTCTCCTTCCCTTCCCCTCTAAAGGTAAATAAATAAAATCTTTAAAAAAAGAATGAAGGACATGTGGTATGCTGGATGAATTTAAACAGCCTTTAAAGCCCTGGCCAGTGTGGCTCAGTCGAGTCACGTCATCCTGAAAACTGAAAGGTCTTGGGTTCGATTCCTCATCAGGGCACATGCCTAGGTTGTGGGTTAGGTCTCCAGTAAGAAAGACAACCAATCAACTGATGTTTCTCTCCCCGCCCCCTTCTCTTCCCCTCTCAAATAAAAAATATATAATAAATGTAAAATAAATAAATAAAAATAAATGCCCTTGAAAGAGTGTTCAGGATTGTATGTCCTTGTTGGGGGGGTTGCTATCTACCCAACAGCCTGCGCTCCTATTTCTTCCTTGCTGACACTCCTGAGTCTATTTGGGTAGTGAGTGTTGACCCCTTGATTCCAGTAAATGCTGTCCCTTCAGAATTTCCAGGGGATGCAGGTTGGTTTTGTTAAACCAGCCAAGAGTAATCTCATTCCCCTTGGTCACTGGCTGGTCTGAGTTGGCCATGTGTCCAGCCCTGACCAAGAGTTACACAGGTAAAAAAAAAAAAAAAAAACACTAGGGAGAAGATGTTTATTGGAATAATTTCACCCCTAGCTAAAATAACAACCTATTGAGGAAGAAAGCCTTTTGCCTCCTTTTGTTGTCCCTACTAAGAATTCTTTTATTTTTAATTTTTTTTTTAGATTTTATTTGACTAAATAAATAAATAAATAAATTTTATTTTAAAAAATAAAGAGGGAGAGAAGGAAAGGAAGGAGAAAGAAGGACAGAACCATTGACTAGTTGTCTCCTGCACACCCCCAACTGAGGACCTGGCCCAAAGCCCAGGCACGCGCCCTGACTGTGACTTGAACCAGCAACTTTTGGGTTTGCAGGCCAATGCTTAATCCACTGAGCCATACCAGCCAGGGCAAGAATTCTTTTTTTTTTTTAAGATTTTATTTATTTATCTTTAGAGGGGAAGGGAAGGAGGGAAGGACAGAAGGAGAGAAATATCAATGTGTGGTTGCCTCTCGTGGGTCCCCTGCTGGGAACTGGCCTGCAACCCAGGCATGTGCCCTGACTGGGAATCGAACCGCGATCCTTTGGTTCACAGGCCCACGCTCAATCCACTGAGCTACACCAGCCAGGGCAAAAATTCTTTTGTATGAGCCGGTTTGGCCATCATCTTGCAACCACGAGATGATAAGTCTTGGAACAAAAGGCCAACATAACAGAGGTTGGTAAAATTAAAATACAGAAAAAAGTGGGGGCTTTGATGGTCTCATTAATCCATCACATGAATTAATTACAGCCACCCACTCTACAACTTCTTGTTATGTGCAAACATGAAACAAATGCCTGTTTTTGTTTCTCTTATTCTCAGTTGGATAGTTTGATGTTCCCCAGTGCATTCTAACAGGTATGAGACTCATGGCTCACCTTTTCTTGGAGTTGCAGGAAAGACTTCCAGAGAACATGCCGACTGGCTGTCGAGCGAGGACGGGCCACCAGGTGGAGTATCTGGAGGAGAAATTGGGGAGATCAGCTGGCACGTATCTGGCTAGATCTCAGTAACATTAGCTAATATTACCTGAAATGGTCTGTGTGACAACTGCTTGCCCACTCACCCCCCGAACGTTCAGCCATCACCTCGTATTCACTGTTGTTGAAAACATTTGTTCTTCATAACCCACTTTCCTTCCTGGGTACCCGTCATGGTGATTGGTACCTTCCTCATTCCATTCATCTTCTCAGACAGGAAGTTCCAAGTCAGCTTGAATTCCTCCCTCCCCTTCAGCTCTTGGTCATGTCTCATCCATCATCCATCCACCCACCCACCCACCCCTCCACTCATTGATCCATCCATTGGATTGATCCATCTATCCATTCATCCACCTGTCCTTCCTTCTATCTATCTTCCTTCTACCTTTCCATCTATCCATTCATCCATCCATCCACGCACCCATCTACCAGTCCATCAATTCATCCATTCATTCATCCACCCACTTATCCATCCATTAATCCATGCATTCATCCACTCATCCGTACATTGATCCATCAACCCATCCTTCCACCTTTCCACCCATCTATCCATTCATCCAACAAATATACACATATCAAGCACCAGGTATTTTTCTAGGCATTGGATAGATAACAAAACACAAGGTCTCTGCTCCACGGACCTCACATTTTCATGGCACGGAGAGTTCAGTGCACAGAAAATAAGCACCAATATAACTTCAGATAGTTTCATCACAATTTCTAAAAAGTAATTCTTGATATTACAGCTAAAAAAAGACCTCAGAGACGTTCTACCTTGGTGTTTCCTGAAGCATGGAAACAACCTATTTCCACATGCAGACTCCTGGTACCCAGACCTGCCGCCTCAGAATCCCTGGTGTGGGTCTTTGACGCCACATTCACAACAAGGTGTCCAGATGCCTCAAAGCTAGATTAAAACACATGAGAACCACTGATCTAGTCCAATCCCCCTTGTCTTACAAGTGAGGAAACAGAAGCAAAGACAGGTACTTGATTCTCCAACATCCCACAGCCAGAACAGAGCCAAGCTGACATCTGATCCCCTTTGGACCATGGGCCCACCTCCTGGTGAATGAAAAGGACACAGTTTGGAGGAGGAGTCACACTAAATAGTTTCCAGGTGTTAGTGGTGGGGAGAGGTTTGGGAGGGATGGGGAGAAGAGAGGGATTTTATACTTGTATATTGTTTGAATTTCTTAAAATAAGTATGTAAAACATCTATGAGTAAATACAGTTCTGGAGAACCAGCCCTGACCGGGCAGCTCAGTTGGTTAGAGTGCCATTTGGATGCACCGAGGTTATGTTTTCTATTCCCAGTCAGCACATACAAGAATCGACCAGCCCTGGCTGGTGTAGCTCAGTGGATTGAGCGAGAGCCTGTGAACCAGACGATCTCGGTTCGATTCCCAGTCAGGGCACATGCCTGGGTTGCAGGCCAGTTCCCCCGCAGGGGCCAGTTCCCAGCAGGGGGTGCACGAGAAGCAACCATACATTGATGTTTCTCTTCCTCTCTCCCTCCCTTCCCCTCTAAAGATAAATAAATAAAATATTAAAAAAAAAGAATCAACCAATGGATGTATGGAACAACAAAACTGATGTCTCTTTCTCTCACTCCTTTCTTCTCTGTCTCTAAAATCAATAAATTTAAAAAAATTAAAAATAAAGTTCAACAGTCCTGGCTGGTGTAGCCCAGTGGTTGATCATGGGCCTACGAACCAAAGGGTCACTGGTTCGATTCCCAGTCAGGGCACATGCCTGGGCTACAGGCCAGGTCCCCAGTAGGGGGCGCGCCAGAGGCAACCACACATTGATATTTCTCTTCCTCTCTCCTTCCCTTTCCCTCTAAAGATAAATGAATAAAATCTTTAAAAAAATAATAAAATAAAATAAATACAATCTTTTAAAAATACAGTTGAACAGAATCACATATGAAGAACTTTATGCTGATTATTTTCTTACCTTATTGCTGATAGCACTCTGATTTTCATTTATGTCCCTAAGCAAAACTGTGACCCAATCTCTTATTTCCCAAGTCCAATGCATCTCAATGTTCTCCAAGAATAAGGGCAAGAATTCACGTAAGACCATAAATGATAAGGCCTTCACAGGTTATCTTTTAAGTACGTGATTATATTTATGCTGTACACCTGACACTATGCTGTTCACCTGAGACTAATACAACATAATATGGATGGAAACTGTAGTTGAAAAATAAAAATTAAATGAAGGTTCTCCTTTCCCATTCCATATTTCCAGCTTAAGACATCCTGTTGACCCTGGCTGGTGTGGCTCAGTAGACTGAGCACCAGCCTGCGAACCAAAGGGTCACAGGTTTGATTCCCAGTCAGGGCTCATGCCTGGGTTGCTGGCCAGGTCCTCGGGGTGGGGGGCACTTTTGAAGCCACCACACACTGATGTCTCTCTCTCTTTCTTCCTCCCTTCCCCTTTAAAACTAAATACATAAACCCTTTTTAAAAAAGCAGCATAATAATATCTAACACGGTGTTTAAACAATGAATATGTTGATATGCTATTACACCCAGTTGTTACCTTATTATAGGAGAGAACCAATGTGCTATTACATTGTGATGATCTTCCAGGGCAGAAAATATGACGAAAGAAACAGGAGCGCTAAGGAAGCCCACAGGTGAGGTCCCCGAGCTGCCCAGAAGGAGGGAGGAGGGGTCAGAACAGAGCAGAGAAGGCAGTGCCTCCAAGGTGCTGATGGATGTGTAAGAAGAAAAAGGGGGGTGGTCCCGCCAGAACGCGGCAGGAATAAAGGCCAAGCCAGGGGATCCGTCCGAGCCCAGGTCTTGTGAGCTCAGCGATTATCAGGAAGGAGAAGGAACGGGTGGGTTGCAGCCTTGGGGGTCCCATTCCCCACCTCCTTACCCCTCACCAGGTCTTCTCTCCGTCCTCTCTCCCACAGGTCCTTCCTGTTGATCCGATCAAAGAGGCTGAGAGCCAGCAGCCAGGCCTCCCCGATCCCACAGTGGGTCACCAGCAGCCGGGCCATCTCCAGAGGACCCGCGCTCTCCATTCGCCCCCAGGGAATCCTGCCCTCCTCCGCTTCCGTCCCCGTCCCCAGGTAAAACTTGAACTTCTTCAGTTCCACAGCCTCCAGTTCTTCCAAGTAGGCAGACAGGCGACAGAGGCCATCCCTGACCGTGGTCTGGGGCATGAGAGCAGCGTGACCCCTGAAGGAGAGCGCCGCCGGCGCCTAGGATGTTTTCTACACACAGGACAGGCAGCTCCCAGGGGCCCACCCGGCCCTCGCGCGCAGCGCAGGAATGAGAGACAGAGAAGCCCTGCTGTTGAAATACCACTTCCTCCGCGTGGAGTTCCCGCCGGTCCTGCCCCACGGGCCAAGGGGTGCTCGTGGAGGAAAAGAGGAAGTGGGGGAGGGATGAGGAAATCGCTGGAGTGAGAAAGACCTCCACTTGGCTGGCTCCCTTGGCCAGTCACTCTATTGCCTTTGTCCTGGCTGCTGTTTTTCCTGTCTCACTAGCGTGTGTGGTCGACTGGACCATCGTCAGGTGTCTTTGTCACCTTGTGGGAGGGTTCGACATCTTCCCATTGGCGTCAGACTTGGGGACCGCTAACTTGCATTGGCCAATGGCCTGTGGCAGACATGACTGAAATGCGGGCCAGTGTCAGCTGATTTCCCCTCTGAGTACTTTCTCTTACAGGGGAGGATGCAGACACTCAGAGAGGTACATGGGTTCTCCAACATCACACAGCTGGAAAAGGGGGCAGAGCTGGGCATCTGATCTGGTCCAGACCCTGAGGCTGGAATGAAAAGGACGCTGTCTGGAGGGTAACCCCCAGGAGGCATCCAAAGTGTTAGTGCTTGGAGAGATTGAAGTGGAAAGCAGTGAAGGTTTTTTTTTTGTTTGTTTTGTTTTAAGATTGTACATATTTACTGTTTAGACAGAGAGGAAGGGAGGGAGAAAGAGAGGGAGAGAAACATTCATGTATGAGAGATACATCAATCGACTGGTTGCCTCTCACATGCTCCCCACTGGGGGCCTGGCCCGCAACCCAGGCACGTGCCCTGACTGGGAATCGAACCTTGTGACTCTTTGGATCGAAGGCCAGCATTCAATCCACTGAGCTACAGCAGCCAAGACTATTTTTCAATTTTTAACTCTTTGACAGCACAGAAGGGTTTTTAAATTGTATTTTACTTTATTTTATTGATTGATTTGAGAGAGAGGAAGAGAAAGAGAAACATCCATCACTGGTTCATTCTCATATGTACCCTGACCAGGGATTGAACCCACAACCTTGGAATATCGGGACGATGCTCTAACCAACTGAACTCCCCGGCCAGGGCATGAAGAGTGATTGTTAACCATTATTATTTTGGGTCTGGATTGGTTACGGGGATAAAAGAGTTGGTGGGAAGCAGGAGACGGGGGAATCACGGATATATCCTTCCACCAGAATTTGCAGCAATGGCGGCTGTCACAGGAACAGGAGTCGGTGAATGCCTCTGCGCACAGCACCAATGTGAAGAAGGCGTTTCTGGGAGACGGTGGAGTTTCTGCTGTTTTTCCAGGCACAGATAGTGGAGATCTAGGCTTTCCACGGTCCTTTCGCTCCTCCCCCACCCATTGCAGAGTGACCTCGGACAAATCTTACCAGTGGCACACTTAACTTCCAAGGGGTAGACAGAGGGAGGAAGAAATAGAACACGGTGAATCCTTACATAACCTCCCTGAAATGGGAATCTCAGAGGTGAGCGTTTGGCTCTGACCCTCAAAGGTGACCTAGTTTAATTTTCTGACTCTCACGTCCCTCTTTCCTCAATGGCCATTGTCCTTGGAAGTCTCACTTGCTGTTCCTAAGGAGCGTCAGGGATGGTGCAGATACGCTCCAGGGAAAGAGGGATCCGTGAGGGCCAATCATGTTTTCTGGATTTAGAACATGCAAAAAAAATTGCCCTGGGCAGGGAGCCCAGTTGGTAGGAGGGTCATCTGGATATGCCAAGGTTGTGGGTTCGATCCTCAGTCAGGGCAGGTACAAGAAGCAACCAACGAGTGCATGCGTGGTTGGAGCCACAAATCAATGTCTGTCTGTCTGTCTGTCTCCCTCTGTGTCTCTGAAATCAACTAAAAAACAGAATATGTATATATATATATATACACATACTCTCTCTCTCTCTCTCTCTCTATATATATATATATATAGCTTTAGAGGCTACTTAGGGAATAGAATTGGAACGAATGACCTTTTCTGGGTACAACGCAAAATCATGTTCCTAGTATTTCTCCAACTTGAATGCGCATGGGAGTCACCTGAGGCATCTTGTTAAAATAAAGATTCTGGCCCTGGCTGTCATGGCTCGGTTGGTTGGACTGTCACCCTGTAACTGAAGGGTCACCGGTTCTATGCCAGGTCAGGGCACGTGCCCAGGTTTCGGGTTCGATTCTGGTTGGGACTCTTACAGGAGGCAGCCAACGGGAGCTTGTCTCTCACATGGGTGCTTCTCTCTCTCTTCCCTTCTCTCTGATGAGAATAAAATAAACCTTTAAAGGAAATTCTGATTTATCAGGTCTGGGAGTCTGAATTTCGAAGAAGCTCCCAGTTGCTGCTGAATCTGCTGGTCCAAGCTCACAGTTACCAGAAGCCAGACTTCCTTAGAGGACAAATCTCTGTGAACTGTCTTCAGAAGGTCTTAGTGTAGCATGGCGAAAACATAAAGAAATAAATAAAAGGCATTTGAAAGAAAATCAGTGGGATAACTTTGGGTTTTCCAAAGCCACAGAGTCGAGCATTTTACTTTTATTTATTTAGTTAGCTTTTATTCATTGATTGATTGTAGAGCAAGAGGAAGGAGAGAGAAAAAGAAACATTGATTTGTTGTTCCGCTGATTTTATGCACTCATTGGTTGCCTCCTGTATGTGCCCTGACCAGGGATTGAACCTGTAACCTTGGTGTGTCAGAGAATGCCATTTTAACTATTTTTNCAGTTGGTTGGAGGGTCATCTGGATATACCAAGGTTGTGGGTTCGATCCTCAGTCAGGGCACGTACAAGAAGCAACCAGTGAGTGCATGCGTGGTTGGAGCCACAAATCAATGTCTGTCTGTCTGTCTGTCTCCCTCTGTGTCTCTGAAATCAACTAAAAAACAGAGTATATATACATACTCTCTCTCTCTCTCTATATATATATATATATATATATCTATATATATATATATATATAGATATATATATATATAGCTTTAGAGGCTACTTAGGGAATAGAATTGGAACGAATGACCTTTTTTGGGTACAACGCAAAATCATGTTCCTAGTATTTCTCAAACTTGAATGCGCATGGGAGTCACCTGAGGCATCTTGTTAAAATAAAGATTCTGGCCCTGGCTGGCATGGCTCGGTTGGTTGGACTGTCACCCTGTAACTGAAGGGTCACCGGTTCTATGCCAGGTCAGGGCACAGGCCCAGGTTTCGGGTTCGATTCTGGTTGGGACTCTTACAGGAGGCAGCCAGCGGGAGCTTGTCTCTCACATGGGTGCTTCTCTCTCTCTTCCCTTCTCTCTGATGATAATAAAATAAACCTTTAAAGGAAATTCTGATTTATCAGGTCTGGGAGTCTGAATTTCGAAGAAGCTCCCAGTTGCTGCTGAATCTGCTGGTCCAAGCTCACAGTTACCAGAAGCCAGACTTCCTTAGAGGACAAATCTCTGTGAACTGTCTTCAGAAGGTCTTAGTGTAGCATGGCGAAAACATAAAGAAATAAATAAAAGGCATTTGAAAGAAAATCAGTGGGATAACTTTGGGTTTTCCAAAGCCACAGAGTCGAGCATTTTACTTTTATTTATTTAGTTAGCTTTTATTCATTGATTGATTGTAGAGCAAGAGGAAGGAGAGAGAAAAAGAAACATTGATTTGTTGTTCCGCTGATTTTATGCACTCATTGGTTGCCTCCTGTATGTGCCCTGACCAGGGATTGAACCTGTAACCTTGGTGTGTCAGAGAATGCCATTTTAACTATTTTTATTTTTTAAAAAATATTACTATTATTATTTTATCCTCACCTAAGCATATTTTTTCATTGCTTTTTACAGAGACAGGAAGGGAAGGGAGAGAAAGGGGGTGGGGAGAGAGAAACAGAGATGCGAGAGAAACATCAGCCTCCCTATGCCCTGACTGGGGTTCAAACCCACAACCTTTCAGTCCACGGGATGATGTTCCAACCAACTGAGCCACACTGGCCAGGGCCATTTTAACTATTTTTTAAAAAAGATTTTATTTATTTATCTTTAGAGGGGACAAGAGGGAGAGAGGAAGAGAAACATCAATGTATGGTTGCTTCTCGTGCATCCCCTGCTGGGAACTGGCCTGCAACCCAGGCATGTGCCCTGGCTGGGAATCGAACCGTGATCTTCTGGTTCGCAGGCCCGTGCTCAATCCACTGAGCTACACCAGCCAGGTCCCACGTTAACTATTTTAAAGTGTACAATCCAGAGACATTAAATATATTGGCAATGGTGTGCAACTATCACCACTATCCATTTCTGGAACTTTTTTCATCACCCCAAAGAGAGGCCCCATGGCCATGAAGAAAGTCGTTTCCCACTTCCCCTTCCCCAGCCCCTGATAACCCCGACTCTACTTTCTCTGTCTGTGAATTTGTCTATTCTGGCTATTCCCTAGGGATGAAGTCATATTGTACGTGACCTCCTACGTGTGGCTTCTTTGACTTAGTATAATGTCCCTGAGGTTCATCCATGTCGTAGCCTGCATCAGAATGTCATTCCTCTTTTTTTCTTTAAAGATCTAAAAAATATTTTTAGACAGAGGTGGAAGGAAGGAGAAAGAAAGAGAAACACCAATATGTGGTTGCCTGTCACGTGTCCCCCCGGGGACCTGGCCTGCAACCCAGGCATGTTCCCTGACTGGGATTCAAACCAGTGACCCTTTGCTTTGCAGCCCTCGCTCAATCCACTGAGCTACACCAGCCAGGGTCTCCTTCCTTTTCATGACTGGAATATTCCATTGGACAGCCTGGCGTAGTTTTGAGCAAGGGAAGGATAGAGTCAGATCCACGTTAGGGAAGCTCCTTCCAGGTGAACCAAGCGAGAAAGCCTGGGGCCTGGGAGAGAACTGGAAGAAGGCGACACCGTGAGTTCAGGGGCCTGGGTAGGGACAGTGGACGTGTTTGAGGCCTATGGGTTTAGGTAGCAGAGGTTCTCAGGCAGGGGAGAGGAAGAAGGAGTCACTAGCCTGGATACTCCATGGCTTAGATCTGAGCTTCCCCAAGTGACTGACGCATTAGCTGCCCTTCCAAACCTTGGTCACAGGAGGGGAAAAACCAAATTTCTAGGAATCTTACACCAAGGGCACCGGAAGGGAAAGACAAATTTCTAGAAATTGAAATAGGGTGGAAGCTGAGTCAGTAACTACCTAGTTTCTACATCCCCTTTCAAGAAACCCTTCTTTCTGGTGGGAAGAAAGAGAATGGACGATTGCGGGGGCTTCTGTAGCTCATCACTGTTTCTGGAAATATGGGAATGAGTCTATTCCAGTCCCTGACTTCAAGGGTCTCCGCGTCTATAAAGCTAATGTTCTATGACAGACCAATCAAGAAACAGAAAATGCTCCCCGAGGCTTCTTTTTTTCTCACTAAGAAAATGTGAATATCTGAGTAGAAAAATGCCATACCTTAATTTTAATATATTTTAGTGTGGATAAGTGGGAAGAAATATAAGGGGTTTGAATATGTTTTTAATTAATTATTTATGTATGTATTAATCCTCATGTGAAGGTATGCTCACTGATTTTATAAAAAGAGAAAGGGGCCCTGGCTGGTTTAGCTCAGTGGATTGAGTACAGGCCTGTAAAGCAAAGAGTCGCTGGTTCGATTCCCAGTCAGGGCACATGCCTGGGTTGCAGGCGAGGTCCTCAGTTAGGGGACACATGAGAAGCAACCACACAATGATGTTTCTCTCCCACGCTTTCTCCTTCCCTTCCCCTCTCTCTTAAAATAAATAAATAAAATATATATATTTTTAAAAACGAGAAAGGGGAGAGAAAGAGTGAGAGTGAGAGAGAGAGAGAAAAACATTGCACTAGGTATGTGCTCTGACCAGGAATAGAACCCACAACTTTTCGGTTTATGGGAAGACACTTCAACCAAATGAGCCACAATGGCCAGGGCTTTAATTTTATTTTTTTAAAGATTTTATCTATCTATCTATCTATTTTAGAGATAAGGGAAGGGAAGAAGAAAGAGATGGGAAGAAACATTGAGCAGTTGCCTCTCACACTCCCCTAAGTGGCGGCCTGGCCCACAAGCCAGGCATGTGCCCTGACTGGGAATCGAACCTGAGATCTTCCAGTTCACAGGCTGGCACTCAATCTGCTGAGCCATACCAGCCAGGGCTAATTTTAATTTTTCAATGATAGTTTACATTCAATCTTATTTTGTGTTAGTTTTAGGTGTACAACACAGTGTGTAGACAATCATATACTTTACAAAGGGTTCCCCCTGATATTTTTAGTACCCACCTGGCACCATACATAGTTATTATAATATTATTGACTATATTTCCTGTGATATACTGTACATCCCCATGACTATTTTGCAACCACCAATCTGCTTCTTTTTTAAAAATTTTATTTATTTTCAGAGAGAGGAGAAGGGAGGGAGAAAGAGAGGGAGAGAAACATCAATGTGTGGTTGCCTCTCACACGCCCTCAACTCAGGACTTGGTCTGCAACCCAGGCATGTGCCCTGACTGGGAATCGAACCTGTGACCTTTCACTCACAGGCTGGTACTTAATCCACTGAGCCACACCAGCTGGGCCCCAATCTGCCCTTCTTAATCCTTTTGCCTTTTTCACTGAGTCCCCCAACCCCCTTCCCATTTGGCAACCAAAGGTGACCTTCACCAACATGATGTATTGTTTTGCTTCTGCAAGAGACAGAATAGTAGCAAGAGTTCTTACTGATGCGAGAGACATAAAACCCAGATCAACCTAAGAAATTTAGGGGTTAATATAAAATAGTTAAGCTCCATCTTTCCAAACTGTTGGAAAATAGTTTGGTGATTCCTCAAAAGTTAAGCATAAAGTTACCATATGACCCCAAATTTCCATTCCCAGGTACAAAACCTAAAGAAAAAAACAGATGTTCACACAAAAACTCATAGCCCTGCCCAGGTGGCTCAGTTGGTTAGAGCATTGTCCTCATAAGCCAAGGTTGTGGGTTTGATCCCCAGTCAGGGCACTTAGAAGAATGAACCAACGGCCCTGGCTGGTGTGGCTCAGTGGATTGAGCACCAGCCTGTGAACCAAAACGTCACCAGTTTGATTCCCGGTCAGGACACAGGCCTGGACTGTGGGCCAGGTCCTTGGTTGGGGGCAAGTGAGAGGCAACCAATTGATGTTTCTCTTCCTCTTGTTCTCCCTTTCGTCCCCCCTCTCTAAATAAGTAAATAAATAAAACCTTTAAAAAATAAGATAAATTATACGTGAAAAAGTAGTCCCCTCAGCTACACGCACAGCTGACTTAGACGAGCAACCTAGGCCATGAGGAATCTATGGCTTTTGCATGACTTCTGCAGCACAGCTGGAAAACGATGAAGATGATTTCCAAACTCAGGTCTGTCTGACTCCCAGTTCAAGCTGTTAACGCCTTTACTGACCCAAGAGGAGACGCTTCCAATTTGAAGGAGGGGTAAATCGAGACCCAGAGAAGTCAAGTCACCTGCAGACCACCGTAGAGCACCCCAAAGCTGTCAAAGACAGCTGGTTGCTGCTCCCACTGACTAGGGGCCCCGATGTCCCAAGGCCACAGTCATGCCTTCACTAGGGACTGGACACGTCGGTTGTGAAACTTCCTGTCTAGCTGTGTGCTCACTGTCTCTGACCTCAGAGCCTGGCCCCACCCCCTGCTGGGGTGTCAGGGTACTGGAATAGTCAGATCAATCCCAGCCCTCCAGGCTCTCAGGGCTTCTGCCCCGACCAAACCGGAAGACTCCGCTGCTTGCTGGTGGTATTAAAACTCCACACGTGCCTAGGCCCCAGCTAGTGTAGCTCAGTGAATTGAGCACCAGCCTGTAAACCAAAGGATCGCCGGTTCTATTCCCAGTCAGGGCACACGCCTAGGTTGTGGGCCAGGTCCCCAGTAGGGGGTGCATGAGAGGCAACCACACATTGACATTTCTCTCCCTCTCTTTCTCTCTCCTTCCTCTCTCTAAAAAATAAATTAAATAAAATCTTTTAAAAATCAATCAATCAATGAAGTGTTTTTGTAAAAGAATTAAGCAATGAATGCATACATGAGTGGAACAACAAATTGATGCTTCTCATAGCCTCTGTCACTCTAAAATCAATCAATCGATCAATAAAAAAATCTTCAGCGTACAAGGGAGAAGTGCTTGGCATTTACAGACGCTGATGTTCCTAACACCTCAGACCAGGTCATGTCTCCCTGTTACAAGCTCTCTGAGAACTCAGAACGTGGCGTGCTACGTACAAAGTGACGTATTGTCCTTGCCCACCACCACCAGGACCAAACCTCCATGCTGACCAGGTCAGGCTTACTCCCAGAGAATAAATACATAAAACATTTTTTAAAAGGCTTTAAAAATCACTAACAATTAAAAAAATAATACCAAATGTAAACTGTCATGAAAAAATAAAGCGAGGTTCTTTATATATTTCTTAATCTTTTAAAAAAGATTTTATTCATCTATCTTTAGAGGAGAAGGGAAGAAGAGAGAGAGAGAAATATCAATGTATGGGTGCCTCTTGTCCATCCCCTGCTGGGAACTGGCCCGAAACCCAAGCATGTGCCCTGACTGGGAATCGAACCTCGATCCTTTGGTTCGCAGGCTCGTGCTCAATCCACTGAGCTACACCAGCCAGGGCCTTTATATTATTTTTAAATATTTTATTTATTTATTTTTAGAGAGAGGGGAAGGGAAGGAAAAATCAGTGTGTGGTTGCCTCTCACGCTCCCCCAACTGGGGACCTGGCCCACAACCCAGGCATGTGCCCTGACTGGGAATCAAACTGGTGACCCTTCGCTTCACAGGCCCATGCTCAATCCACTGAGCTGCACCAGCCAGGGCACAAAGTTCTTTTTGAAAGAAGAAAAAGCTACAGGGATTTTTGCTGGAACCATAAAGAGTGAGATGGGTAAGGTATATAAATGTCTAATTACTATGTTGAACACCTGAAACTAATATAATATTGTTATGTTAATTGTAACTGAAAAATAAATTTAAGAAAAGAAGTACTCTCAGTGAGATCTACTTTGGGAAAACAAAGCTCATCGGCCATGGGCTGAGGTCAGTGCAGATTTTTGCAGACAAGTCAAAAAAATATTAAGAAGAGGAGGTGGGCCCTGGCTGGTGTAGCTCAGTGGATTGAGCACAGGCCTGCAAACCACACGATCACAGTTCGATTCCCAGTCAGGGCACATGCCTGGGTTGCAGGCCAGTTCCCAGCAGGGGACACATGAGAAGCAACCATACATTGATATTTCTCTCCCTCTCTCCTTCCCTTCCTCTCTAAGGATAAATAAAAAATATTTTTTTAAAAAAAGAAGAGCTGGTTCTGTTAAACCTGCTTCAGGTGACCCACAGGCATGCACTTGTTAGATTCCTTCCTTAGGAAACTCACTTGGTTTTGAAAAAAATTAAAAAATATTTCCCCCCTTCCCCCTCCCTCTCGCCACCTGCCTAAAATATTTTTTTTTTGATTTGACAGAGAGACATCGGTTTGTTATTCCACTCATTTATGCATTCATTCATTCATTGGTTGCTTCCTGCATGGGCCCTGACCAGGATCAAATCAGCAACCTTGGCCTGTGGGGAAGATGCTGTAACCAACTGAACCACCCAGGGCAGGCAGAAACCTTAATTTCTGCTCCCTTCTTCCGTTCCTTCCCTACAGGCCACAGAGCAAATTGCATCTGAGTACGCAGCGCCATCTCTCCCTGAGAACAGAGCCCCATAAACACCCTTCTCCACCTCTGCTACCTGCTTCCCGCGGAATGTTGCTGTCAAAACTCACTATGTTTCCACAGAGACTGTGGTTTTTGTTTGCCCCAGCCTCGCCTCCCCCCACCCATTCATAGGCAAAAAACACACTGTCCGCCTCCTCTTCCCTCCCACTGTTTTGTTTCGCTGATGTAAAAAACGTAAAACAAAACAAAACAAAGTGTTATCCAAAGTGTTCCAGATTCGGGCTTCGAAGGATACAACAGAAAGTGTCCTCAGGTTTTTAGAATAACTCTCCCACACAGCTGGTTTGGGGAACGATTTTACTGGTTGAAGTTAGTCTATAACCATTGACACCAGCACAGGCTCTACTGATAACAACCTTAGGCCCGCATATGAATGTACTCAAGAAAGTTTTTAAACTCACCTGGGCAGGTAGGAGTGCTGCGTTACATACTGAGCAAATTGAGAGTTAAATTGCAAAGTTACTGGTAATTGAAAATCAATTTTATCAAGACTCATTGCCAAGCAGTCAATTAGGGCAAGAGAATTTTGTTTTTTAAATTGGAGTTCTCGTAGGTGAAGGTAATCCAATCTGAAATTATTTCCCTATCGGTCATTCAAGAGGGCCCGTGTTCCGGGGTTTTTAGAGCTGACCTCTGACCTCTGTCTCCGAGCCCAGGCCGCACCTGTGGCTGCAGAGGGCTCATATCGCCAGTAGATGGCGCTCCGAGACCGCAAGAAAAAACAAACTCGCTTGGGGAAGCGAAACAGGAAGCTTGGTCTCGTAAAAGTTCAAAGGACTTCCTCACTGAGTAAATTTGAAGAAGTGAGAAGGAATAAAAATAATCTCAAGGAACAATAGCGTTAGTTGCCAACCTACAAAGCAGCGAAGTTCAGATGACGTAATAAAACACTAGGAAATTCAAAGGATGGCATTGTTTTTTTAGAAAAAAAACCCCAGAAAACTCTTACTAATTACAACCAGGTGATACCTGAGGAGGGCAAAGCTAGTTCGCAAGCTCAGGTGTGGGCCTTGAACGTTCACGTGACTGGGGTAGCTCGTGTGAAGGTCCAGAGCGGGGATTTCACACCTTCTCTGAGCAAACCCGTTTGTGGGGGTGATTCTGGTTCAGCGCTAAAATGACAAGTATTTCCTGATGCTGCTCTGCAAACTATAATAAAACAAGTTGGGCCCTGGCTGGTGTAGCTCAGTGGATTGAGCCCGGGTCTTCTAACCAAAGGGTCGCTGTTCGACTCCCAGTCAGGGCACATGCCTGGGTTGCAGGCCAGTTCCCAGCAGGGGACCCACAGGAGGCAACCATACATTGATATTTCTTTCCCTCTCCCCTTCCCCTCTAAAGCTAAATAAATAAACATTTTTTAAAAGGCACATCCTGTGTGACGTGCAGAGGGTGTGCTATGTAATAAAGCAAAGCACAGTAAAAATGAGGCGCACCTGTATTTCAGACCATTATTTTCTTTTTAACAAGAGAAACTCCTATTTTAATATGTGTGCATGGGAAATTCACATACGCATGAACATTCCGAAGCCAGGTGTTTTGGGCATTTGTGTCATTTTGGACAAAGCAGAATGGGGGGAGTGGCAGTGATGAGATTTCCAAGGAATTTGGCAATTTCCCCAGTGGCTGAGGAAGAGCAGGTCAGGTTTTGCTGGGTGGCAGCAATTACCGTATTTTTCTGTGTAAAGCGCACACGTTTGCCCAAATTTTGGAAAGAAAAATAAGGATGCGTATTATACATGGCTATAAGATTCCATACCATGGGTATAATAATGGGTATGATAATCCCGTGTATAAGGCACACAAAACGTGGGTGCGCATTATACACGGGGGACACGTTATACATGGCAAAATACGGTAGTTTTTTAAAAGTTTTTAAAGGAAGGGCAGGAGAGGGGAAAAGAAGAAAGAGGTGGGGGCCAGCAAGGGGAGAAAGGAAGAAAACATCAGCTCGTGGGGGTGGGGCAGTGTCCCTTCGGTCTACTAGTTGGTGACGGCGTCATGTAATGCCACCTTGGAACCAATCAGCCAGGAGTTAGTCAGGGACAGAGAAAGGAATTGGGTTAATCTCCTTGCGTGGTTTTTCCCCTGGTGGAGAGACTCCCACGTGGAAGCCGGCAGGAGGAAGGTGGCCAGTGTCCATCCTGGTAAACTCTGTAGGGAAGCAGCGCCCAGCGGGCGCCGTCAGCCCGCCCACTGGGTCATTTCTGTTCCGCTCACCGTGACGTCCCTCGGACCGAAACCGGGGCCCAGCAAACTGTGTACGTGCGAAGAAGGTTTGTCAAACCGACGTGCCAAGTCCGTTTAAAATAGAATTCCTTCCTCCCAAATGGGGGCCGTCAAATCGCACAGAAGTCCTGTCTCGCACAGAGTGCAAAGCAAGTCTCCGGCGCTACGACGTTGCGGAGGCGGTGGGCGTTCTCGTCTTCTCCCCAGTTTAAATTTAGCCTCTGCTGTGATTCCTATTACAGCCTCTAATATTTACAGATTGAGATCCTGAATTTTAGGCTAAGATATCTAGCTACATTCATCTATTTATTTAGTATCTATCTATTTATCTCCATCTATCCATTATCTGTCTACTTATCACCTCTATATATCTACCTACCCAGCATCTGTCTTTGTACCTATTATCCAGCTACAATCTATGTATCGCTTCCCGGCCTTTTGGCTAAAATCAAGTGTCTATCAACCTGATATTGTAAAGAATGACCACTTCCTATCTATTATGATTTTGTGTTAACAATAATAGGTATTTTGTCCAATGTCCCTTTGTCATATCAGGGAATTTGCCATATGATATTTTTTTTTCTGCTTAGCTCTGTTAAGATGACGAATTTCATTCATGATTTCCTAATTTTAGCCATCTTGGCTTTCCTAGAATAAACCCCACTCGGTCACGATGTATTTTTTGAAATTATGTTGCCAAGTATCAGAGAGCTGTTCAATGTCTCTCTCCTGGAACACAGCACTGTGGTCAAAATAGCTGATGCTAACCTGATCTCTTTTCCCTTCTAAACAACTTGGTCTAGCCCTGGCTGGGTAGCTCTGTGGGTTACAGCATCGACCCCGATATGCCAAGGTCGCAGGGTCAATCCCCAGTCAGGGCACATATAAGAACCCACCATGGTCCGGGCTGGTGTAGCTCAGCAGATTGAGTGCAGGCTGCGAACCAAAGGGTCACAGGTTCGATTCCCAGTCAGGGCACATGCCTGGGTTACAGGCCCGTCCCTAGTGGAGGCCATGTGAGAGGCAACCACACATTGACGTTTCTCTCTCTCTCTTTCTCCCTCCCTTCCCCTCTTTCTAAAAATAAATAAATAATCTTAAAAAGAGTAAAAAAGAATCAACCAATGAGTGCATCAATAAGTGAAACAACAAATCAATGTACCTCTCTCTAATATCAATAAGTTAAAAATTTTTTTAAAAACTTGGCTTATGGCTTGGATATGTAAATAATTATTTTTCCTCTGAACAAAAAAAGAACTAGTCAGGGTAGAGAGAGCAGCATGAATTTGTTGTTTCACTCATTTATGCATTCATTTGTTGCTTCTTACATGTGCCCTGCTGGGGGATTGAACCTGCAACCTTGGTGTATTGGGATGATACCTTAACCAACTGAGCTACCAGCAGGCCCCGGGAGACCTCACCTTACCTGACCCTGCTCCCAGGCACCGCTTTATTTTCCTTCATTGCATATATTGCCTTCTGAGGTCAGGCGAGAATGCCCGTGTCTCCCCTTGTAGGGCAGGGGCCCCGTGAGGATGGGCACTTGGTTTTCTTCATGGGTTTGCGGGCAGTGCTCATAACAGGGCCCGGTGCACTTTACAAATATCTGCTGCATGGAGGACTTGCCCCAGTCACCGCAGTTACCTCTGTGTCCTCTGCCCTCCCCACCCCACTGCCTCCCCAAGACCACCAACATCTTCCCAAGGACCCTCCTGCCTCAACTTCCTGTCTTTCCTCCACCACTTTGCTGTCCTTTTTCTGTGTAGCAAGATTCTTTTAAAACCCAAATCTGTCCTGGCTGGTGCGGCCCGAGTGCCTGCCTGCAAACCAAAAGGTCACTGGTTCTATTCCTGGTCAGGGCACGTGCCTGGGTTGCAGGCATGTTTCTCTCCCTCTCTTTCTCCCTCTTTCCCCTTCCGTCTAAAATAAATAAATAAATAAAATTAAAAAAAATTAAACACACAAAACAGATTATGTCATTTCCATTTTCAAATGCCTCTAATTGCTTCCCTTTCCCCTCTGAACAGAAACCGGAGGGGGCCTTCCTCGTATCCTCAAGGGCCTTCCAGGACCTGCTCCTGTTAATCTCATCTACTCCGTCTCCCATCTCCGGTCCACTGCCTCTCCGCCCACTGTATTAGCCTTGGGCTCTTTCCCTCCGCTTAGATTGTGTCCCTAAAAAAAAAAAAAAATCCTCACCTGAGGATATTTTTCACTGATTTGAGAGAGAGAGAGAAAGAAACATCACTTGCCTCCTATATTCACCCTGACAAGATTGAACCCACAGCCTAGGTATGTGCCCTGACCAGGAATTGAACCTACAACTTTCTGGTGCATGGAAAGATGCTCCAACCAACTAACCCACCTGGCCAGGGTGCATCTTCTGTACTTGAAAACATCTTGTTTATGTGTTTGTCTATGTATTGATCTGTTTCCCTGGAACGTGCCCCGAGGGACCACATCTGTTTCATCCATTGTCTCATATCCTATCTGTGGCTATCCTCGGAGGCCACTAAGTAACTGCAGAAGGGAAGGATGAATCATTTTTGTCTTTCAAGGTCTTAAATGAATGCATTTTCCCCTCCACAGCCTCCCCAGATGGAGAGCTCAGCACCAAGGAAGCCTCAGAGGACCTTGACTCACAGGAAAAAGTTTGCCCAGTTTTCTTTCAGAAATGCCCTGCCCCAGAATCTGTGACGGGGAGGGAGGGAGAGAAAGAGAGAGAGAGAGAGAGGGGTAGGTGAGGGCCCCCAGGCCAGCCCTGACTGTCACTCTCCGGGCCTGACTTTATCTGGGACGTGAGACAGGCTTCTGGAAACCGTCTGGGACCCTTGTTCGCAGAGAGGAACTGGATGTGATGCCAGCCCTGGAGCCGATCCCAGTCTGCCCGGTGCACGCAGCCTGACTCACAGAACCTCCGTCCCAGGCCGTAGGTGCTGGGACAGAGTCTAAGTCTGCGGGTCACAGGTTCTAATTCTAGCTCTCCTTCCACCTGCCTGTCAACAGCTGCTGTTCGTTTACCTTTATCTCCGCAGTCGACACTGCCTTCTCTGCAGGGACAAGCCCCCTCAGGTCTCTTTCCAGACCGAGTGGCAGACACCCATCTTCTTCTGACTTCTTAAGGCTCCCTGCTGGCCCAACAGAATTACGTGCCCAGCCTCGGACTCGGTAAGGAACGTACGTGGTAAACTGAAAACTACAAATCAGTTTTGTAACAGAAGACAAAATGGTGGACGGAGAAGAAAAAAGATGACAGATGAGTACAAATGTCAGCTGTAAAATAAGTAAGCCATGGGGGTATGATGTAGACAGCACGGTGATTATAGTTAACAGTGCTGTGTGGTATATTTAAAATGTAGCAGGAGAGTATATCTTAAAAGTTCTCATCCCAAGGGGAAAAAAAACAAAACGTGTAGCCCAGGCTGGTGTAGCTCAGTGGATTGAGCGCTGGCCTGTGAGCCAAAAGATCGCCTGTTCGATTCCCAGTCAGGGCACAGGCCTGGGTTGCAGGTCAGGTCCCCAGTAGGGGTGGTGGGAGAGGCAACCACACATTGATGTTTCTCTCACTCCCTTTCGCCCTCCCTTCCCCTCTCTTTAGGAATAAATAAAATCTTATTTTAAAAATGCAGCCCTGGCTGATGTGGCTCAGTAGATTGGGTGCCAGCCTGCGAACCAAAGGGTCACTGGTTCGATCCCCAGTCAGGGCACATGCCTGTGTTGCAGGCCAGGTCCCCATCCAGCCGGGGGTGTGCCAGAGGCGGCCACACGTTGATCTCTCCCTCTCTCTCTCCCTTCCCTTCTGTCTAAAACTAAATAAATAAATAATCTTTTTTAAGATTATTTAATCTTTTTTAAAAAAATTATTTATTTATCTTAGAGGGGAAGGGAAGGAGAGAGAGAGAGAGAAATATCAATGTGTGGTTGCCTCTCATGCGTCCCCTGCTGGGAACTGAGAACTGGCCTGCAACCCAGGCATGTGTCCTGACTGGGAATCGAACTGCGATCGTGTGGTTCTCAGGCCCGCACTCAATCCACTGAGCCACACCAGCCAGGGACAATCAACAATCAACACTTTGTATACCTTAAGCTTGTTGTATCAATACTTTGTATACCTTAAGCTTATACAAAGTATGTCATATATTGCAAATATATATATATATATTTAAAGATTTTATTTATCTTTAGAGGTGAAGGGAAGGAGAGAAGGAGAGAAATATCAATGTATGGTTGCCTCTCATGTGTCTCCTGCCAGGAACTGGGAACTGGGAACTGGCCTGCAACCCAGGCATGTGCCCTGACTGGGAATTGAACCTCGATCTTTTGGTTCGCAGGCCCATGCTCAATCCACTGAGCTACACCAGCCGGGGCGGTTGATTCTTATATATACTCTGACAGGGGATCAAACCCACTACCTTGGCGTATTGGATGACGTTCTAACTGTAACAGGTGGGAAATTGTAACCAACCCCTCCATCCTTTTGATGTTGTTTCTGAAAGTGCTGACTCTACTATGTAGCTTGTAGATTTTTTTTTTAAAGCATGTTTGTGTAGTAATCCTAGGATCTAACTTCAAAAGATACAGCCCCGACTGACCCTCAGGCATCCCAGGCCTGAGAGGGTTGCTGACCTTCAGCTGTGAAGCCAGGATGACCAAACCAGGAGGATGCAAACTGGACCGTCATTTGCGTTATAGGAACGGACTGGGCTTGTCTGCATATAGAGGGCTTTTCTGCCCCCTCCGGTGGTCTCTTTGTCCTGTTCCCTTGTCCCTCCTTAGGCACACCTCTGCCTGCACTGAGAGGTGGAGGTGGGCTTTGAGACACGGGTCCCGAATCTTTTCCAGGTGGCCTGCGTCTGAGTAAACCACTGTCCTTCACATCAGCACCGGCGTCTCACGTATTGACTGGCTCCCGTGGTGGCAGGCAGCTGGACCTGCTGCGTTCGGTTACATAACCAGCTGAGCTCACCGCCCGAGGGGCCGAGGGGCCGAGGGTGAGCAGCGAGGCTCGCGAACCTGTCTTCTCTACTCGCCGTGTTTCCTTGCTCAGCACAGTGCGTGGCAGTAACTTTGAATGAATGAGAAAGAAGGAAATAGTTCCCTCTTCCATATCCAAGACAAATGCATTTTTCCCTCATTCGAAGGTGACCTCACAGGGATACGCCCCATCCCCAGCCAGCGCCCCCCCCCCCCCCCCCCCCCCCCCCCCCCCCCCCCCCCCCCCCCCCCCCCCCGCCCCCGCCCGCCACCCCCCACCCCCGCTCTGCAGACCCTCTGGAGCTATTCTGGTGAGTTTTCCCGGAACTGTGCCTTTGAACTACAGATTTAGAGAGCTTGCAACTGGAGAAAGCCTGGGTTCAGCCCTATTCCCTGAAATGAGGCCTATTTACGGAAGCCTCCTGGATTCTGACCCCATGCGAGGCCCGTCCGAGGGCATGCAGAGGTCAGCCAGGCCAGTGGCCTCTGGACTTTGTGGAGAGGATGGTGACATTTCTTCCTCTTGCCTCCTTCTGGTAGCTCAATAGAAAAANCACCCCCGCTCTGCAGACCCTCTGGAGCTATTTTGGTGAGTTTTCCCGGAACTGTGCCTTTGAACTACAGATTTAGAGAGTTTGCAACTAGAGAAAGCCTGGGTTCAGCCCTATTCCCTGAAATGAGGCCTATTTACGGAAGCCTCCTGGATTCTGACCCCATGCGAGGCCCGTCCGAGGGCATGCAGAGGTCAGCCAGGCCAGTGGCCTCTGGACTTTGTGGAGAGGATGGTGACATTTCTTCCTCTTGCCTCCTTCTGTTAGCTCAATAGAAAAAGGCATGTGTCTTCATTTGTTTTCATAAGGGTCTGCCTGTCAGATTATAAATAGCTCCTTAAAATGCAGGTCTAGTTATGTGTTTTGACCTGGCAACATATTTACTGGGGTAGAGGATTCAGAACGGCCCCCCCACACACACGTGCAGAATGAATAGCGAAAAATAAATCTGTCACCTATTCCAGTTTTCCAGTGGCTCAGTTCTCGTCCTCTGGTCTGAGTCCATTTATTTTGTTTGTTTCTTTTGTTTTGTTTTGATTTGTATTGATTTTATTTTTTCACAGATTTTATTTATTTACTTCTTAGAGGGAAAGGGAGGGAGAAGGAGAGGGAAAGAAACATCCATAGGTTGCCTCTGGCACACCCCCAAATGGGGACCTGGCCTGCAACCCAGGCCTGTGCCCTGACTGGGAATTGAACCTGTCACCTTTTGGTTCTCAGGCCAGCCCTCAGTCCACTGAGCCATACCAACCAGGCTATATATTGATTTTAGAGAGACAGGAAGGGTGGGGAGAGAGAAACATTGATTTGTTGTTCCACTTATTTATGCATTCATTAGTTGCTTCTTGTATGAGCCTTGACCAGGGATTGAACCCTCAACTTTGGTATTTGGGGATGACAATCCAACTGAGCTAGGGCTGAACCAATTTCTTTTGTACCTTTCCAGAACTTTCCATTGCATATTTCTTGATTTTTTAAATTTATTTATCTTTAGAGAGGAAGGGAAGGAGAGGAGAGAAATATCAATGTATGGTGGCCTCTCGTGAGTCCCATGCTGGGAATTGGCCTGCAACCCAGGCATGTGCCCTGACTGGGAATCGAACCACGATCGTGTGGTTTGTAGGCCTGCGCTCAATCCACTGAGCTACACCAGCCAGGGCTTCCATTGCATATTTTACATAATATTAATCTATATCATATATTGAATAATCAGCATGTACTGACTTGGAACCATTGTTCTAAGTATCTCAGATGCATTGTGTCATATAATCTATAGATAGGTATAATTTATTTTTTTAAAAGATTTTTATTTGGTTTTAGACAGAGGGGAAGGGAGAGAGAAAGAGAGGGAGAGAAACATCAATGTGTGGTTGCCTCTCACGTGCCCCAAACTGGGAACCTGGCCCACAACCCAGGCACGTGCCCTGACTGGGAATCGAACTGGTGAACCGTTGGTTTGCAAGCTGGTGCTCAATCTACTGAGCCACACCAGCCAGGGCTACATATGTTTAATTTCAAACAAGGAATACATTAACAGGTTTAAAATGTAAAAGGAATACAGAGGCATAAAGATGTTTTGCTTCCATACCTGTGCCCTCACTTTTTTTGCCCTCCCTTACATGGTACCACGTCTATGAGCTTCTCACGTATCCTTGCAATGTATATGCACACCCGTGTAATAAAATAGGCTTACGTTTTCTTAGTTTTTAAATATTTCCTCACACAAAAGTTTGCATTCTCATACACTGTTCTGCATCTCACCTGTTTCATTTAAGACTGTATCCTGGGCCCTGTCTGGATAGTTCACCTGGTTAGAGAATCATCCCAATACGCCAAGGTTGTGGGTTCAATCCCCTGTCAGGGCACATACAGGAATCAACCAATGAATGCATCAATCAGTGGAACAACAAATTGATGTTTCTCTCTCTCTCTCTTCCTTCCTTTCTCTAAAAATAAAAAAAAAAAATTAAAAAAATACTGTATCCTGGAAAATGTTTCTTTAGGTAAACAGCTTCCTAATTACTTTTTAAGGCACATTGTTACTTGTCTGCAGGCATCACAGCTTATCTCTCCAGTCCCCTTAAATGGCTACTTGATTCCCCTCCCATCTGATAAGCACCTTTAGCAGGGGGAGCTTTTACACATCACAGAGATTTCCTTCCTCATTCACCAAGAATGCAGCCCACATCTTCCAGACAGGAGGCCTCAGTCTGTTTTGCTTAAAGACTACGAAAGTCACCATCTGTCAATGCGAACGGCATCCTGAGGAACAGGAAGATGTCTCCTTTTGGTCCTGCAGCCTCCTCTCTGGCTGCGAGCACAGGGCAATTCCTGGGGGTCTGGGGCAGGGCTCTGTGGCCTTCTACCTAGCACGGTTCTGGTTTGCGAGTGGAAGACACGGCTTCCGGATCCAAGAAGCACGGAAGGGATTTAATGAAAGGACACGGAGTACATCCCAGAAGGCATGGGAAGGCTGGAAAATCAGGCCCCGGAATTGGGCAGGAAGCGGAGAAGAGAGTAGAAAGAATGTTCCTGGAGTCTTGTGGAACCGCAGCCCAGCTGGGAAGCTGCCGTGGCTGTGGGCTCCGCTGCACGCTCCCTCCACTCTGGACACTCCCTCCATGTCACACTCCACTGATGGCACCTTCGCCCTTGCTGCTACACCCTTTGACCTTGGGTCTTTCCTGCTGAATTCAGAGTCCTAGGAGGAAACATTCAACTGTCTGTCTACCATCTATGGAGTGCAGACACGCTTTCTTGGTCTTCCTGATAAACCGGGTACCAGCCCTGGCGGGTGTGGCTCAGTGGATTGAGCCCCGGCCTGTGAACCGTCAGGGTCACTGTGGGGGCAACTTTTCTCACAAGTCCCTCCGTCCACCACGGATGAAAGTAAACAAGACATGACATGATCTGCTTGGGGAGGAGACGTGGCCTGTTTCCCAGAGGGAAAAGGCCTTGAGCAGTGGCCAGTTTCTCAGGGGAAAAAGGTGTCGAGCCCCCCTTTCCAAGGGCTTTTATTGGGTTGTAATACACAGGAATGCAGGGCGGCAAGGATCAAACAGTAAGTAGATGACATTTCAAAGAAATCTGAGGGCTTAGTATGAGTCAGCGTCTGTCAGGAAGGGAGTTTTGCAGAAACTTTGGGAGACACACTCATTTCCTCTCCGACCCTTATCATATGAATGAAAGCACTCTTAGCGGAGTAGATTTCACAGGTTTTTCAGGAATTCTGTGATGCCAGACTCCCCCCCCCCCCACACACACACAGACACAGACACTCTCTAGCAAGGCAAGGAGCTGCACCCTCCCCATCAGGTATTCAGGCTTAAGGGAATTAGAGCCAGGAAGCACTTCTCCCAGAGGACATGGGGACTCAGGCTATGTCACAAAGCTGGAGGGCACTGGTCTATTGCTTGCTCTTTGTTGCAGGAACCCCCCCCCCAAGTCCTTCCATAACGATCCAGTCTGGCTTAGGTTGCCCCCCACTCTGAAGNCCCCCCCCCCCCCCCCGCTGTGAGGGGTCTTACCTATCATGGACTTCTGACCAAGCTTTGGGGGAAGGGAGGAAACTGAGGCAGCATTTGCTACCAGAGACAAGTTTTGTCTCCTGTGGCTCACATTCTAGAGATTGCTCACTCATCCTTAGCCACGGCGAGGGCCGGGGGAGGTTAGGGTTACAATTCCTGAAACCAGGCAGAGCAGTCCACAACAGGTCACCAGTTCGATTCCCAGTCAGGGCACATGCCTGGGTTGCTGGCCAGGTCCCCAGTGGGGGCCATATGAAAGTCAACCACACATTGATGTTTCTCTCACTCTTTTTCCTTTACTTCCCCTCTCTCTAAAAAATAAATAAATAAAACCATTTAAAAATAAATAAACTTTAAAAAATAAAAATAAAGAGGATTTTATTTATTTATAATTTTTATATGTAATATTTATTATATTTTTTCCATTACCATTTAGTCCCCTTATACTCCCCTCCCCGCTGTTTATTTATTTTTAGGGAGAGGAGATGGGAGAGAGACATAACGATGTGTGAAAGAAACATCAATCATTTGCCTCTCACACACCCCCAACCAGGGGCCGGCAACTCAGGCATGTACCCTGAACAGGAATCAAACCTGTGACCTTTTGTTTTACAGAATGATGCCCAACGCACTGAGCCATGCCAGCCTGGGAAAATTGTGGTCTCATAGGCTAGGAAGTCCCCCAAAGACTAGACATTGTCTGTAGTATTTAAATATGCTGCCCTGGCCGGTGTAGCTCAGTGGATTGCGCGCGGTCTGTGAACCAAATGGTCGCTGGTTCGATTCCCAGTCAGGGCACATGCCTGGGTTGCAGGCCAGGTCCCCCAGTGGGGGCCATGTGAGAGGCAACCACACATTGATGTTCCTCTCCCTTTCTCCCTCCCTTTCTCTCTCTCTCTAAGAATAAATAAATTTTAAATATGCTCAAGTTCTGCGGAGAACATTCAGGGAAGTAGGGGATTTTAGATACCCTGACACCAGAGACCAGCAGAGCAGGAGTCCTGGGTATTTCTCAACTTTAGGAGCCGCAACTTCCTACTTATTCAGTATTTTATTTTATTTTTTAAAATATTTTATTTATTTATTTTTAGAGAGAGGGGACAGGAAGGAGAAAGAGTAGTAGGAGAGAAACATCAATGTGTGGTTGCCTCTCATGTGTCCCCCCCACTGGGGACCTGGCCTGCAACCCAGGCGTGTGCCTTGACTGGGAATCGAACCAGTGACCCTTTGCTTCACGGGCCCGTGCTCCATCCACTGAGCTACACCAGCCAGGGCCAGTATTTTATTTTATTTTAGAGAGAGGAAGGGAGAGAAGCATCAGTCTGTTGTTCCATGCATCCACGTGTTCATTGGTTGATTCCCATATGTGCCCTGACCTGGGATTGAATTTGCAGCCTAGGTGCATCCGGAGGAGGCTCCAACCAGCTGGGCCCCCTGGTCTAGGCCAGGAATTTACTTTTCAACTGTCTGTTCTATGAATTCTATCTACAGATAAAGCTTCTCCCTTGAAAACTTAGCATCCAAGCTGAGATGCATTTTGCTCTGGCCAGGCAGCTCAGTTGGTTAGAGCATCATACCAATACTCCAGGGTTGTGGGTTTGATCCCCAGTCAGGGGATAATAATTATTGTTTATTATTGATCCCCCAGTAATTATTGATTACTTATAATAATCTATCAATGAATCAACCAATAAATAAATGGAGCAACAACTCTCTCTCATCAATAAAAATAAATAAAGTGAAATGCACCTTAATTTTTTTTTTATTTTTTATTTTTTATTTTTAAAGATTTTATTTCTTTATCTTCAGAGAGGAAGGAAAGAGGGAGAGAAATATCAATGTATGGTTGCCTTTCATGTGTCCCCTGCTGGGAGTTGGCCTGCAGGGAACCAGCCTGCAACCCAGGCATGTGCCCTGGCTGGGAATCGAACCACGATCCTCTGGTTCGCAGGCCCGCACCTTAAATTTTTTTATATTATATTTATTTAATTTTTAGAGGTGGGCAAGGGAGAAAGAAAAGGAGAGAAACATCCACTAGTTGCCTCTTGCACACCCACAACTAGGAACCTGGCCAGAAACCCAGGCATGTATCCTGACTGGGAATCGAACCAGCAACCTTTTGATCTACAGGGCAGCCCTCAAGCCACTGAGCCACACCAGCCTGGGCACATTTTCATCATTTTAAGCCACCAAGATTGTGAGGATTTGTTAAGGCAGCCCTAGGAAGCTTATACAGCTGGATGTCCCATCTTTGCTTGGAGCTAAATTAATTCTCGAACTCTGTTCCACAGTTTATTCTGCAGGCAACTTGACCTCTTAATACTTCATAAATTCCATTCTGACCAACTGCCGATGACATCATGTTGATGAGACCTAAAAAACACGAAGGAACAGACTGATACACTGTATGTCTTAGCAAGATACACACAGGCCAGCCCTGGCTAGATAGCTCAGTTGGTTGGAGCATTATCCTCCTACCCCAAGGTTGTGGGTTTGATCCCTGGTCAGGGCACATACATGAAGCAACCACTGAATGCAGATATAGGTGAAACAACAAGAATCTATGTCTCCCTCTCTAAATTAAAGAATAACAGAGAGCATGGAAGGTAAGCCCGAGGAAAATGGGGGAGCTGAGCAAGGCGGGGGAGTTACTGAGAACACAACTGAGGACAGTGGGAACATCTCACATACCCAGATGAATTTGCTACATCTCGAACCCCCTGTCACTAACAAATGAGGTAAAGTCTTCGTTCGTTAGCCTGCTTTCTTCTCACTTAGAAGACACTCATAAATAACGGTATTTGCTGATGAATAAATGAAACTTTCCAAGGAAGTCAGGGTATGGAGAGATGTGTGGGAGAATGTGCCTTCCAGAGTTCTGTGAGCCATTCTAGTGAATCATCAAACCTAGGAGGGGGTCACGGGGGACCCCCACTCAGAAGTAGGGGAGGCCTGGGGGTTGTGCTTGACGTCTGAAGTGGGGCGGGTAGCCTTGGGGGCACTGAGCCCTTAACCTGTGTGTGTGGGGGGGGTGGGGGTTGACGCTAACTCCAGGTAAGCATACCCTGATTCAGAAATTAAATTGAGCCCTGGCTGGCGTAGGTCTGTGGATTGAGCGTGGGCCTGCGAACCACATGATTGCGGTTCGATTCCCAGTCAGGCCACATGCCTGGGTTGCAGGCCAGTTCCCAGCAGGGGACTCATGAGAGGCAACCATACATTGATATTTCTCTTCTTCTCTCCTTCCCTTCCCCTCTAAAGATAAATAAATAAATATTTAAAAAAGAAATAAAATCGAATCACTGGACACTCAGCTGCTGTCCTGAGAGTTGGAGAATTGGTTTCCGGTGTGAAACAAAGAGACACGCCTTCACATAGGGTGTCGGGAGTGAAAAACAAATTCCCCTGTATCCCAGGGGAAGGCCCTGGCCCTCAAACTCTCACGGAGAATGCAGTTAAGCCATCTGGTAGGTCGACCAGATGACCACTCTGCAGCTCTCCATCAGCATCTTTCCTTAGTCTCCCTGGTGCTTGCTTAATGGGTTCATCAATAAATATTCAGTGACTCACCCAAGTTTAACCAGCTAGGTCACTCATACTGGCAACGGCCCACCTTCCTGGCAGAAGCAAGCACTGCTAACTGCCGCCCCCCGGCCCCCCTTCTTCGGGAGACCAGCCAAATATGTGGTCATCAGAGGACTACATGGAACCCCTTCCACCATGGATGGAGCAGCGAGGTTCTTCCTCCCTGGAATAATTTTACCTCCGGGCTGTATTTGCTTTTCTAGCCTTCCACGCTGTTGCCAACAGTAGCACGTGGGCCTGCACTCAGTGGCCCTATTCACTGTCATTAAACACACAATATCGCTTCCGATCGGGGGGAACTCCAATTTAGGAGGAAGTCAGTGGGCGGGTCCATGTACCCCATCGGCCCGGAGCAGCTCGCCTGCTCAGAGAACAGAGGCACCGCCTGTTTGAGGCTACAGTGCCAGGCTGCAAGCAGCATCGCTGGGGTTCAGGGTCTTATCCTCCAGGACAGGCAAACGCTCCGAACCAAAGAACCAAACCGAGTACCCGAAGGTTTCACTTCCCTGGATCACACCCAATGACTCATTCTTTAAATATTTGCTTCCTGTCCCCCGGTCCTGAACTCTGCGGTTGTGGGTTGTAATACCTAAAGGGGGAAGGGTTTCTACCTGAGAAAATGAGGCAGAGTGTGAGTTGTGTGAGTGCAGACCGCCCCAGCACTTTTGGGGGTGTCTCAGAAGGGCCACTGTGGGGTCAGGCAGAGAGTGACGGATTTGGGCAGGAAGGAGAGGGTGGGGAGATACTGGAGATAATGTTGCCCTGGGGGGCGAGGAAAGGTGTGAATAGGGTTTGGGGATGTTCCTGGTGCCCCGCCCCGGTTTTTATCTGTCCTGATGCGGGTGGTTTTTTTTTTTTTTAAGATTTTATTTATTTTTAGAGAGAGGGGAAGGGAAGGAGAAAGAGAGGGAGAGAAATATCAATGTGTGGTTGCCTCTCGTGCATCCCCCTCTGGGGACCTGGCTTGCAACCCAGGCGTGTGCCCTGAGAATGAAAACAGGACCCCTTGCTTCGCAGTCCAGCGCTCAATCCACTGAGCCACACCAGCCAGGGCCTGATGCAGGGTTCTTGAGGACCCCTTCCCTACGCAGGGCGCAGAATGAGACAGAGTCTGTGCCTACCCCCTTTGGGGCACACAGGCCCCACATCCTACCCCCCACCTCCGTTTCTGCAGAGCTCCCAGCGCCCAGGCACCCCCCCGCCCCTCCCACCTCCGCAGGGCTTGCAACCGGGTTTACTGAGCTCCCGGACCCCTTCCGACCCCTCCCTTCCCTACTCTAGCTGCTCTCGCTGCAGGACTAGTTCTCCAAGCCTCTTCCGAACACCCAGCCAGCGGCAGCAGCTAGGTCGGCGTGCGGTTAGCGCTGCGTTGCGGAACTTCTCCATCCGCCACCAGGCCCCGCCCCGCAGCGGCCGCGAGCCAGGCCGCGCCGAGGACGACTACGGAACGTGGTGAGTGCACAGGCCCTGCGGTGAGGAACCCAGGCGGCCTGAACCCCGCCCCGCCCGACCCAGGGCCGGGCAGCCAGGCCTCCAGCTCCCGCTGGCTCCTTGGCTTTGCCAAGCTGTGTCAGAGCCCCAGAGCCGCCCCTAGGAAAGGACCCCACAGCCCCGCCCTGCTCCGGGGCCCAGCAGACCCGCTCCTACGGCCCCTCCCCTCTTGCAGGAACCTGGAATCTGGCGCCCCCAGCCCCCGTCTTCCTTAAGCTTTTGAGCCCCTCCCTCTTTCCAGGAGCCAGGAATGCAGGCCAAAAATATCTCTCCCTTCCGGACCCAGGAGGCTCCGCTTGCAACCACATCTGCTGTGGAAACCCAGGCGTCTAAGCTTTGATTGCTCTTTCAAGCCAAGAATCTATCTGGGTCCTCCGCCGGGGCGTCTGTGGAACCCGGGAGGTTGGTGCCCCCAACTCCTACCGCCTAGTCCCCAGGAATTTTGCTGCCAACACCCCTCCCCCACCCTATGGACGGTGGCATCAGGGACGCAGGGGTCTAGCCCGCCAGTCCTTGCACCGCGAGTCCTAGTGAAAATAACGATTAGGGGACCCTCGGACCCTTAAGTACAGGAATCCGACCACTGTTCTTTTGGGGACCCAGGAGTCGGGGACCTCAGCTCAGAAACCTCCCGAAAGGTGGAGGTCGGTACCTCTGTCCTTTTTTAGAGACCTAAGAGGCAGAGATCCCAGACCCCGTTAAACTGAGGCCGGGTCGCCCACCCCCTGCGACCCAGATGTCCCAAGATTTCATCCATTCTGACAGGCTGGGCTGGAGCAGACGCGCGGAGGGAGAGGGCTGCAAGGCCGAGGGGAGAGTGAGGTGACACAGGGGCGGGGACCTGAGGGGAGGGTCTCCGTCCTAAACAAAACTAAACAGACGGGTTGCCATGGCAACGGCCTTCCGAGGCCTCCCTTGGAGACTGGAGCTATGCATGCGTGTGGGGGGGGGCGACCCCAGGAACCCCCACTCTTGCAGCTGTGTGTCTTCCTGTTTTGTCACCATGGTGATGGTGACTTCAGCCCTCCACTCCCCGCCACAGAGGGTGGAGCGGGAGAGTAGGGGTTCAATTATTCCCCGAGGGGCGTGGTCTTGGTGTTGGCCCCGCCCTGGGGCGGGGCCGGGATAGCCCTGGCCTGCGGGAGTCCTGTTCGCGACCCAAGCCCTGCGCTCCGGCCCCGCCCCGGGCCGCGCTCCCTCCCCAGCGCGCCATCCCCACCCAGTCCGCAGACCCTTCTAGTCTGCAGCTGTCGCCTCTGCTTCATTCAGCTCAGCAGCCACAAAGCTAGTGAGGTGAGGCTGCGGTGATTCCGAGGGTGGGAGCAGCGGTCCAGGATTCTTGGGTGCAGGAGGAGAAATGGGCTGGGATTCAGAACGTCTGAGTCCCTCGAAAGACTGGGGCTGGGCCAGACTTGGGTACTGGAGAGGAGAGGGCTGGGGACTTGGACTCCTTCAAGTCATACATCTGAACGGAGAAGGGGAAGAGGGGCCTAGACTCCTGGGTCTGAGGGAGGAAGATCTGGGGGTCTGGACTCCTGGATCTGATGGAGGAAGGGCTAGGGGTCTGGACTCTCAGGTCTGAGGGGGGAGGGGCTGGGGGCCTGGACCCCTGGGTCTGATGGGGGAGGGGCTAGGGGTCTGGACTCTCAGGTCTGAGGTGGGAGAGGCTGAGGGCCCAGACCCCTGGGTCTGAGGGGGAGGGGCTGGGGGGTCTAGAATCACAGGTCTGAGGGGGGAGGGGCGGGGGGCCCAGACTCCTGGGTCTGAAAGAGGAGGGGCTGGGGGGCTGGATCCCTGGGTCTGAGGGAGCGGAGGGATGGAGACTCCTAGGATTCGGGTTTGAAGGGGCTGGAATGTGGTTCGGGGAGGTTCTCGGGAGGCAGGGACCTTGGAGTGGGAGTCCTGAGTTTGGGAAAGAGTGGCCTGGGGTTGAGAATTATCGACCTCCCAAACTTGGGGACAGAACCCAAACTTGGGCTGGAAAGGCCGGGGCTGAATGAGTTCCAGCACCGGTGCTCCAAAGCGCGGCCGGAGCTGGGAAGCTGGGCGCACGAAGGCGGGGAGAGAACAAAGCTGAGACCAGCGGCCCCGGGTGTGGAGAGCACAGGCTGGGATCCCCGGGGGCGACCCTCAGTGTGCAGAGCGGTGGGGTGTGGTGCTTGGTCTGGAGGTGGGGAGATGGCAGGCTGTGGCCCGGGGAGTCCTGAGTTGCGCCGAGAAGCCGAAGGGGTGTCACTGTCCCTCCTCCGGGGCCTGGCCGCCCTTTCCCCATCTCGGTGTCAGGCCATCCCCCAGGTGGCCCCAGCGTTAACCGCCTTCCACGCGACATCGCGGGAGTCCTGGCCCGTCCTCTTCCTCTTGGGCAGCCCGGACTTCCTCCTAACGGGTCCTGGAGGAGGGGCGTGGGGGCGGCACCTTCCAGGTGTCCTGGGACACCGCCCTTCCTGGAGTTGGTGGGTGGTGTGGCCGCGATCTCCGATCTGGGCCTCCCGCCAGGCGGACCCAAGGATCAGGGTTCCTGGCCACTCCTCTTGGGGGTGCGCAGGCGTCCAGCCCATCCTCCTGGGAACCCAGAACTCACATGCTGAACGTCCCAGACCTCCAACTAAAACTTGGAGTCCAGGTTTTCCGCGCCCTCCCCCCCCTTTCCCCAAACCGACGACACGCGAGGCGGGTCATCCTGGAGGCCAGCGCGCTGCCGGGGTCCCAGCGCCGCCTCTTGTCCCCCCGCCACTGTACTGCTGGCTGGGCCGACTTGAAGTCCTTATAAGGTCCGGAGACGCTGCGCGGGCAGCCCCGCCGCCTCTGTCCAGGGCCCTCCCCCGCGGCTGCCCCGGGGGGCTGGGTGCCGCTCGCCCACGCCCACGCTCGCCCGCGGGGCGTGCCCTTTCGCTTTGCAGCCTCGACTCCACCCCCGCGGCTTGGCGACTCCCGAGAAAGTGGCGCTGGCTGCCCCGGGGTCACCCCACCCAACTCCGTCTGTGTGGAGAGGTGCGCACGGGCTGATGGAGCGTCTACCAGGCCGTTGGCGCGCGTCTCCCACCGCGGCGGGCCCGCGGCCTGGGAGGGCGGAGCTGGGGCTGAGCTGGACGCTGAGGTTCGCCCTCCCTCTTACGCTCTGACTAACCTTTTCCAGGTGTCTGACTTCATCCGTCTCCGCAGCCGGATCTTTCTCTGACGGGGTCCTCCACTTAAGACCGCCGGTGAGTGGACTAGGGGCCTGGACTCCTGGGGTGGAGGGGGGGAGGACTGGCGGCCTGGGCTCCAGGGTCTGAGAGGGTAGGGGTTGGGGTGGTGGGAGTCTTAAGTATTTCGGTCTGAGCGAGGATGAGACTGGGGTCCGACTCCTAGACCCTGCGGGAAGTGCCTGGGAGCTCGGGTTCTGAGGGGTGGTGGGGCCCCAACACCTTGTGTGTGGGAGGGAGGAGGGTGTGGTGCGGCTGGGCTCCTGTGTCCTCGGGGAGCCCCTGTGCAGGGATGGCAGCCTGTTATACTGGCCCCTGACGCTGGAAAAGAGGACGTTTTAGTTCTCTAGGGCCTGAGAGAGGCCTGCTGAGGTCTTTAGGGATGGCTAAACATCTGTAAAGAGATGTTGGGATGGGAGACATGTCAAAGGCCTGAGGGAGGGTCTGATCCCCAACACGCTCTAGATTGGGGAGAGAGGGAAGCCAGAAGCTGATTTCCCTGAGCGCAAGTGTCTAGTTGTTCTGGGCTGAGGGCCCAGAATCCCAGAGTCTGAACCTGTGTAACGAACAGGTCAGGCGAGGCCTAGAGATTTCAGTGGAAGGGCCAGGGCACTGCACTGTTGAGAATCTGGGAGCTGAATTTCCATGAAGGTGGGGGACTGGCTGGCTTGGGGGGGGGGGCCTGAGGGGGTTGGACTCCCTGTGGGGGAGGGAGATACGCATGAGGAAGCCCCACTTCCTTTGGGTCGAAGTTCTCAGAGCTCCCAGGCTACAGTCAGACTGTGATCTCAGAATGGGGGGCGGGGGAGAGGGCGCTGCCCTGAGGCTAGAGCTAGTTCCTGGGACTAAGCTGGAAGCTCTAAGCTGGAAGCTCTGATCAGACCTGAGTCCCTGAGGTTGCTCGCACGTGGAGGTGGCACTCCTGAACTTTTGGACCCTGGAAATAGGCCTGTTAGGTGAAGGAGGAAGTGGGAGATGAGGGCTGAGATGCAGAGCTCTGGGCACTCAAAAGGGGGAAGGAGAGAGAGAGACAGACAGACAGACAGACAGAGATGGGTTGTTAAGAGGACAGAGCCTCTTCTTCTGCCCAGGGTGGTGGGGGAGGCAGGGGAAGGGGACGCTGTAGAGCCTGGTCCTAAATGCCAGGTGGCTGAGTCTCTGAGCCAAGGAGGGCAGCTTTGGGTGTCCACTGGAAGAAAGCTCTGTGGTTATTTATTTCTTTATTTGTGTTGAATTGATTGGAGTGACACTGGTTAATGAAATGATATAGCTTTCAGGACCTATAATGACGTCACTGTTATATTGTATTGTGTGTTTAACCACTCCAAGTTTCTTCCCATCACCATTTACCCACTCTTGATCCTTCCCCGCCCGCCGCCCCCCCAGAAGCCGGAAGCTCTGTGGTTTTGCAGGAGGCGGGTTACAGGGAGAGGAAAGGAGTGTCTTGACAAGGAGAGAACTAGGGGCCTAGACTCCTGGGTTCTGACAGGAGAGGTGAGACACCTGAGGAAAGGAGGGGCCTGGGGCCTGGTTGACCAAGTCGGGCCTGGGGCTGGCCCAGCTTGGAAACTAAAAGACCTGCATCTGGGAGACCCACTCTCCCTGTCCCCCCCAGCTACAGTCCAGGTTCCTTTGTCCCCCTGATACTGGGGGCAAAGAAACTGGGAGCCTGGGTTCTCCTGGCTGGAACCTCCTTCAGGCACTTTCTTTCCCCCTCCTGCAGCCATGCCGGTGACAGTGACCCGCACGACCGTCACCACCACCACCACGTCATCTTCAGTCCTGGGCTCCCCAAGCATCCTGGCGTCCCCTCGGGCACTGACCCAGCCCCTGGGCCTCCTCCGGCTGGTACAGCTGCTTTCCACCTGCGTGGCCTTCTCGCTGGTGGCCAGTGTGAACGCTTGGACAGGGTTCGCTGGTCACTGGTGTATGTTCGCCTGGTGCTTCTGCTTCGCCGTGACCCTCATCATCATCATCGTGGAGTTAGGTGGGCTCCAGGCTCGCTTCCCACTGTCCTGGCGCAACTTCCCCATTACCTACGCCTGCTACGCTGCCCTATTCTGCCTGACGGCCTCCGTCATCTACCCCACCATCTACGCCCAGTTCCTGTCTCACGGCCGCTCAAGGGACCACGCCATTGCCGCCACCTTCTTCTCCTGCGTCGCTTGTGTGGCTTATGCCACCGAGGTGGCCTGGACACGGGCCCGGCCCGGCGAGATCACCGGCTACATGGCCACTGTGCCAGGCCTGCTCAAAGTGGTCGAGACCTTCGTGGCCTGCGTCATCTTCGCCTTCATCAGCGAACCCAGCCTGTACAACAACAAGCCGGCCCTGAATTGGTGCGTGGCCTGCGTCATCTTCGCCTTCATCAGCGAACCCAGCCTGTACAACAACAAGCCGGCCCTGAATTGGTGCGTGGCCGTCTACGCCATCTGCTTCATCCTGGCCGCCGTGGCCATCCTGCTGAACCTGTGCGACTGCACCAACGTGCTGCCCATTCCCTTCCCCACCTTCCTGTCTGGGCTGGCCCTGCTCTCTGTCCTCTTCTATGCCTCCGCCATGGTCCTCTGGCCTCTCTACCAGTTTGACGAGAGGCACGGCGCCTATCCAGAGCGGTGGAAGGATGCTAGCTGCCGGAACAGTAACAGCTTCTATGTGTGCTACTGGGACCGCCGCCTGGCTGTGACCATCCTGACGGCTATCAACCTGCTGGCTTATGTGGCCGACCTGGTGTACTCAGCCCGCCTAGTTTTCGTCAGGGTCTGAGGCTCTGACCAGGAGCTCCCGAATCCCACTTCTTCCCCCAGGTGTCTTTACTGAGTTCTGATTTCCTCTGCTGTCCCCTTCCTAGGTCCCTCTTCTCCCCTTCTCATCACCCTCCCATTCAGCTCACTGTCTCCTGTCTCTTCCACCTGCTCTCCCCTCCCCACCCCCCCAACCCATCCTGATGCTCTGTCTCCTTTCCTGTCTTTTGTTTGATTATTTGTTTGTTTGTTTTGGTTGCCCACATCCTGTTTTGCCTTTCTCTTCTCACTCTTCTCTACTGTGTGTTGCTTGGTTCTTTTCTGGTGTTCTCCCCTGCCTTCTTTCCTGACTACTTCCCATTTTCCTTCTTTGAATTTCCTTGGGAGCCCTGAGACTTCTTTGTTCGTCCCCTCACTGCCACCCCCCCCCCCCCAACTCCAAAGGTGCTGAGCTCCACATCCCACACCCCTCGTTGCAGCTGTTCAGACCCTGGGCCCCCTGAGGGGCCTCATTGCCAAAGCATGTGCCCACGCTGGCTGTGCCTTAGTTAGGTGTGTGTGTATGTTTGTATGTCTGTTTGGGGGGGTGGGGGGGTGGGTAGCTATGGATTGGGCTCCCTTTCTCCCAGTGGAAGGGAGTGTACAGTGCACCTCTTTTTTAAGTTAAAAAATGCCTGGAGGTTAGTCATTTCTAGTGGGTGGGAGGCTTAAAATCACAAACCCCGACTCCTTAGTCCCTCGGCCTTACCTGAGATTGGCTCCAGCTCTTTTGCCAGGCTTAGTAAAGCACCATGCCTAAAAGTCTCTCTTGAAGGAAGCAAAGAATGATGGGTGTCTTCGACCCCAGCTGCTCTCTGGATGTCAAGATTCCTGAAGCATTTGTGAGGGGCGGGCCCGTGGGGCTTGGCCATAGTATTAAAAACAGTGTGCACTGCCTTGGCTGTGGGAGGGGGAGAAAATGGCCACTGCTGGCCTTTCTTGGAATGGTAGCCTGGGTTTTTTCTTTTCTTCTCCTGTCACAAGGGCAAAAATTACTGGGTGGTCCTATTCCTTTTTTTTTTTAAGTTTTTAAAATTTTATTTAATTATTTTTCAAGTACAGTTTTCTGTCTATTGCTCCCATCCCATCCCCCCTCCCCCCTGGGTGGTCCTGTTCTTAAAGGGGAAGTTTCTTTTCCATTGGGGAAAAAAATTGTGGGTGGGTTGGGTAAGTGGGGATTACTGTTGCCCTAGTGATGATTTGCACTGCTTGAGTGTGTGACACGTTTCTGTGTGCTAGGTGCTTCCTGCTGCTATTTCCTGCTCCTCTGGAACTCACGCATAACATGATATATATATATATAAATGTACAAATATATATTTTATTTTTTTTTAGTTCCTTGTTGCTTTTGGTTCCCATCAGCCTCTGCCGTCAATTATCGAGGGAAGGCTTGTCCCTCCACTCCCACACTCGTCATGTTCTTTATTTTATTTTTTACCTCAATATAAAGATAAAAGGAAGACTTGTGCTTGTTTTATTATTCGGGAGGGCTCCCAGGAGGGTAGGGGCAAAGCACAGATTCCTGGGTCTGGTGGGAGAAGGGGGTGGGGCCACCACAACTTTGGCCTCATCAGAAAAATACTAGCTGAGTCTGGCTCTTCCCAAATTACTGTGTCAAACCAGGAGAGCTACTTAGGATAGGAATGAACAAGATCTCTCCTTCCTTGGAGACCCATGACCACCTCAGAAATACAATGTCCCAACCTGAGTGCAGCATCCTTCCAAAATTAATTCTTGCAGATTCCCCACCTCGGTATTAGCCTCTCAGGGCTGAGAACTCAGGCACTTGTTCTCCCTGGCCATTTTCTCAGTCAGTTGCTAATCAAGCACTATTTTTTCTCATATATATGTTTAGGAGGAATGAATCTGTCCCCTTCCTCAGGCTCCTGATCCAGCTCAGGTTTCATTGTTTTGCACCAGAGCTATTGCCCCAGTCTTGTCCCTGACCATCCTACCTCCAGCCCTTGGGTGCTCCCATCCTCCCAGGTGGGATCCTGCCCTCCCCTGCTCACATCCTTCATATCCCACTCGACCTAGCCTACAGGTAACACCAAAACCCTTCAGTCGGGCATTCAAGGTCTTCAGGATCTGACCCTGCCTACATTCCATGCTCAGTTCTTTTTTCTTTCTTACCCCACCCCCCATTCTCAGTTCTAGGCCCCCTGTCACACCTGGTGTGATTCTGGCCAATAGATGGCCTTGATAAAGAGCAAATGAGTCTCCGTCCCACAGAAAGTCATCCTGCCCCTTTCTCCAGACTGAGAATCATAAATACGTAAATCTGAGGCAATTCCAGAATCGAGCCACCCATTTTCTGCACCTACACCTGCAAAAGAAAGGTGTAGGGAAGAGAAACTGCAAGGGTGGGGGAGGGTCTCGCCGGAAGAGGGGGAGGACTACCTTGAACAGAGGCACCCCATTTTGGGGTGAGGTATAGCCTCTTCTGATCGTTGCAGTGTCCACCCCAGAATTCTGACCAGCATCTATCCCTGCCTCCTCAAAGGATGTCTACTACCCCCCCTAGCTGAGGGTGTCTCTCCCCACCTCGCACCCCATGCTTGAACCCCTTCTGGGGGGCGCCAGAAAGGACCGCTCGAGCAGCCGGGGGGTGGAACGTAGGTGACGGGGAAAAACCACGGGAGCGCGGGGACCGAGCGCGGTGGGATTCCGAGGTCAGTGTCCAGGACCACTCCTGCCCCCATCTGCTCTGGGGCACGGCGGGGACGCCTGGAGGTGGCTGAAAGGCTAGAGAACCCTATGTTAGGGGTAGGTGAGGACTCTGATTCTCCCGCTTCTCCTATGACTTTGGAAAGGGGTCCCCCGACCCCCCAAAGTTCTAGACCAAGTGCGGAGGGAGTCCCGATCTCCAGGCGCTGCCGCATCGCCCCACTACGCCTTGCCTCGCGGAGCATGCCGGGGAAGGAAGTTCTCTGCCGCGTCGTGACCACAGGCGGTCCGCAGGCTTAAACTACACGCCCCAGGATGCATTGCGCTCCGCAGCCCTGGGCGGGCCGTGGTCGCCTGGGCAACAGCGGTGCTCGGAGCGAACCCCGGGAAGCGCTCGGGAGCTGGGGGAGGGACGGAGCACAACCAGAGAGGGACAGAGACACTAGTGGAGTGACGGAGCGGGGCGGGGAGAGCCTCTGAGGCTCCCCGTAGCCCTGGAGACCCCCAGGGCCGACGTTAGGAGAGACCCCCTCCCAACCCCGGAACAGATGCTGTTTTCAATGCTAGAACTCCAGAGCCGGAGAGGGACAAGGACTGAATCCCAGAATGGGGGTGGCTGGGGGGGAGACGCGCCCCTCCCCAAAAGACAAAGAGAGATTCATAGAAAAGTAGAGAGTGGGTGAGAAAAGCACAGAGATGGTGGTGTGTGTGTGTTGGGGGGGGAAATCAGGAGACGGAGAGACACCCCCCACCCCCAGGCACAGAGGGGAAGGATTGGGTCCAGAGAGGCTCAGGCAGAGAGAGATAAGAAGAGGCAAGCACGAGCAGAGAGACAGAAGAATTTCCCACGGAAATAGGAACACGGAGAGAGGGAAAGACGGCCAGGATTTAGAGAGAGACCGAGAGACAGAGAGAGAGAAAGAGGATTTAGGGAGAGACCCCCCCCCCAGAAAGAGGGAGGAGGGAACACACGACCTACAGAAGGGTAGTGAGACCAAGACCCAGACAGGGTCACAGGATGAGTGACAGACACAGATGGGGGGAAAAACACCCAACAACCAGAGAAACAGAAATCCTCAGAGACAAGAAGGAAAAAACGACCCACTCAGAGACTGCCCGGCATCCACGGAGAGCAGCAGCCATAGAGAGCGACGCCCCCAGCGGGACACTCAGACGTAGAGCTGCACGGAGGCCTCCGGAGGGGAGTCAGGACTCAGGTGGCGGCGGAGAGAGTGAGGCGCCAAGCCTCCCCGCTCGCCGGCGGATCCCAGAACCGCAGGAAAAGTTTCTGGGTGGAAGCAGAGCGGCGCCGTCAGAGACGCAGAGATCCGAGAGGGGTCGCAGTGGGCTACGGGGAGCCTCAGAGGCGCCCGAGTCCGGAAGGAAGGCGGGCCAGGCGACAGATTGGGGTGGGGGAGGGCACGGCTCCCAGGATGCCCCCCCCTTTCCGCCAGCCCCCGAGGCGGAGCGGGGGTGCGCACGTGTATATGTGTGTGTGTTGTGGGGGGGGCGCGTTAGGAAGAGGATATTTGGACATTTGTCCTGTGTTCAGGGAGGGGAACGCCTTTAAGCAGAAACCCCGCCCCTCGGTCGTCATGGCAACGCCTACCCCCACCCCGGGCTCCCACATTTCAGCAGGTGCCGGAGTCGGAGCTCCCACCACCGCCGCCCGTGCCTCCGGCTGCGCGCGCCCCTGCCCTAGGCTCTGCGCTCCGCTCGCCCGCTCCCTTTGGGCGCGCCCGAGGGCCGCGGCCGGTGCCGCACGCTCGCTCCTGGAGGTGCCTCACCCCTCTCCTCCCTTCCTCGGGATCTCCCCGTGGCTCCTCGGCTTTCCGGAGTCTCCGGCTCCTCGCCCTTCCACCTGTTCCCCCAGAAAGGCAGGATCCTGGTCCCTGCGACGTTCTTGGGGCCATGGCAGGCCTGGGCCCCGGCGGAGGCGATTCAGAGGGCGGGCCCCGGCCCCTCTTTTGCAGAAAGGGGGCTCTGAGGCAGAAGGTGGTCCACGAAGTCAAGAGCCACAAGTTCACCGCTCGCTTCTTCAAGCAGCCGACCTTCTGCAGCCACTGCACTGACTTCATCTGGTGAGGGAAGGGGGCTGGGGGCTTCAGGGACGAGGGGACCAGGGGTCGAGGCCCCCCTGTCACACCAGATTCCTGAGTGATGAGGAAAAAGGGGGCTCTGTGGTTCAGGCTTCTAGTCCCAGGGCAGGAGGGCTCTGGGAGTCAAGACTCCTGGCGCTGAGGGAGGAGGCGCTGAGGGTCCTGGGCTCCTGGGTCTGAGGGAGGAGGCGCTGGGCGCCGGAATTTCTGGGCTCTAGAAAGAGGAGGCAGCTATAGGGCTTAGACTCTTGGCTCCCGAGGGAGGAGGGTCAGAGGCCGCCTATAGGGCTGGTAGATGTGAGGGGATCCTGGTCGCCCTTTTCTCTACTGACCCCGGATCCTTGACTCTTGCAGGGGAATTGGAAAACAGGGTCTGCAATGTCAAGGTAAGAGCTGGCGACCTGGACTCCTGGGACCCTCAAGAGGGTGGATGCTGGGGCCCCACAGTTGAGGCTCCTTGACACACGTGTTCTCTGGTCCCCAGAGAAGCGCGGGGGAGCCCGGGGCGGGGGGTGTGGCAGAGACACAGCCTGTGGTGGGGAGGGATCTCTGGTGGAGGGGCCACCGCGGAGGTGGTGCTGGGGGCCCCTCCCTTGGCCAGCTCCAGGTGGGGACAGATATTTGGAGAATCTGTTGCCATGGGAACAGGGAGATTTGGAAAAGGGGAGCTGAAGGGGGGGCTGAAGATGCCAAGTCAGAGCCCCACCCCCAGGCTGCCGTCACCATGACAACATCAACCGTCCTAGGCAGGGGCAGGCCGGGTGGGGTCACCAATGAGCGGGTGGGGACCGGGTGGGGCCGGCAGTTCTGGGGGGCGGAAAGGGGGGGCGAGTCCTAAAGCACCAGCTGCCACTCTGAGAACAGAGTGAGTCAGGGAGCAGGGCGGCCGCAGAGGCGCCCCCAGAGGCGCCCCCAGACTCACTTCTGCCCAAGTTGCAGCTCCGTTCTGTCCGAGGACATCCCCCTGCGCTCTTTCTCTTTTCTCTACCTCCTTCTCTCCTCGCTCTTTCCTCTCTTTCTGTGGCCTGGGCTCGGGTCTGTCTGTGGGATCCTATTTGCTCTCTCTTTCCCTGTCTTTCTGTCTCTGTGTGTATGTTCTGGTCTCTCTGTGCTCTGTTTCTCTCTCTCTGATTCTCTGCATCTGTTTCTGTCTTTGCCTTGAATTTCCATCTCCTGGTCTCTGTGTCTCTCTTTCTCTGCTTGTGAAGCTTCCCCTTTGATTTACTCTCAGTTGAACTCTGTATGGGGTCTGTCTGTCTCTCTCTCTCTCTGGTTTTCTTTCTGTCAGGGTCTCTCTCTCTCTCTCTCTCTCTCTCTGATTTTCTGTCCCTTGGGGTCTCTCTGTCTCTGTGATTCTCACCTTCAGTCTGCAGCTTTGTGGTTCATCGGCGATGCCACGAATTTGTGACCTTCGAGTGTCCAGGCGCTGGGAAGGGCCCCCAGACGGACGTGAGTGCCCAAACACCTGGTTATTCTTCCTCAGGCCGCGCCCCCTCCCTCACCCCCTAGGCGTCCGTCCCAATTTCTCCTGCTATTTTTAAGGCTGGGAGGGGAGGGGGGCTGGAGAGATAGAGAGAGCTAGTCTGGCCCAGATTCTCTGCCCTTGGCCTGGAAAGGGGGAATCAGAGAAGACTGAGACAGGCTTGGGACACAGGTGGGGGACAGAGAGAGGCAGAGGTGAGGGAACCAAAGACTGGCACTGGAAGAGGTAGGTAGGCTGTGAGCCAGTGCTCAAGACATTTAAAACTAGAATGCTGAGGGACAGAGGGAGAGAAATATTGATGCAGGCACCGAGATCCTGAGATAAGAAGAGAGGGAATCTCAAAGATGCAGAAAAAGATAGAGACCCAGGGAGAGAGACAGTTAGAGAGAGAGAGAGTCAGAACAGAGGCAGCAAAACACAGGAAGCAGAAAAAGAGGACCTGAAGAAACTGCAAGAAGCAGAGACACACAGGAAGATAGAGGTACAGATACCTAGAGAGAGACCAGAATAGAAAATGGTGGGTATGGAAAACAGCTGAGGTTCTGAGAGGAGGTCCAGGGATCCAACAATACACATGCGCGCACACGCACATATGCAACTCCTCGTGTGCACACACGTGCACTTACAGATCCCCATGCTCCCATACAGGTGCATACACAGACCCCACGTGCACACACACACCTGCATATACAGATCTCCATGGGCGCACACACCTGCCCACATATACAGAGCTCCCATGCACACACACGTGCATATACAGACCCCCCTTGCACACACATATTGCATATGCAGATTCCCCTATGTGCTCACACCCCTGCATATACAGACCCCCGAGGCACACACAGACCTGCACGTGCAGATCCTCATGTACACACGCACACACCTGCACATGCAGAGCTCCATGTGCACACCCACCCACCTAAATATAAAGATCTCCATATGCGCAGACACCTGCATATACAAATGCCCTGTGTGCAAGTACATGTGCACATGCAGACCTGCATTTGCACACACACACACATACAAACTCCCCATGTGCACACATAACCACCTGCATGCCACACGCACACATCATGCGTATATAAATCCCCATGTGTCCACACATGTGCATACAGTTTTTTATCTGTACACACATCGATACCTACAATTTCTCTTTCCCTCCCCACCCCCACTTTAGGGCTCACGGAAACAGCCCCTCCCTGACCCCTCCTTCACTTCCTGTCTGGCTGTGGGCCTCTCTTCTCTGAGCCTCAGCCCCCTGCTCCCTCACCTCCCTTATAAAGTGGGGCTGACCGTCTTAGGGTCCACCGACAGAGCTTTCTGCAGGGATGGAAATGTCCCGTGTCTGTGTGTCCAATACTGAAGCCACTGCCGTACTTCCAGTGAGCACTGAAGAGGGACTATCGTCACCGAGGAAGAGAAATCTAAGTTCCATTTTGTTTGAATTGATTTAAACTTAAATAACCACGTATGGTTAGTGGCTACCACATGGGACAATGTAAATCTAGACATCCCAGTTTGGGCAGTTTAATGAAAGCAGATGGGTTAAGTGTCTAGCCCAGGGTTTGACACGGAGTTAGAGATGGCGTTATCATTAGTAGATAGAGAAAGAGGCAGAGAGAGAAAGAGGGAGAGCCACACACACAGAAGTCTATGAGTAATTTTGCCAGCTTGTCAGGTGGAGAAAATGGAAGTTTCCATGAAGGATGTGACTTCGTAGAACATAAATTGAGCATCACTGACTACCATCACCTATAGGTGCTATTGATCAGATGCCTCACCTGCCCCCCCTCTCCTCCCAACGCTACTTCTGATTTGCCCAGTGTTCGTTGCACACACTCATCAGGTGTTGTGCATACAGCATAGAATGGGATCTGCACAACAGCTTCTCAGCAGGGGCCCCTAAGCCAGAACACCTGGGCTTGAATCCCAGCTCCACCACGTGCTGGTTCTGTGACCTTCCGAAAGGTAGCTTGCCTGTCAGCGCCTCTTGAATTCCAGTTTGTCACATGGAAAATGAGGAGGATCGGCATGCCTACCTTGTAGGATTGTTTTGAGAACTAAGTGAGTCAAACACTTGGCAAGAGACAAACCATTATTGTCATTAAAACTATTATTGTTACTGATGATGAAACAGAGGTAAATAGTAAAGGAGGAGTCTTTCCTCTACATACCGGCTTTTTTTCCCTTCTTCTTCTGAATGCGTTTGATTTCATAAGTAACCTGGATCAAGGATGATGGCTTCATTTAGTCTTCACAAGACCCCTTGCAGGGAGGGTCCCCCCCTCCTCCCATTTTATACGACGGAAACTTGGATCTCTGGAAGGGATTGGAGGAGCCCACCCAGCTGGCTAGTGGGCGCAGTAAATATGTGGGCCCTGATCCATCTAATTGGAGCCCCGGCACTGTCACCCTTTGGATAAGTGACTTTCTTTTTTTTTTTTTTTTTAAATATTTTATTTATTTATCTTTAGAGGGGAAAGGAAGGAGAGAGGAAGGAAACATCAATGTATGGTTGCTTCTGGTGCATCCCCTGCAGGGAACTGACCCCTGCAGGAAACTGGCCTGCAACCCAAGCATGTGCCCTGACTGGGAATCGAACCGCGACCGTCTGGTTCGCAGGCCCGCGCTCAATCCACTGAGCTACACCAGCCAGGGCTTGGATAAGTGACTTTCACCTTGAGGATAATACCAGCTTCTCTCCATAGGGTGCTTGTGTGCCAGTCACCCTGCTGGAGGGCTTTCACGCACGCAGCATCTCAATTGGTCCAGCAGGAATCCTTTGATTCGGGATCCGCTGAGCATCTTTAGAAGCCCAGAGCACTGCAATAGATCATGGCAGCCACCAACACCTCCTGTCACGCCACCCAAGTATTATTCAAAATAGGGTCCCCGCTGAGTTGCCAAATAAAAAAAGTCCAGGAGTATCCTGAATTTCCACCTTTGGGTAACTTTTGCAGTGCATACTTCACCAAAGGCAAATATCAAATGCTTTAACACTCGGTTCTTGCTGGGGGTGGACGGAGCGTGCTTTTCTGGTGCCCTAAATTCTTGCTTAACTGGACTCTAGACAGTTAGCATTGCTTCAAGATGTAGCTCCTTTATTTCCACTCAGCAGAGAGGGATGCTAAGGCTTGAAAGTGGGCATGAACTTGTCCCAAATCACACAGCTGGGAACTGGCCTAGCTCTTATTGAAACCCAGGGCTATGCTATGAGGGGACTGCAATAAAGTCACTAATAATAACCCCAGCAGTAAGTACCAGTAGTGAGCACATTTAGCACCTTAGGCTCTGCTGTGTGGTTTACACGTAATCTTTCATGAAGGATGCCTGGGGCCCTGTACCAACAGGCCAGATCTCCATTCCACCAGGGGCTCCGAGAAGGCAGGTATCTGGGCGGACAGTGACAGAGGCTGACAGTGGTCTGTCACAGGTTCACAGTGGCCCTCAAGTTCTCAAAGACCAGCTTGTGTGAGGTGGAGGGGTGGGGGTAGGGATTATGAGACTTTGGAAGCCCCACCTCCTTTGGGTTTGTCCCAAATGCCACCTTGTTAGTGACGGCTACTGGTTGATCATTATTTCAAATTTCAACACCCCCCCCCGCCACACACACACACACACACAAACACACACACACACACACACGCGCGCCTGACAGTTCCTTACCTTTTCCATTTCTTTCCAGAGCACCTATTACCGTCCATCACAGAATATAATGTATTCATCACGTTTATTTTCTGTGTACCTCTGCTAGAAAGCAAACGCCATGTGGACGGGAGGTTTTGTTTGTTTTGTTCACGGCTGGGTCCCGAAACCCAGAAAGAACCGTGCCTGGCACACAGTAGGCGCTCCATAAATGCTGTAGTGTGAATGAGGGAGGCGGAGCACCAGCAAGACCGGGAGAGCCAGGCGGAAGGAGGAAGAATACAAAGGGCTACTCCCCTTGCGTTCCAGTCACCCTTGCCGCCCCCTCCGACTGACTCCTCTGTGCTCCTAGGACCCCCGGAACAAGCACAAGTTCCGTCTGCACAGCTACAGCAGCCCCACCTTCTGCGACCACTGCGGCTCCCTCCTGTATGGGCTGGTGCACCAGGGCATGAAATGCTCCTGTGAGTATTTCTGCTCCAGCCAGAACTTGGCTCTTCTGGGGCCCCTGCGAAAGCGCAGTGGGGATGGAGTCGGGGGTCCCAGCGGAGGCCTGAAGGGCTACCCCAGTTTTGTTCTTCCCCCACCCTCCACCCAGGCTGCGAGATGAATGTGCATCGGCGCTGTGTGCGCAGCGTGCCCTCTCTGTGCGGTGTGGACCACACCGAGCGCCGCGGGCGTCTGCAGCTGGAAATCCGGGCTCCGACTGCAGATGAGATCCACGTCACCGGTGAGGCCACGCCCCTTTGCCCCAGTCCGCGGTGCTGGCTCCCGGACTGGGAAGGCCACGCCCCTCTCGATGACCACGCCCACCTCTAGAAAGACCCCGCCCACTCCGGGTCCCCCCCCCAAGAGCAGCTAGCACCCCCCGGCCACGCCCCTTCTAGCTGGCATCCCAGTCTCCAGCCTGGCCTCTACCAACTTTTTAATGACTTTTTGAGGCATCATGGTCCTTGAGAGGGAGGGGTAAGAGAAGTCCTGCTGATAGGGTCAGGTCCTGACTCCTGGGTCCTAAGGGAGGAGACTCTGATTCCCGGGTCAAAGGTCTTTATGCCCGGTCTTCTGGTACGGGAGAAGTAAGAGATCAAAGGCATCTGGGGCCAGAGGAAGGCAGCTAAGAGCATGGAAATGTTGATGCTGACCGGGGGTGGGCCAGGGGCCCTCTGCCTGCATCTCTAACCCGATTTGCCCTCCTTCACCTCCCCGCCCAGTCGGCGAGGCCCGTAACCTCATCCCGATGGACCCCAATGGTCTGTCGGACCCCTACGTGAAACTGAAGCTCATCCCAGACCCTCGGAACTTGACGAAACAGAAGACCCGGACAGTGAAAGCCACGCTGAACCCTGTGTGGAACGAGACCTTTGTGTTGTGAGCCTCAGATACGGGGGAGGCCGTGATGGCTGACAGAGAGTGATCTGAGGGTCCAGGCAGCTCACAGGACACCCAGGGAGCAGCTGGTGGGAAGAGTTAGGACAGAGGAAAACACCCAAAAAAGAGCAGGAAAGGATGATGGGAGAAGGGAAGGGAGTGACTGGGAGAGAGGAATGAGATACAGAAGCTAAGAGACAGGCACCTGTGTATTTAATGTCCATGGAATTGTACCACGTGAAAGTGAGACAGAGACCAGGGAGAGAGGGACAAGAGGGAGGGGAGGAGAGAGACTCAGACAGAATGGAAGGGGTTGGGAGCAAAGAGGTGGTGGGTGGGTGGAAATGGAAGAAAGAGAGGCCAACTGAGAGAAAGACAGAGGACCTCGGAGTAGGACAGAGACCTGGAGACAGGGATGGGAAGGAGCCAAGAATGAGGGATGAGGGAACGCGCTCGGGGTCCAGTGGGGAGGGAGAGATGGAGAGAGAGCTACCCAGGTGTACTTAGGGTCCTGGTGTTGGGAGAGGGAACCCGTAGGTGAGGACCGCGGGTGGGAAGATGCCTCACAGAGCAGGAAACAGACCCGCTTGCCTGCCAGGTTGGCCTTTTCCTGCAGCAGCGAGGATGGGGAGCGAGGGAGCCCGCAGCTGGGCCCCTCACTTCGCCCCCTCCCCCCCCAGCAACCTGAAGCCTGGGGACGTGGAGCGCCGGCTCAGCGTGGAGGTGTGGGACTGGGACCGGACCTCCCGCAACGACTTCATGGGCGCCATGTCCTTCGGGGTGTCAGAGCTGCTCAAGGCGCCGGTGGACGGCTGGTGAGGGCCAGGATGGGGCGGGCACCAGCATCTAAACCTGCGTGTGTGTGTCGTCTTCCTCCTCCGGGCCAATGTCCTCCTCTCTCCCTGCGCCTCGCTCTCTCCTTATCTCACTCTTTCTCTCCATCCCTGTGTCTGTCTCTCTGTGTCTCATTCTCCCTTCGGATGTCTCTGCCTCTCCATGGTTCCCCCCTCCACACCTGGCCCAACCATCTCCCTGCTTCCTGCCTGGCTCCGGTCTCCGTCTGCATGTCAGGTACAAGTTGCTGAACCAGGAGGAGGGTGAATATTACAATGTGCCGGTGGCTGATGCTGACAACTGCAACCTCCTCCAGAAGTTTGAGGTACTGGGACCCTGGCTTCCCCATGGAAAGGCCTGCCCAACCCTCCTCAGTTCGGAGCTGGCCTTTCTCAAATGCTGCTGCTGGTTGCCCACTCCTGGGACTACAATTCCCAGAAGACCGTGGAGGCTCCTTTCCCTGCTTTTCTAGGGAATTCCTGCCTCAGGGCCTGATGGGAATTCAAGTTCCTATCCATCCCTGTGGCTTGGGAGCTTGGGGAGCCCGACCCCCTCCCTCCTCCAGGGCAGTTGCCTCCTTCTCTGTGGCTCTGACTCTGGCTTTCTTCCCACCCTTCCCCAGGCCTGTAACTACCCCCTGGAACTGTATGAGGTGAGTGGAGCTGAGGCCTGCAATGGAAACAGTTTCATTTTTGGGGTCTGTGTATCTCTCTCCCCTAATATCTATCTTCGTGTCCACACACATGCACTGAGCATATACTGGTGGCAAGGGTTATGCTTGCTGAGTAGTCTTAGGTGAATCTGACTCTCAGGCAACTTCCCCCGGTAGGGACACCACCACAGATATGATAACCCCAGGATGCTGTACTAAACCAGAGCCCAGGGCACTAAAGAAGTAAGAGGAGGCACTAATCCAGTCTAGGGGGGGAAGGTGGTCAGGGAGGACTTCCTGTAGGAGGTGCCACTGAAATCGATCCTCACGGTTTTCTTTATATTTATCACCGTGGCCTCTTTCTCATCCATTTATTTTCCCATTCACTAAACACCTCTTTCCGAAGGTGTAACATAAGCCAAGAGTATAATCAAGCCGTTGCCTGAGATCTCTTCTTTCAGTGTAAAAGAAAGTTACCAATAGAGAAATTGACCACCAGGAGAAATGTGGTTGATACGGAGAGCCTCAGGCTCTAGGGAGGCCCTGGAAGTCCCTGGCACTGCCTGGGAGAATCAATCAGAGAAGGCTTCCCAGGGGCCTGAGTCCTGGAGGACGTGCGGGATTCCCCAGGCAAAGAAGAGAGGCAGCAGATTACCAGGCCAGACAAAGGCAGGCTTTCTCCCTCATGTATTCGTCCATAAAACATTTTGTTGATCTCCTCTGTGGGTAAGGCATGGCCCAGGTCCCTGGGGACAGAGCCACAGACGAGAGAGAAAAAAAAGTTCCCGCCCCCATGAGGCTTAACACTGAGAAAGATATTAAACAAAATACAGTAAATGATAATATGTCAGAAAGCAGTGAGTGATGTGCAGAAAACCAGACATGGAAGAGGGTAGGGAGTGCCCCTGGAGACGTTTTTGCGATTTTAACTGCAGTAAGCCAAGAAGGGTTCACTGAGAAAGCACCACGTGGCAAAGAGGTATGGGAGGTGAGAGAGAAAGACAGAGAAAGCGCCATGTGGAGATTGGAGAAGAGACTTCCAGGCAGCAGGAACAGCACGTGCAAAGGCCCTGAGGTGGGGGCAGGCCTGCAGTGTCTACTTCACAGCAAGGAAGACAGGCTGGGTGGGGGTGGGGTGCAGGAGATGAGGAAGTCCGAGAGGGAAAGTCCGGGGTGTGGGCCCCTTGTGACTCATTGGGGAGATTTTGGCTTTTAAACCTAGTGAGGGCCTCAGACGAGGCCTCAGTTGGTTTCGATTTGAACGAGATGACTGCCTCTGTGCAGAGGTCAGACGGTGGGAGGCAAAGGTGGGAGGAGGGAGAAGGCTGCGTGTTGTGACCACACAGCTGGGAGCAGCTGGCCCAGGGCACAGCGGTGGAAGGGATGCTCGGATTCTGGGTCTGGTCTGAAGGTTGAGAGATACATGTTGCATTCAGCACTGGTCTCCAGAGATGGTCATCCATTCAACACCCTGTTGCTGAGACCTCCTGTGTTGCAAGCCACGTGCTGGGTGATGGCGGAGAGACAGAAAGCAGGGAGATACAGTCTGGCTTTAATAGATTTTGCTTTCTGGCTTTGCTTCTTATCCTCTGTGTGACCTGGAGCGAGTTACTTAACATCTCTCTGCCAGTTTCCTTTTCTTTAAAATGGGGGTGGAGTGGGGTGATAACAGGGTTTACCAGAGGATTAATGCCATATAATAAGTTCTCTAAGGGTTAGTTAAACAATAAATAAACCCTCTGGCTCTGGAAAGTCATAGAAAGGTCTTAGGTCAAGGAAACAACTTTTATTTTCTCTCCATCTCTCCCCATCCTTTTCATTCATGCAGTCTCTCTTAGGGGCAATCCCCCCCCCCCCCCCGCTTAAACCAGTCAGGGCTCTGACTACCTCTGGGTCTCTCCCCTTTCTCACAGAGGGTGCGGATGGGTCCTTCTTCCTCTCCCATCCCCTCCCCCTCCCCTAGTCCCACCGACCCCAAGCGCTGTTTCTTCGGGGCAAGCCCTGGACGTCTGCACATCTCTGACTTCAGCTTCCTCATGGTTCTAGGAAAAGGCAGTTTTGGAAAGGTCGGATTCCTGGGGCTCTGGGGGAAGGGGAGAATATGTGGAGGGCGGTCACATTTCTGGTCCTTAGAGAGGAATAGGAGGGGAGGGGCACTTGGCTAACTGAGCCCGCAAAGAGGGTTGGATGGGGCCTCTGGGATCCCTGGAGAGGAGAGACATAAACAGGTGGATTGCTTTCCCCGAGGGGGTGGTTGGCAAAGTCAGAGCACCAGATAGATCCCTTGTGAGGGAGAGGAAGGTCCTGAGATTTTGTTTCTCTGTGTCCCCGAAAGGGACAGGAATGCAGGGGCCTGCATCCCCTGGGGTTCCCAAGACAGACTGAGCTTTTTGTGCGTCTGTGCCCAGGTGATGCTGGCTGAGCGCCGGGGCTCCGATGAGCTCTATGCCATCAAGATCCTGAAGAAAGACGTGATCGTCCAGGACGACGATGTGGACTGCACCCTGGTGGAGAAACGGGTGCTGGCTCTGGGGGGCCGAGGCCCAGGAGGCCGGCCCCACTTCCTCACCCAGCTCCACTCCACCTTCCAGACCCCGGTAAGGACAGAGCGGGTGGAGGCTGGCTCTAGAGGCCTGCCTCATCCCTGCCGAGATGGATCAGGCGCTTGCTCCAGGATTCTGAGCTATGGCAAGAGACCAAAGAGCTTTCACCGACTCGGAACAGGCTTGGCCAGATGGATGGGGTCCTGAGTGGGTGTGGCCGGGCAGATGGTTCCTGTGTTTAAGCCCCAGCCAGCTTGGTCTTGAGCGTTGAGTGGGTGTTTCTGAGTAAAGGATTGTTGAGTAAAGGAATGCGTGGAGGAGAATGTGTTCTGAGTGGGTGTGCCCAGAATAGGGCTCCGAGTGACGAGGTTGTCACTCTTGGATTCTGAGGGAAGGAGGTTTTCTCAGGATGTGGGATGGGACAAGGGGTTTGAACCATCAGGGGTTTGAGAGGGTGTGAAGCTACTTCCAAGAACTCTGAATGGGTGCACCCAGCCTCCTGAGTTTTGAATTATTAGCATCATCAGTAGTAGGTGAGGCCTGGACAACAGGTGGCCAGAACTGCATATGGGTGTGAGTGGGTATAAAAGAGGTTTCGGATCCCAGGGATTTCCAGCGGAGGGTGGACTTCAAGCTTCAGTTCTGAGAGGAGGGACCAGAACAGCTGTCAGAGTAACAAGGGATGGGGCACGTGGAGATTCTGAGATTGCCTTGTTAGATCTTCGGGCCCCCCCCCAGTGGGCGCGGCCAGTTGCTCTGGGTTTTTGATTGGGTGGGCCCCAGCCATTCACGGTTGTCTCCAACAAGTAGGAATTGACCGTTACTTAAGTGCTGCGTGCACAGGCTGACAAGCACCCCCCGATGGGCGTGTCCTCGCCTCTAAACCCCGCCCACTCCCCCCAGGATCGTCTGTATTTTGTGATGGAGTATGTCACCGGGGGCGACTTGATGTACCACATTCAGCAGTTGGGCAAGTTTAAGGAGCCCCATGCAGCGTAAGTCTCGGCCAAGGTGAGGGTGGAGGAAAGCTGGAAGGGGGTTGGATCCAGCCATTGACCTCTGTCTCTCCACCTCCTTCTCTAGGTTCTACGCAGCGGAAATTGCCATCGGCCTCTTCTTCCTTCACAATCAGGGTATCATCTACAGGTGAGCAGTCCCATGCCCTTCCATGGAGGGGATCAGGCCCCTAGCGGGGAAGGGGTTTGAACTTACGGATCTAGCCCACTGAACTCTCTGCATTCCTACTGGACCCGCCCCAAACCACTAGGGACCTGAAACTGGACAACGTGATGCTGGATGCGGAAGGACACATCAAAATCACCGACTTCGGCATGTGTAAGGAGAACATCTTCCCTGGGACCACGACTCGCACCTTCTGCGGGACCCCAGACTACATAGCCCCAGAGGTAACCCCAGCTCTGCTGCCCTGGGCGCTTGCTCTCCAAGGCTGCTGAGTGGGTGTGGCTGGTTGTCTAGTATTCATAATGCGGGGGACCTGACCCTGGGGTCTTTCCATGAGTGGGGGGGGGGCGTTCTAATGGAGAGCGGCGGCAGAGAGGTCTGTGCGCTGAGCATTCGAAGTGGGTGGAGCTGGGTCTTTAAGTAGGCGAAGTGGGCGGGACCTGTGGGTGAACCTTCTAGAAGAGTGAGACCAGCCCCTAGGAATTCCGAGAGAACAGGGCCTGTTACTGGACTACTCTGAGGAGGTGGAGACGATTTCCAGTTAGTCTGAGTGGGTGGGGCCCATCCCCCCAGAACACCAAGCCCGTGTCTTCCGAATGTTTCCAGGGGGCAGAGCGTGCCCGGGCTTTGTAAAGGGGTGGGGCTAAAGATCTGACTGCACCTATAGATAGTGTTGGAGGAGGAGGTGCTGTTGGTGGCGGCCATTCATGACCTTCCCAGGTGAGTCCATGCTAGCGCCCACGTGACCAAGGTCAGTGGTTTCAAAACCTGGCTGGTCACAGAGTCACCTGGGGAGGCTTTGAAACACACACACACACCTGTTCCTGCCTCTGACTCTGGCCTGTTGAGGCTGGGATTCTTCGGGGCTGGAAACATCTATTTTTATTTAAACAGCCCCCTGGGTGAATCTGAAATGCATCCAGATTTAAGAATCTCTGGTCTCTGAAATTCAGCCCTGTGCACCAGTACTGTAAGAAGAGGGTCCAGTTACCTAAATATTCTCGATGCGTGGGACTTGGCCCTTAGGTTGTCCTTTTATTTGGGACCAGAGGAATAGCCTAAGTAGGTAAAGTTTGTTCCGCAGATCTCCCAAAGAACAGAGCTCTGGCCACCGTATTCTCGGTGGGGAGAGTTTGTGCTGAATACTCTCAAAGCGGGTAGGGTGCCCAGGGGTTGAAGCCAGAAGAGCCCTATGCGTCTTAAAGCACAAAGCATGAATTCTTGCCTTCCGTTCTCCCTCCTCCCTCCCCTAAATAGATCATTGCCTACCAGCCCTATGGGAAGTCTGTCGACTGGTGGTCCTTTGGGGTTCTGCTGTATGAGATGTTGGCGGGACAGGTAAGGGAAGCTGGGGAGAAGCCGACCTGGCTAAAGGCAACACGAAGGGGCGCACCACCTGTTACCTGGTCTTTATCTCAGGAAAAACCTGGGAAGAAAGTTCTGTGTAGTCTAAGGACGTGCTTAGAGGCTGGGAAGGTCGAGCCAGTGAGCGCTGTCCGTGGTTCTGAAGCGTCGTCTTCCCACTGTGCTCTGGACCCCTTCGCAAAACAGTGGTTTCAGAGGCACGAAGGAGCCCTGGCTGGCGTGGCTCAGTGAATTGAGTGCCGGCCTCCAAACCCGATCAAATGCACAAAGTAAAAATAGGGTTACAAAAGAAACCAATCCTGTTACAATATATCACCAATACTTTAAACGTTTACTCTAACCAACTACATAAGTTTAATTGCAATGTATACAGTTACCTAAATGTTAAACATTGGGGTGTGGACATATATGTGGTGTCCTACTAGTAAACTAAATAGTAATACCTTGCTGGGATAGGAAGTAAATAGGAAGATACACCAGTGATCTTGAAGTGGAGATAACTGATATTTTGAGGTATCTGCAAGTCTAATGTGGATATATATATATATATACACACACACACACACACACATATACATATGTATAAGCATATATATATATATATGCTTTCTGTTGGTGATAAAGCCACAAGTATTGCTGTTATGGCTTGTTGCCTACATTCATAATTGAAGGGAATGCTAAATTCCAGCTAGGCATTAAAAAAAAAAGATGCACTTTCCCCACCCAAGTTCATGGGCACCTTCAATTGTTCAAACACCCTCTAGACCCCACATGAAGAATCCATGCCTGGACGTTGCCCTTCCTCACCCCAGAAACGTGGAGACCTGTCATCCAACCAGAATGCTTGTGTAGCTTTTCCTGCCTGTTTTCTCTGTCTTCTAGTTGAGTGACATATTGCCTCATTCACGCCCTGCTGATTTACATAACAGATAGAGAGAGAGAGCAGCAAAGAGGTGCTGAGAGCCCGACGCCTCAGACAGGAAATCAAAGCATCGGGGGTGGGGTGGGGGGGTGGGGGGTGGGATGAGGTGGGGAAAGATAAAGCTTTGGTGGGTAGCTCACATTTTTTCCTAGGAAGTGTGTGGGGGTCTTGTGTTTGTGATGGGGGATGAAGGTGTGGAAGGTGGGGAGAAGCAGTCCACCAAGCCTCGGACTTAGTAACCCCTCTATTTCTTAGCCCCCCTTTGATGGAGAAGATGAGGAGGAGCTGTTTCAGGCCATCATGGAACAAACGGTCACCTACCCTAAATCACTCTCCCGGGAAGCCGTGGCCATCTGCAAGGGGGTGAGAACCCTGACTCCTGGCTTGTCATCCAGGGCTTCCCACACAGTGTCTCCGTGCACATTAGAAAGTGACTCCCGCTGCTCAAGTCACTTGACATCCGTCTGCTGGACAAGTTCATGTCACAGCAATTTTGTTAGAATGACACTTTACTGCCCACTGCCACCTCCAGTTCAAGAGTGGCCTCTGTCTTATCCTCTTCTGCTGCCCCCACTCCCCAGCTCACTACAGGGAGGGCTGGACGCCAGGGCTTGCCTCTCCAGAACCAGGTGGGTCAGATGCACCACCTCCCTCCACCACGGGTCCTCCTGCGGGATCCTGGGCGAGTCCGTGAAACTCTGGGAGCCTCGGTTTCCTCTTCCGGGTTACAGAGTCAATGCAGGTGGAAGAGCATAGCCTGTAGCAGCTTTACCCCAGGGGTCGGCACACTTCTGCCCCTGGCTTCTCTCTCCATGCCTCTCTGACTGTCTCTCTCCGGTTTCTGTCTCACCCCTGTGCCTGTGTCTGCCTGTGACGGGGCTTTCTGTGTCTCTCCCTTTCCTGTGTCCTTTGGAACCTGTCTGCCTTCTTGCATCTCCGTTGCCTTCTTCCCCCGACTCATACGTATGCACACACACACACTGGCTCTCTGTCTTTGTCTGGATTTCTTTCCTCCAACTTTTCTGACCCTCCTCTCTCTGAGGGTCTGTCTCCCGGGTCTCTCTGTCCTCTGTTCTGTTGCCTTCATTGTGTATGTTCTCTGGGTCCCTACCCCCACTTTGGGCTCTTCTCTCTCTCAATCTCTTATTTCCCATTTTTGGGGGGTCTTCAATCTCTCTTCCTGTCCCCCCATGCCATCCCTCTCTCTGCTCACTCCTCCACTCTGGGATTCTTCCCTTGTCCTCTTCTTCCCTTTCTGGGTCTGTCTCCATCTTTCCCTGAGCCCCTGTCTTCATACCTGGTCTTTGTTCTTGTCTCTGGGGTTTGTCCCCTGGGTCCCCTTCCCCCTTTCTCTGGGTCTCCCACCTCTCTCCCTCTTTCCTTCTACTCCATCCATCCCCTTCCCTGATTCTTTCCCCGTCTCCTTCTTCTCTTTCTGGGTTTCTCTGGCCTTCACGCCCTGGTCTTTCCCTGGGTCTGTGGGCTTGGATCTCATCTACCCCATTCTCATTCCTTCTCTTTCTTCCCCTTTCTCTCTCCCCACCCTTCCTGTCCCCCCCCCCCCCGCTCTTCTGTCCCTGGACCTGTATGCTGGTTTCTCTCTGTTTCTGCGCCCTTGTCTCCCTCTCTCTCTTTCTTGTTCTCTGGGCTTTCCTGTCCGGGACTTGTCTGTCTGTCTCTCTGTGTTCCCCACAGTTCCTAACCAAGCACCCTGCCAAGCGCCTGGGTTCAGGGCCTGATGGGGAACCCACCATCCGCGCGCATGGCTTTTTCCGCTGGATCGACTGGGAACGGCTGGAGCGGCTGGAGATCCCACCTCCGTTCAGACCTCGCCCGGTAGGTCACCCACCAGAACAAAACCTTGTTCCCTGGGTATGGGGCACTCAGGAGCTCCAATACCCAAATGAGGAGGCGGAGCAGGGTTTTCCCTGGGGAGACCACTGAAGGGGGTGGGGGGGCACGTGGGGATGTGCAAGAATTTCGGAGGGGCCTGGAGATGTATTTGGGGGACAGAGACAGGTACCCAAGGAGCGACTAGGAAAATACCGTTTTCCTCCCGGTATTTTCCAGTGTGGCCGCAGCGGTGAGAACTTCGACAAGTTCTTCACGAGGGCGGCGCCCGCGCTGACCCCCCCAGACCGCCTAGTTCTGGCCAGCATCGACCAGGCCGATTTTCAAGGCTTCACCTACGTGAACCCGGATTTCGTGCACCCGGATGCTCGCAGCCCCATCAGCCCAGCGCCTGTGCCAGTCATGTAATCCCATCTGCCACCACTAGATGTCCCCACGGCTCCCTCCACCGCGCCAGCCTGGGCTGTACTTCACCATCTCCTTTTGACTTCTAGATCCTGCTCCCCAGCATTCTGGCCTCTGCCCCCTGGGGGCTAGGTGCCCTTTTCAAGCGTTCCTGGCATTCTCAACTCCATGCAGTTTCTAGAGCATCCCCGTGCTCTAGATTCGGCCGCGCTGAGCCCTAGTTTCTCACCCACCTCGGTATTCTGGATTCTGTTTCACCAGGTTCTAGAACCACCACGACCATCCCTACTCCATGGGGTTGTACACTCCATCTTGGTAGTTTCCTCCTCCCTCTCCTCCTCCCTCCTCTCCCTCTCCATCCACTTCCCCACCCCCTTTCCCCCCTTCTCGTTCTTCTTCCATTCTGGGAAACAGTCTCATGGGGTGGGCTGTTTCAGACTTGGGTTCCCAGACAAACCCCTACCTCCAAGGCCCTGCCCACCCCCACTTCGTTCTGGAGTAAGTGGGAGGCTGTGCCCCGATGCTCCAGTGCCCTCTGCCACACTCCGGGAATGCCTGGGGTGTGCGGAGGCTCCGTTCCCCGACTGTTCTCAACCAGCTTTCCTTCTAGACTCCCCCATCCTACACCCAGCCCAACCGCCTGCCGGGTGCATGGCTCCAGTTCTGCTCGGAACCCCGCCTCCACCCCGTGCCTGCCACTCTCCACTCTCGGGGACTCCCCGCCCCCAACTCCTCTTCTCTTTGCCTCTCCCATCCAGCCACAGCTGCTGGAGAATAAATTTGGGATGCTGACGCTGAGGTGTTTGGATGTTTTCTTCTAAGCTTGGAAAACGAAGGGTGTGCGGAGGTGGGACAAGGACTGCACATAGAAACAAACAGAGAGAGAGAGGATGGGAGGGGGACGGCAGAGAGAGAGAGAAAGTGCTGAGAGTCATCAAGGGACAGAAGATACCCACAGGATGAGAGCAAAAAACAGGGTCAGAGACAGACCCACAGAGAGGACCAAAGGGCACACGTGCCCAAGGAGGTGGAAATCCATTGAAAGCGTCATCAGGGAGAGACCCTGGGCCCAGAGACACAAGCAAGCACATACTCACCAAGAGACTCACACAAGCTCAGACACGCACTACACCCAGACACTGGGAAGTCCTGGGCGGGGAGATGAAAGGCAAGCCTCCCCCTGAGACGTCTGCCGATTCCATCGGAGGGCCTGACCCCACGACACAGAAACCTAAACGATCAGAACTTGCGACTGAGGCAGCAGGCAGACGGACGCGCCCTCCGGGCCTCCTTCCCCTGACCCAATTGCGAGTGGGGGGAGTGGAGAGGGTAGTGCAGATGGACTACACATCCCAGCAGACATCGCGGCGGTGGACCCTTCCCTCAGTGTTGCCCCTCGCCGCTAGTCCTGATGGGAAATGTAGTCCCTGGACGGCGCAGGCTGGTCGAATGGTGTGCCTATGTCTGTGTGTTTGGGAGGACTGAGCCCCAACGCTTCGCAGGCTCCTTCGGGGAGCCCCAGCGTCTCCTCGTTCCTCTTGGGATTCTGGGGCTCTGTCTCCGGAATGGATGCTGGGGCTTCCTCTGTGTCCCCTGGCACCACTGTGTGCCCTCCCCCTAGCCCGCTGCTCCCAGCCCCCCCGCCCCCCACCCCCCCCCGGCTCCGACCCTCGGCGGGCGGCCGGCCCCTTTAAGAGTGGCCCCGCTGACATCACGGCGGGGGGGTGGGGGTGCTGGCCCGGCTCCCGGCTCCGCGGCGGCGGCTGCAGGACCCGGCTTCACTCTGCGCCCGCCTGCTGCTCTGGGGGACCCCGGCCTGGGACGCCCCCTTTCGCTCCCTCCAGCCGTCCAGGCCCCACGCTCCGCCCCCAGCCCCAGCCCGCAGCAGGGGACTCCAAGGATTGCCCCTGCTGTCTCTCTCCCCCCAGGGTCTCTCTGTCTCCGTCTCTCCTTCTGTCTCTCTGTCTCCCTGCCTGGCTCCAGGCGCCTGGGTCTCAGCATCTCCCAGCCCGAGGCCTCCGAGCGCCCGGTGCGTCTTGCTGCCCCTGCTGCCTGGCCGGCCTCTCCACTTGCAGCGCCCCCGAGTCTCTGAGCCTGGGGAGCCGGGGCTCTGGGACCCACTCTCTGCCCCACCTTCTCTCTCTCTCTCTCTCTCTCTCTCTCGGTCTCTTTTAGGGCCCCCCTGGGTTTGCTCGTCTCCAGACCCGCGAGTCCCAGGACTGCTCAGCCTCGAGGTCTGGGCGCGCCCAGTCCGCTGCCGTCCCCCAGCCGCGCCCCCCCACCCCCACCCCGCGCGCCCCTGCTCCGCTCCCGTCGGCGCTCCGCTCGGTCCCTCCCGTCCCCTCCCCGCCACCCCCCACTCTCCAGCCCGCCGCCCTCCCTCCCGCATCCCCGCTCCCCCCCCGCGCCCCTCCCCTCCTCCGCGGCAGCCAATGAGCGGCCGCCGGTCCCAGCTCCCGGCGCCGTCCGCCGAGTGAGGCCGCGGGCGCGGGGGGTGGGGGGTGGGAGACCGGGAGGGGGCCGGGACGCCGGGCTCCGGGGCGGGGGCGGGGGGCGCGGGCGTCGGCGACCCCGGTGGCGGCGGCGGCGGCCGGGGGAAGCCGCGGGGCCGGTCATGCGGCTGCGGGGCCCGCGGCCCGGAGCGTCCGCCCAGCCCTGAGCGAGGTGAGCGCGAGGGGAGGGTCCTGCAAGGAGGTGTGGGGGGCGGGGGTCCCCCTCGAGGGGGCGGGGGCACAGGGGCTGGGGCTAGAAGAGGCCTGTGTGGCTCCGGGGTGGGGGGGCGGGGGCATTCCAGCGGTCAGGACGCCCGACTTCGGGAGGCTATGGGGCATGGAGGGACATTTGGGCCTGGGGACGGCGGGGTCCGGGGGTCCGGAGCAGCGGGGCAACTACACTCGTCGCGTCCGAGCCGAGGAGACCTTGCGCCCTGGGGAGGGTGCAAACCCGGTCCTCGAGGGAGGCGGTCCCGGCGCAGGGGGAGGACCTCGCCCGCTCAGAGCAGGATGTGAGTCTGAGAAGGGGTGCCGGGAAAGCGGGGGTCTGCCCCCCGTGAGGTCGAAGGGCCGTGGAGTTTGGACTCGGGTTTACAGAAGGGGGGACCTCGCGCGTCCGAACGCTGGAATCCAGGAGACTCTGGGGGGAAAGGAGAAGGAGGCTTCAGGCCTGGGGAGAGGGTCCCAAAGGGGAGAGGCTGGAAGCTGGCGGGGAATGTGGAGGGGCCGGGCTGGCCACGTAGAGTGAGGGGGAGTCGCAGCCACGGAGGAGGGGGGTCTCCGACCAGAAGGCGAGCTGCTGGGTGACCGCGAGCCGGGCCCCCGCCGGAGTCGGAGGCGCCAAGGGCGGGAGCTGAGGTCAGCTACCTGGGCGAAGGCAATCAGGGTAACTGGGTTTCCGCGGCTCGTTTCTGAGCTGAGCGGGCTGGAACGGGAGCAGGCAGCTGGCGGTCGAGCCCTGGAGCCACGGGACGGGGGATGGGAGGAAAAGCTGGTCGGCGCCCCGCCACACGCTCGGATCCCCGAGCCCTCCGGGAGGCTGGGGGTGGGGAGGCAGGGCGCTGGGTGCGCCAGGGAGGCTAGTGGCGAAAGTTGTTTGATTCCTTACTGGGGTCGGGGCAGAGTTTCAAGGCTACCAGCATTCTGGTTTTGTTTGTGTGGTTTTTTTTTTTTAAGTGGTGTCTCAAATCTTGGCTGCATTTGTTGGGCAGTGTTTAGGGATCTTAACTATCCTAGTTAAAAAGATGGTGAGGACTCTGGTATTCAGGGGCGTAGAGGCCTCTGGTTGAGATCGGTTGGGGATCCCCTAGGGATTTCCCCCAAATCACCAGACTGCTTAGTTTAGGGAAAAGCTCATGGTGGGGGGTGAGGGTGCCGGATAAGGAATGAGGAGCCCCCCAACTGGAATCTCCAGATTCCTGACTGGAAGTGGGAGGGGGCAGCTATGAAGAGGAGATCTCTTGTTTCAGCATTCAGAGTTCCAGGGACCAGAGTCCTAACGTGGGAAGTGGGGGTCCAGAACCTCTGATAGGGAATTTCTGGGTCATGCGATGGAAGACCAGGGAGATGGAGTTCTAGTCTTCCTGGTTGGGGTTTTAGGGTTTAGAGGACTGATCCCTGGTGTGAAGGAGGGTCACTTGTTTGACCGGAGCGTTCTGGCTAGAGTGCCGAGTTGGGGGTGGGGGGTGGGTGGGTTCCCAGAACATTGCTTTGATATTCGGGGGTCTTCATTCAAAATCCTGGCTCCAGGTGTCTGGGCCCAGTGTTTTGGGGATCCAGCAGCCTGGGATGGAGTTCCAGCGTCCCAGGTCCAGGGGCCTGCCTGGGCTTGGTGTTGGGGGGAATTAAGGTTCTGGAATCTCAGATTAGGGTACCAAATTGAGGTCAAGACCCAGGATCAGAGTCAGAAGGTCATGGGTCAAGTTCTTGGTGTTAGAATTGGGTGTTATGGATCAAGAGAAGAGTTTAAGAGATCAAATTTAAGTGGGGACCTCTGCTCAAGGTCTGAGGTAAGCCTGAGGTCAGGGGACCCAGGCTAGGGTATGGAGTTAGGGTCCTTCGTTGGTGACCCACTTGGGGGACTTCTGGTTTCTATTCAGGGACAGAGTCCTAAGGGGAGGGATCAGCAGATAGAGTCAGGATTCGGTGGCCAGGGTTAGGGCTTTTACACAGGTTACATTGCTCAGCATCCAGTGTTAACGTTTCAACCCTCGGGGTCTAGAGACCTAGGTCATGGCTGAGAGTTGAAGTCCCCGGCCCTTGTTGGAGTCTCGTATTCAAAGTTGGTGGCTTGCATCAAGGCACAGGGTCAAGGTTGTGGGATGTGCCTGGTCCTGGTTTTGGAGTGCCTGATCACCACAATAGCTCCTGAGTCACCAGCCCAGGCTCAAGGTTAGGGATTCTGGCGGGCTCTAGTGTCTGTGGTCAAGGTCTCAGGGTCAGGGCATGCAGTTCAGGCTGGAGGGCTTGGTTCTGGGGTCAAGACTCTAGAAACCGAATTCCTAGTTGAAGTCGTGACATTGGGCACCCAGGTCCAGACACATGGGTGGAACTAAGGTTCAGTCCCTGGATGTGGGCTGAAGATTACGGCTGGAAATCTTATCCTGGGGTTTGGCCGAGGGGTTGTCGGGTGTGGGGTCTCTGATCCAGAGCCAGAGCACAAGTGTCAGGTTTGGGAAGGCCAGTTCTAGGGTTGAAGGTCAACCATTGGTGTCACTGGTTCAAATCCAGGGAGGGAATCGTGGGTCAGGACACAGACGTCAGATTTGAGAGGTTTGGGGTCTGGTGTCTTAGTCCCAGCCCAGTGTCCAGGGTGGCTGCGTGGGGGTGAGGACTCTAGTTGGTCCTATCAGGCCTCCCCAAGGGAGCTCCGAATCCCCTCAGGCCCCGCAGGGCGCCCCCCGCCGCTGAGGATGAGTCACTGCAGCAGCCGCGCCCTGACCCTGCTGAGCAGCGTGTTTGGTGCGTGTGGCCTCCTGCTCGTGGGCATCGCCGTCAGCACTGACTACTGGCTGTACATGGAGGAGGGCACGGTGCTGCCACAGAACCAGACCACGGAGGTCAAGATGGCGCTGCACGCCGGCCTCTGGCGCGTGTGTTTCTTCGCAGGTACAGACCTCAGCCGCCCTCCACTCAACTCTCCCTGCCTTGCCCGGGTGGGATCCGAGAGTCCTGATCCTTTGTTCCTCCACCTCTCGGGCTCCAGAAATCCAGAAACTGATCCCGTTTCTGTCCTGGAGAGTCAAGTTCCTACGTGGAGACCCAATTTCTAGCCCTTCATTCCCCGGACCTAGGGGTCCCAGTGCTCATACAGTCTCCTGGTCCCTGACCCCCTAGGAACCGCCGAATCCCCCCTCCTCCTCAGAAGTGGCAATCTAGGTTCAGAGCGTGTCCCCTGGACAACTTCATTGCTGAATGGACAGGGTAGAAAAATCCATGTTTCCCAGTGAGCACAGAGACCCTCCTCTTCAAGGACCCTGCCACCCACTACCTTATTCTCTTTAGGGACCCAGGAGTCCTGGCCCCTCCTCACTTGGGACCCAGGGTTCCAGCCCTGCCCTCCACCTATGGGTCTGGTCTCTAGGGAAGCTGGCAACAGGAACTCCCAGACCTCCTGCCCATCCCCTCTGCAACCCTTGGACTAAGCCATCACCATCCGTACCCCTGACTGCCTCTCCAGAGCTCAGGATCGTCTCATCCAGTGCTGCTTTCTTACCATCCCCCCAGGTCGGGAGAAGGGTCGCTGCGTGGCCTCGGAATATTTTCTGGAACCGGAGATCAACTTGGTGACGGAGAACACGGAGAATATTCTGAGTGAGGGGAAGCAGGGGGCCTAGAGAGCAAGGGGGCAGGTCCTGGGAGAAAGAGCAGGACCAGGAAAGAGGTAGGGTGGAATGGAAGGAGTGGAGACTACAAAGAAGGCGAGTGGTTGGGTAAGGGGGAGGAGATAGGCCGAAGGGGCGGGGCCTAATCAGTGGGTGGAGCCAACAGGAAAGGGGTGGGGTCAGGCCGAAGGAGGTGGGGTCTGAGTAAAGGGGTGGAGTCCTCAGTGGAATTACCAGACAGCAGGAGAGTCTGCACAAGGGAGAAGCCACCCAAAGTCAAGGGGCCGGGAGATGGTGGAAATGGAGAGGTCAGGGGAATGGGGAGGTGTCCCTGCAGATTGTCCGCCTCACCCCTTCTCTCCCCTTGCCGCTCCCCCAGAGACAGTGCGCACAGCCACCCCCTTCCCCATGGTCAGTCTCTTCCTCGTGTTCACCGCCTTCGTCATCAGCAACATCGGCCACATCCGTCCGCAGAGGACCATTCTGGCTTTCGTTTCTGGCATCTTCTTCATCCTATCGGGTGAGCCCAAGGGAAGGACTTACGGGCTGGGGGGCTCTTTTAGGTACCAGAAGCCTGCGGTTCCTCCTCCTGGCTGTATGACCCTGGAGGGGCTGCAGAACCTCTCTGAGCCCCACTTTTTCCTGTGTGAGAGGGAGATAGACGGCAGCGCCCTTTTCACGTGGAACCGAATCATAGTGAAGGCTCACTGGGTGCTAATTAGGTGCCGGGCTCTGTGCTGATCCTCACGGCCCTGTGAGGTGATAGCCGGTGACAAGGCTCCTTGTTTCCTGTGCAACATTTTGTCTGAAAATTTTTCAAAGAGAAAAGGTGAAAGATTTTGGAGTGAATGCCCGTGGACCTACCACTTCGAACAACCATTACCATATAACTAGACTTGCTTTGTAGTGTATCTGTCCATGTAGCTATGTTTTTACCCATCTTATTGTTATTTATCTCACTATTCTTATGCATTTCAAAGTGAATTGAGGCATCATTACACTTTACCCTAAATACTTCACTATGCATGCCATTAGCCAGAGTTCAGTATGTGTTTATAGTTCTTTTTAAAAAAATTTATTGATTGATTTGAGAGAGAGGGAAACATTGACTTGTTATTCCATTTATTTATAAGCTCATCAGCTAATTCTCGAATGTGCCCTGACTGGGGATCAAACTCACAGCCTTGAAATACTGAGCCACCCGGCCTGGGCCATAGTTGTTTTTATTTTTTTGAGCTAGGAGTGATCTCAAGTCCTTTTCATAACATCTCTGCTTGGGGGTTATTATTAGCACTCACTTAATAAAATGGGGGTACTGAGGCCCAGAGTTGTGCAGAGATTTGCCTAAGATACCAGCATAAGCTGGTGCCCGGGGACTCCAGTGTCCTGAGTTCTAGAGCAGGATCGTTTTCAGTGTTCCCCTCATCCAAACTGCGGCTCGGTTTGGTCTAATTCAGTCCCCACTCGAGTAAGGTCAGCCCAGATTAACTCAGCTCTGACACGTTCCACTCCATCCATCTGCCCCAACTAACCCCAATCTATTCTGACTCAATTCTTCAGTTCAATTCAAATTAATTCAACACAACTTAGTTTAACTCCATTCGGGTCCTTCTAATCCAGTTGATATTTTATGAACAAACCCTGTTGTACATCTCATTTCCATTCTGTCCCCTGGGTATCGCTTCTCGGCCTTTTGGCTAAGATCAAGGATAGTGATCTGTCTTTACCAGTTTGATATTCTGTCCCCTGGGACCTCCACTCAGCTCCCCCTTCAGAGGTGGCTCTGAAAATAATTAAAGGTGAATTTTTTAATATCCCTTCCTGCCGTCCCTTTCCTGCAACTCACCGAGCTTTCTCTAGGCTCAGCCTCCCTAGTGCCTCTAACCGAAACTGACAAGACTTTATCCAGGGAAATTAGGGTGCAACCTCTGTGCGAACTCGAATCACGGCGTGTGCAGCCAGACACTGAGCTAAAATAAGACATGTAGGATCTCACCATCCCCGAGTGTCAGAGCAAAAGGTCTCATCCTTTTTTTTTTTTCAGATAAAAAAAAAAACATAGTGGCCTAGAGAGAGAGAAAGTAGGGCATGGAGACTTTATTTAATCCACCCAAAACATTTGAAAGAAACTCCCATTGATTGTGGCTCACAGCAGTGGAAACAGCAGAGGTGACCTAGCTAGTCAATGGCAGGGCTGGGGTTAGAATTGAGGGTTTTCTCGACATGAAAACTGCTCATACAGGTGCACAGGACCTTGGGGATCAGTGGTGTTGTTGGGACTGGGAGTCAGGCCTCTGATGTAACAATTTGAAGGGGACTGAACCCCTTCCTCAAGTTTATGTCATAGACTATGACCTGTATATCCACCCCAAGGTATCCATCATGTACTTGTTTTAAAAATATTTTTATTTAATTTTTATTTTTAGACAGAAGAGAAGGGAGTGAGAATGAGAGGGAGAGAAATATCAGTGTGTGGTTGCCTGTAGTATGCCCCATGCTGGAGACTTGACCTGTAACCCGGGCATGTGCCCTGACTGGGAATCGAACTGGTGACCCTTTGGTGTGCAGGCTGATGCTCAAGCCACTGAGCCATACCAGCCAGGGCCATCATGTACTTTTTAAGAAAAAGATTTTATTTATTTGTAGAGAGTGTGGAAGGGAGGGAGAAAGAGAGGGAGAAAAACATTCACATGCCCTCAACCAGGGACCCAGCCCACAAACCCAGGCATGTGTCCTGACTTGGAATTGAACAGGTGACCTTTTGGTTCTCAGGATGACACCCAACCCACTGGGCAACGCCCATCAGGGCTCCAACATGTACTTTCAAGATTGTGGGTGTGGTGCCTGAAGGTATATGCTGCTGTGAACCTGGGAAGAATGGGGTTCAAATCCCAACACCTACTGTGTGTGCTATACCTTCCCTTTGAGGAGTTGCTGAGAAAACAAATCTCTGGCAGGGACCAGCAAACTTTACATCGCAAATATTTCAGGTTCTGTGAGCCGTCGGGTTGTAGTTCTGAAGCAACCAGAGGTAGAGTAGTGGGCATGGCTGCTGTGTTCCAAAAATACTATTTGTGGACCCTGAAATGCAATTTCAATGTAATTTTCATGGGTTATAAAATATATTTTTATTTTTGTTTTTCCATACTGTTTACAAACCTAAACACCACACTTAGCTCACAAACCATACAAAATCACATGGTGGGACAAATTGTAGTTAGCTGGTCCCTGGTCTAGGTCATGGGTGTGAAGGGCCAACCCAGTGGCTGGCTTGTCACAATAACTGCTCAACACAATCTTTTTTAAAGATTTTATTTATTTATCCTTAGAGGGGAAGGGAAGGAGAGAGGGAGAGAAATATCAATGTATGGTTGCCTCTCATGTGTTCCCTGTTGGGAACTGGCTTGCAACCCAGGCATATGCCCTGACTGGGAATTGAACCACAATCCTCTGGTTCACAGTCCCATGCTCAATCCACTGAGCTACACCAGCCAGGGCCCAACACATGGTAGTTTTAGATACACGAATAGTAGTAGCAACCACAACCACCTTCATAATAAACGCTTTATCAAGTGCCATGGTTTGGGAAAGTTCTATGTGCTTTTTCTTCACCTGGCAAGACAGTCATTGTTATTATTCTCATTTTCCAGTTGAGGAAACAGGAGCAGTCAGAGTTAAGCTGTTCCATCATGGAAGGTGGATTCCAACCCAGGCTTTTCACCGAGGCACTATACTGCCCCATAAAAGTCATAAAAATGAAGGTGATTTAAAAAGGGGGGGAAAGGATGGAAATAGTTCCAATATCTTAGATCTTGGAACAAAATGATTTGATCCAACCAATTCATGTTCCCTATGAGAACACTGAGAGAGAGAGAAAGAGAAAGAGAGAGAGAAGAGTTACCTGAGGTCTAAAAAGTGGGAGAGATAGACAGACAGAGAGACAGGAGTTGCCTGAGGTCTGGAAAGTGGGAGAGGGAAATGGACGGACAGAGAGACAGGAGTTGCCTGAGGTCTGGAAAGTGGGAGAGAGAGAAATAGACGGACAGAGAGACAGGAGTTGCCTGAGGTCTGGAAAGTGGGAGAGAGAAATAGATGGACAGAGAGACAGGAGTTGCCTGAGGTCTGGAAAGTGGGAGAGGGAAATGGACGGACAGAGAGACAGGAGTTGCCTGAGGTCTGGAAAGTGGGGGAGAGAAAGAGATGGACAGAGAGACAGGAGTTGCCTGAGGTCTGGAAAGTGGGAGAGCTGGCATTCAGTCCTGGGAAATGCAGTGAAAGGGCTGGGGCAGGAGAGGGCTAGGGGCACAGTGGGCATCAAATATCCCTCAGGGAACCGTGTTGGGGATGGACTAGAGGAAGATGAGCAAACCAAGGAGGAGGCTTATGCAGCAGCAGACTGAACAGTAAGGTTTGGGTTGAGCCAGGGCTAGGAGGATAAAGGAGATTGCATGACTTTGAAAAGGAAGAGTATTGACAGAAAAATCAATATAGAATCAGTTGGCTGACTGGGTTTGGCAAGAGAAGGGGTGAGGAGGCTGGTGTGGCATTGATTTTCCTTTTTCATAGGTCATAAATGGCATGCTTTCTGGGCATGGCCCATATTAACCCCTGATCCTCAAAAACATGTTCTATGCATGTGCCTGTTTATTCACTCATCAAACATTTACAGAGACATCCTACATACCAGGCTCTGCGCTGGGCCCTGGAGACAACACAGCTGAGTCCCAAGTGAGAGTCCACATGCAGTTCCCCGCCAAACAGCCCCCAACTGCACATTCATCCAAGCGTCAATGTCGCACATTACTTAACGTCTTGAGCAATTGATGACGAGCAATTGATGAATTCCCATTGCACTTAGAGTGCGTCCCAACTCCTCCTGCTGGCCCTTCGTGGTTCCGTGACTGCTCAGATCTGTGACCTCATTTCCTAACCCACTGACACTCTCCTTTGCTTATCACTTCAGACACACTGGCCTCCTGCTACTCCTTGAAAATGCAAATCTCAGCCCCGCCGAGGACTTTTACACTCACTAGGCCTCGATATGCAGAAGTTTCTTCTTGGTTTTCACAGGACGGGGATGTTCCCTCCTCAGAGTTTCATTTTTCTGACAACAATATGTAATGCCTTGCTCCCTCTGCTGTCCTATTTCTTGTTTGATTATTGTTTCTTAGCACTACTGCTGTTGTCAGTCATCTTGGTTTCTGTCTCCTCCCGCTGGAATGTAACCTCCCGAATGTCAGGGAACGCTACAGATTAGATGAGTTGCTGGTACAAAGTACGTACTGAAGTATTTGTAGACTGGGTGGAGGATAAGGACAGCTCAGGGCATGCTGGGAAAGGGGAGGTGTATCCACCTGACACCGTAGTGTGGTGGGGAGGGTGGGAGTGATCGGGATTCCAACAGGAGGGGACGTTCAAGTTGATGATACTGAAAAGAGCTGAGGGGTACTTTTTCTAGTGAAGAAAGAGGAGAAAGTGCTTTGCAAGGAGGTTGAATGAACAGCGTGTGGCAAGACCCCAAAAGCAGTGAAGACTCAGGTCGACGTGGGTGCCGCTCTCCGTGGTCCTGAAACGCGATTGTTCTAAAGCCGTGGTGTCTATTGCTCTTGGAATGTGGGTGACTCTTGCCTACTGAACTCTAAGAATTCTGGAACAGATACGGTAGAGAGGGTAGGGAGAGGATTGGGTTACAGAAAAAAGGGAAGGAGAAAAAGAGGAAAGGAAAAAAGGTTATTTTTAGAGCACAAGAGCCATTGTGAAGTGGCCAGGAAGGAGAAAGAAGGACGAAAATAAATTACCTTCTGACATTGTTTTTATTTAATTTTCAATGACCAAAAGCAAAACCACAACCAAAACCACAACCAGTTTGTATTTGTAAATGTTTGTTGGTTTTTTTTCTCCTCATCCCCTGCTCCTTACTCTCCTGATAGAGAGTGTTTTTTATTTAGAACTGTTATATGAAACATGGTACTTAAAGTGAGGCAGGTGTGGTTAGCAGGGATCAGGTCATAAACAGCATATCCGGTGGTAAAATTAATACCTTTTCCTGTTATAGGAGGGAGCCAGGGAAAGAGTTTCAACAAGAAAAGAAAAGAATTCAGTATGCGTTTCAGAAAGAATCCGTTTCTAAAACAAGGGGATGGGGTCTGGGGGGCGGTGGTACAGGCATAGAAGTAACCTTAGCTGGGTCAGAGGACTTGGGTTCACGAAAGGGGGTAGATTTATGAGAGATTCAGGAAGTCAAATGGACATGACTGGGTGACTGGGAACCCTTGAGAGAAGAGAGAGAGCAGAAGGAAGGTTACCCCTGTGCCTGACTAGGGGTGCCCAAGTGAGTGTGGTCCAGGGCTGCCTTTGGCAGGCCTTTCCCAGAAACCTGCTCACCTGTCAAGACGTAACCTCAGATGCCTTTGCCCCCGTGTAACACATCGCGGGTCCCCTCTTTTTTTTGAACATTAAAATGATAGGATCCTAGAATTTCCAAGTGCTGTGGAGGTTCAGAGCAAGAAAAGGTTCATTCTTAGAGGAGGTTGAGACATGGTGGGTGTTAAGAGTGGAATGAAAAAGGGGAGCAACTAGGAGCTCTTGAGGAAGTTCATTGTGAGCAAGCATATTCCTCCATTTGACTAGTCTTTATTTGTGCTGAATCTCTGCTAGATGTTGGGGACAAGGGATACTAGTTCCAAGCATCCTGGTGGGGGTGGGAGAGGTGTGTGACAGAAAATACAAATAAGGGAAAAATGTCATGTCAGGTAGTAATAAGTGCTATGAAGAAAAATGAAGTAGATTAAGGGGAAGGCGAGTGATGGGGGAGGGTTCTTATTTTACCTCACCTGAGTCACTCTGAATTTTTTAGTGGAAACTTTAAAATCTGTATAATAAGCCCTGGCTGGTGTAGCTCCATGGATTGAGTGTGGACTGCAAACCAAAGGGTCTCTGGTTCATTTCCCAGTCAGGGAACATGACAGGGTTGCAGGCCAGGTCCCCACTGGGGGCCATGTGAGATGCAACCACATACTGATTTCTCTCTTTTTCTCCCTCCCTTCCCCTCTCTTAAAAAAATAAATAAAATCTATTAAAAAAAGAAATAAAAAATCTATATAATAGTACAATGAGTGAACATTATCATACCATCTTCCACCTAGATCCAAGTAGATCCTGCATTTTGCTAATGTTGGGCTGTATTTTCTCTCTTTCTCTCTCTCCCCCTCCCGACCTCTCACCCTTTGAAAGTAAGTTGCAGACACCATGACAGTTCATCTCTAAACATTTTATAATAGTATGCATCTCTTAACAGTAAGGACATGCTTCTATGTAACTCTAACACCATTATCACACCCAGAAATTTTACAATAATTTCATAATATAATTTATTCCATTTTCAAACTGTCACAGCAGTTTCAAAAATGCCTTTTAGCCCTGCCTGAGTAGCTCAGTGGATTGAGCGTGGGCTGTGAACCAAAGGGTGGCTGGTTCAATTCACAGCTGGGACACATGCCTGGGTTGAGGGCCAGGTCCCCAGTGGGGACCACATGAGAGGCAACCACACATTGATGTTTCTCTCCCTCTCTTTCTCCTTCTTTCCCCCTCTCTTTAAAAATAAATAAATAAAATATTTTTTTAAATGCCTTTTAGCCCTGGCTGAGTAGCTCAGTTGGTTAGAGCATTGCCCTGATATGCCAAGGTTGTGAGTTTGATTCTCGGTCAGGGCACATACAAGAATTAACCAATGAATGCACCAATAAATGGAACAACAAATCTATGTTTCTCTCTTCCTCTCTCTTTCTTCCTCTCTCTAAAAAAATCTGTACCATATTTTGCTCTGTATAATGCACACCCATGTTTCTGGCCCTAACTTTTAGGGAAAAAATCTTCCATTTTAATTTTTAACTCAATTTTTTACTTATATGTAAAGGTGGTTATTATATTCCAGAGTATTATTTTGCATATGGATATCATTCTTGCTTTCTATAGATACACATGTAACTAATAAGCATAAGTAAAAGAATTAAAAACATTTATATAGATATGGAATTAGTATTACCCATGTATATGCACATCCTTATTTTTCCCTAAAAAATTTGGGCAAAAACATGTGCATTGTACATGGCCAAATACAGTACTTTTTTTTTTAAAGATGGCTTTTATAGCCCTGGCTGGTGTAGCTCAGTGGATTGAGTGCTGGCCTGTGAACCAAAGGGTCACCAGTTTGATTCCCACTCAGGGCACATGCCTGGGTTGCAGGCCAGGTCCCCAGTAGGGGGTGTGGGAGAGGCAACCACACATTGATGTCTCCCTCTCTCCTTCCCTTCTCTCTCTAAAAATAAATAAATATAATCTTTTTTTAAAAAGACAGCTTTTATAGCTTTGCCCCAGGACCAGATTTAATCTACTTTCACACATAGTATGTCTCTGTTAGTTCAGACTACTTCTCCCACTATTTTATTTACAACAGTGACTTTTAAAATGTACTTCATCTTAAAAATATAGAAAGAATAGTGTAACAAAATGCCATGCATCCTTTACTGAGTTCCAACAATTATCAACATATGGTGAGTCCTTTTTTAAGCCACACTGCCATACCTTCCCTCTGTGCTACACGACATTTTTTCAAAGCCAAACTCACACATTAAATCATCTCATCCACAAACATTTCTGTCTCTCCCTGAGAAATAAGCATTTTGTTATTTAACATAACTGCAGCACCATAATCATGCCCAAACAATTAAGAATAGCTGCTTAATATCATTTAATATCTAGGAAGTGTTCAGCGTCCCCACTTGTCTCATAAAAGCCTTTTTTACAGTTACTTTGCGGTAAATTGGGATCCACATTCCACTTGTGCGTTCAGCTGATAGATCTCCAAAGCCTCTTTCAGTCTGTAACAGTCCCTCTCCTGTTTTTTCCTTGCCATTTATTTGTTGAAGAAATCTAGTCATTTGTCTTGCAGAGTCTCCACGCTCTAGATTTTTCCAGCCATGTCCCCGTGTCATGGTTTAATGTGTCCACCCATCCCTGTATCTCCTTGTAACATTGTTATTGATCAGGTTCGGGTTTTGATTTTTTTTTTTTGGCAAGAATTACTTTATAGGTAGGTGGCGCCGTTTGCATCTGACTGTGTTATAGCAGAGACATAATGTCTGGTCATCTCTTCTTGAGATGTTAAGACTGATTGCTGCTTCTGGTGTTATCAGCTTGCTATTTATCACATCTTGGATTTGTTCGGTCAGTTCCTTGTGGCATCGTTTAATTTATTCCTCTTTCCTTTGTATTTTCTGTGGTTATGTCTGGCCAACATGGAAATTATGTCTAGACTACCTTACATCAATGCGATTCAGCTTAAACATGTCTGGCAAGAAGATTCAGAGGAACTGTGTTCTTTATTTTTTGATTTATTTATCATTAGAGGGTAAGGGAAGGAGAGAGGGAGAGAAATATCAGCCCCTCGATCCTCTGGTTCTCAGGCCTGCACTCAATCCACCGAGCTACACCAGCCAGGGCTATATTTTTTATTTCAGGTAGTAAATCATGTCAGATGGTTTCCCCATGAGCAATTCAAAGTTTGAGTCTATGATTTTTTTTATTGATTGATTGATTGATTTGAGAGAGAGAGAGAGACATCGATTTGGTGTTCCACTTATTTGTGCATTCATTGGTTGATTGTTGTATGTGCCCTGACTGAGCATCAAACCCACAACCTTGGCGTGTTGGGAAGACACCCAAACCAACTGAGCTGTCCGGCCAGGGTGGCAGGACAAAGTAGGAATGCTTGGTAAGGGATGAGGTCATCAGAACTCTCCATTGAGAAGGGACATTTTTCTCTTTACAATGAATGAATAATCTGCAGGTAACCCTTAGGCACCTCGGGGGAAAATCCTGTGTGGCAATACCTATTTTTTAAAATCATGGTTGATGTACAGTATTATATTAGTTTTATCGCTTCTCGGTCTTTTGGCTAAGATCAAGTGTAACATTATATTAGTTTCAGATATACAACCCTATGATCAGACATTGGTATAATCTACAAAGTGATCCCCCTGATAATTCTAGTACTCCGCTGGCGTCATGCATAGTCACTACCGCATTACTGACTACATTCTTTATGCTTTCTTTACATCCCCATGACTGTTTTGTAACTGCCAATGTGTACTTCTAAATCTTGGAGATACTTATTTTTTTAACAAATTTTAAATTTTGGAAATAATGTAAATTTTAAACTTACAGAAACATTTAAAAAATAACAAATGAACTCATATAGATTTCACTTAGACCAATTTTTTTTAACTGAACTTTTAAAAAAATGTATTGATTTATTTTTAGAGAGAGGGGAAGGGGAGGAGAAAGAGAGGGAGAGAAACATCAATGTGGGGTTGCCTCTTATGTGGCCCCCACACTGGGGACTTGGCCTGCAACCCAGGCATGTGCCCTGACTGGGAATCAAACCGGTGACCCTTTGGTTCACAGCCTGTACTCAAACCACTGAGCTGTATTAGCCAGTGCTCATTTAGGCCAATTTTTAACATTTTGGCACACTTGCCTTTATCTGTCTATCTGTCTATCTATCTACCTATCAGTCTCCATCGATCACCTATCAATCATCTATGTATTTATCTATCTGTCACCTACATCTCTCACTTCTGTCATCTATCTGGCTTTCTATCATGTACATCACTCATCTGTCTACATCTAGTTATTCATTATCTCTATCTATTAAGCTTTGTCATTTTCCCTCACCCATTTTATCTCTGTTGTATTTATCTATTCATATCTATCCTGTATTTACATCATCTATGGATCTATCTAAAACCACTTAACCGTACATCACGAACACCTCACCCGTAAGCCCTGCAGCAAGTATCTCCTATGGACAAGTGTGTTTTCTTTTCTACCCACAGTGCAATCATTGACTTCAGGAATTTGAACCCTTACACAGCACTATAGCTGATACACAGTCCATATTCCTATTTCAACAATTATTCCAGTGCTGTCTTTCTTTTTTTTTAAAGATTTTATTTATTGATTTTCAGAGAGAGGGGAAGGGAAGCAGAAAGAGAGGTAGAGAAACATTAGCATGTGGTTGCTCTCACGTGCCCCCAACTGGGGACCCAGGCACATGCCCTGACTGGGAACTGAACTGGCGACCCTTTGAGGGTGCAGGTTCCCACCCCTGCACTCAGTCCACTGAGCTACACCAGCCAGGGCTCCAGTGCTGTCTTTTATCGTCTTTCCCCCCTGAGTTGGGATCCAGTCTGAGATCATGCTCTGTATTTCCTTGTCGCGTCTTTTTCATCTCTTCATCTTTTATATAGTTCCTGTGCCTTTAAAAAAAAGATCTTTCATGTCGACTCTTTTTGAAGAGTGCAGCCAGTTGTGCTGTACGATGCCCCAGTTTCCGCAGGAGTGGATTCAGGTTACACATTTTCAGCGGGGAGGCCACATAAGTGAAGTAGGGGCAGCCTGTCACCCGAAGGTCATGGCATCAGGCCGCCCGTTGCTGGTGATGTCAGCCTCCAGCCCTTGATTAAGTTGGTGCCTGCCAGGTTCCTTGACAATAGAGGAAGGTTTTTTTTATCTTCATATAATCTCTTCTTTCAAGTTTTTATTTTTGAATTAGAGTTCACATGCAATATTGTATTAGTTTCAGATGTACAACATAGCGATTAGACATTTATATAACTTATGAAGTGCACCCCCTCCCCCACAAATAAGTCTGGTATCCACCTGAGCCCATTCAGTTATTATAATATTAGTACCTGCATTCATGAGCTGGCCTTCCACTCCCATGACAGTCCTAAAACGACCCATTTGTGTTTCTTAATCCCTTCACCTCTTCCCCCCATTCCCTCATCACCCCTCCCCGTTGTCAACCCTCAGTCTGTTCTCTGTATTTATGAGTCCGTTCTAATTCTGTTTGTTTATTGTGTTATTTTGGTCTCACACGTAAGTGAAATCATGGTGTTTGTTTTTTCTCTGTCCAACTTTATAATCTCTTTGTAATTAGTAGCTACTCCATGGGGAAATTCAATCCAGGGATTCAATGTCCACCGATGAGTCCTGTGCAAATCTCAATATTACCACTAAGGTTTGCAAAATGGTGTTTTCTAACTCTGTGAATAAGAATTGTCTCTCTTCCTTCATTAGTTATTGATTTTACAATATATCATTGTGTATTCACATTTTAAAAAACTTCAGCGTGTTATATGACATTACTTTTAGTATTCATTTTAGTGCTCAAATCACCCCCAGTTAGACACTAAGGAATTTCTTTCAAGCTAGTTCCCATGTTCTTATTTGACATGTTCCTTGCATTTTTTTTTGAGCACTTCCTTACTTTGTGGCATGAATACACTTTTACATGTCTTCCTCTGGCCTCAAATTAGCTATTTCTCCCAGGAGCCCAAGCTCCTTATATAGTGGGGGGTGATATTAGAGACCAAATCTGGGTGCTAGGTGTGCTCATTGCTGCTGAGATGTCACTGCTTCTGGAATCTTTCAGGAGAGAAAGCTGGCAAATCATATATATATTTATAAAATAGGAGCTTATATTGTATCTAAACACCAGAGGTTTCTTCCTCGCGTTACCCTATTCTGACTTGTATCTTCCTTCTCCTTCTTTCAGAGAAAGAAGAGAACTCTAGCTCCCCAAAACATTAATATACTTACGCATTTGCTCAACCCTACAATGTACACAGAATAATTTCAGAACTGTTACCCCTAGACCACTAACAACACAACAAACAACAGCAACCATATTAAGTAAGGTTCAAGATTTCTTTGATGATCTTCTTGTCTTTGGCCTGAGATATATAATCAAAGTACTGTATTCGCAAATTACTAGATTACTAGTCTCCCCGTCTTGTGGTGGTACTCTTCATTTGATGGGAAGTCAGTTTTATTTACGTTGGTTCATATTCACTTTTAGTTTTTCCCCATCCTTGGTGAAATTGTCTTTTGAATACACAAAATGTTAGCATAGGTCAAAAGCTCAGGGGAGGGCCACTTCCTCACTATTGCTTGCTTCTTTACTGTTCTCACCTGCCCCCTGTAGGTTATCAACTACATTTGTTTTCTTTCCTTTGTCTCATATTGCAAAAATAAACAGATGCATACAGGTGTTCTTACGTACCCTTCTTTCTTTGCTTCAGAGTAGCATCCTGTATGCTCTTTTGTGCATTTTTAGGGATATTTTATTTATTTATTTTTAAAGGCGGGGGAAGGGAAAGAGAGAAACACCAATGTGTGGTTGCCTCTCATGCGCCCCCTGCTGGGGACCTGGCCCACCACTCAGGCATGTTGCCTGACTGGGAATTGAACCTATGACCCTGTGGTTCACAGGCCAGCACTCAATCCACTGGGCCACGGCAGACAGAGCTGTGCTTTTTTTTTTTTTTTTTTTTATGTGGTGAGATAGTCTGAACCATCACTGAACTCCATCCACATCAGTGCACAGAGCTTGACCTCATTCTTACTGCACAGTGGCTCAGTGCTCTGCTATGTGATGTTTTCTAGATTATTTCATGAATCAAGGGCATCTGGGTTGTTTCTGATATTTTGCAATTATGAACACTGACTGCTGCAGTGAATTAACTTGTGCCTGGGAGCTTTCATCGAACAGATAACTTCACTGGACAGATTTCTTCAGGGAAGACTCCTCACAGTGCGATCGCTAGGTTCAAGGATAAATACCTGTGTGGTTTTGTTAGTTATGGGGGCTGTGTTAGTGTACAGCTGCACAAGCAACATATAAGAACTTTCATTTCCTTGGCCTCACCAGAAAAAAAAGTGAAACTTAAAATAGCAGTATTTTAAATTTATTGATTTAGAGAGAGAGATTAATCATTTGTTCTTCCATTTACCAATGCATTCGTTGGTATTCTTCTTGTATGTGCCCTGAATGGAAATCGAACCCACAACCTTGGTGTATCGGGACAATGCTCTAAGCAACTGAGCTAGCTGGCCAGGGATGTTGAGAAGCTTTTTAACTTTTGATGATCTGGTGCCTGAGACATGATAGTCCCTCATAGTTTGCACCTGCTTTTGTCTTACTTTGAATGAGAGAGCATGGCTTTGTTTTGTTGTTTGTTGTTTTTGTTTGTTTTTTGTCTTGTTTTTCAAGAGGGAGATCATAGAAGGCCTTTCTAAAGAAGTGATAAGGAAGGAGAGGGCCAAGTGAAGTGACAGAGAGAGAGAGAGAGGAATCTGGGGAAGGAGCATTCCGGGGAGAGAGAAGAGCAAGAGCAAAGGACCCAAGGCAGAAACGAACTTGATGTGTTCAAGGAACAAGGAGAAATTCATGTGGTCTAAGCAGAGGGAGCAAGGAAGGCGTGAGCAGGGATGAGCCTGGTTGGCACCACGTGGGCATTGTAGTTCAGGGGTTGGTCAAGTTTTTCTGTAGGAAAGCCAGGCGATAAATACAGCTTTACTGGTCTTGCTGTATCTGTACAGCCACAGGCAGTGTGTAAATAAACTGGCTGTGTTCCAATAACATTTTCCATCTGGACCTTGAAATTTGAAATTCCTAGACTTTAAAAAATTAAGATGTTCTGATTCATATAACCTACAATCCATACAATTCTGTGGTTTTTAGTATATTCACAAGGTTGTGCATCCCCATTACCTAATTCCACAACATTTTCATCACCCCCCAAAGTAACTCCACACCTTTTAACAGCCAGTCGCAATCCCCCTTCGCCCCATTCCCTGGCAACCACAAATCTACTTTCTGTCTTGATGGTTTTGCTCGTTTTGGACATTTCGTATAAATGCATCCATGCAATATGTGGTCTTTTGCATCTGGCTTCTTTTACACGGCACATTTTCTAGGTTCATCCATGTGGTAGCAAAAGCCAGTACTTCCTTTTCCTGGCTGAGTAGTATTCCCTTCGTGGCTATGCCCGTTGATGGCCATTTGGGTCGTTTCTACTTTGGGGCTATTACAGATAATGCTGCTACAGACATCCGGGGACAGGTTTTGGTGTGGACATCTGTTTCCAGTTCTCTTGAGCAGATACACATTCGAGTGAAATTGCTGAGTCACATGGTCATTCTATTTTATTTACTTAAAAATTTTTATTGATTGATTTTGAGAGAAGGAGAGGGAAGGGGAGAGAGAAAACACGTATTTGTTGTCCTACTGATTTATGCATTCATGGGCTGATTCTTACATGTGCCCTGAAAGTAGATCAGACTCCCAACCTTGGCGTATCAGGACAATGCTCTAGCCAGCCAGGGCATAGTTTTAACACTCTGAAAAACTGCTAAATGCAATTACATGCTTTTTAGGTGCCACAAAACATCAATCTTCTTTTGGTCTTTTAAAAAAAAATTTATTTATTTATCTTTAGAGGGGAAGGGAAGGAGAGAGGGAGAGAAACACCAGTGCATGGTTGCCTCTCATGCACCCCCTCTCATGGGAACTGGCCTGCAACCCGGGCATGCGCCCCGACCGGGAATCGAACCACAATCCTTTGGTTCGCAGGCCCGTGCTCAACCCACTGAGCTACACCAGCCAGGGCTCTTTTGGTTTTTTAGAACAAATTTAGTTACGGAAAAACCATTCTTAGCTAGGAGGCCACACAAAAAGACAGCCCTGTTGTAGGCAGTGGAAGGGATGTCTACTTATTCTGGGGGTGATGGACACACAGATATTTATTTGTAGGATTCAGGGGGAAGATGCTGGTAAGGATTACACCGATTCAGTTAGGGACCCTTGGCATGGCTGCTGTTACAAAGAAAGATCATCTTGGAGCCCTGGCTGGTGTAGCTCAGTGGATTGAGCGCGGGCCTTCGAACCAGAGGATCGCAGTTCGATTCCCAGTCAGGGCACATGCCTGGGTTGCAGACTGGTTCCCTGCAGGCCAACTCCCAGCAGGGGATGCACAAAAGGCAACCATACATTGATGTTTCTCTCCCTCTCCTTCCCCTCTAAAGATAAATAAATAAATAAATAAATAAATAAATAAAATCTTAAAAAAAAAAAAAAAAAGAAAGATCATCTTGGGGAAGTGTTATTTGCCTCCTAAAAATTCTCAGCCCAGGCCTCTCCTCTCTACCTTCCCTGGGTGCCTCTATTTCCTCATCTGGAAATGGAGATAAAAATGGGACTGACTCGAAAGTGTTGTAACGTTTGAATGAGTTAAAGCGTATCTGACACTGAGAATGGTGCCTGGCACAGAGCAAGATCCATATAAGCGGTTGTTATGGTTATTATTGTTGATTATTATTGCTGCTATTATTATCCATACCTCAGCTCAGACCTCCTCCTCCTCACCCCCACCCTGGAATATACAACTCCAGTGTCTCCCCTCCAATCTCTTTCCAAAACCAGCCAACCCCCAAATGATCTAACCCTCCACTCTGGCCCTGCCATTCCTCTGCTCCAGACCTTTTATGGTTCCCTGCTGCCCTGGGCATCAAGGCTGAGCTCCTCAGCCCGGCATGTGAGGCTTACCATGGTTGTGTCCCTGCCCCCCCCCCCCGCCCCAGTCTGACCCCATCTCCTGTGGCTGCGGTCCACGTTGTAGCCACATGGATGGACCAGCTCAGGCCCAGCCTCCAAGCCTTTGTCCTTGGCCTTCCCTCTGCCCAGACTGGTATCACAGGTACTCTTATCTATCCACGTCCTGTATGACTTGGACAAATGTCCTTCTTCCTGACTCTGCCTGTTGGCCAGCTTTCATAATTTGCCTTTCCCAATGACGTTGGGAGATCCTGGACACAAACTGGGGGTGGCAGAGAAGGAGGGTGATTTGTCTCTGGGACTGCCACACCCAGCCAAGACCCAGCACCCAAGGGGCTTCAAAAGAAGGAAGTTAGCTCCTGGCTGGGTGGCTCAGTTGGTAAGAGCATCATCCCCACACACCAAGGGTGCCAGTTCCATCCCTGGTCAGGGCACGTACAGGAATCAACCAGTGAACACATCAACGAATGCAACAACTACAAAAATGCTGGAAGTTAGTTCACTTCCAGCAGCCGGGAGGAGAGGGAGAGAACAGTGGTGGGGGGTGCGGGCTGGGGAAAGAGGTCCACAGCTAACGGACCAGGGGCACCCCCTGCTCCCCCAGGCCTCTCCTTGGTGGTGGGCTTGGTTCTCTACATTTCCAGCATCAACGACGAGGTCATGAACAGGCCCAGCAGCTCTGAGCAGTATTTCCACTATCGCTACGGGTGGTCTTTTGCCTTCGCTGCTTCCTCCTTCCTGCTCAAAGAGGTGATGTCTTGGGGCCCACATGAGAGCTTTGAATGGGGAAGGAGGGGTCTCTCCGGTCCAGGAGGGAGAAGAGGAATGGTGGAGTGGGGCGGGGCATAGACCCTGGAAGACTGGTGGCTGAGGCCCTGGGGGATGAGGGGGATGGGGACCTGGGGTCCTGGGGGAAAAGGGGGATGGGGGCCTGGAATCTTGGGTCCTGCGGGTTGCAGCCTCCAGGACTCTGACCCTGCCTTGCCACAGGGGGCTGGCGTGATGTCCGTGTACTTGTTCACCAAGCGCTACGCGGAGGAGGAGATGTACCGCCCGCACCCGGCCTTCTACCGCCCGCGTCTCAGCGACTGCTCCGACTACTCGGGCCAGTTCCTGCAGCCCGAGACGTGGCGTCGCGGGCGCAGCCCCTCCGACATCTCCAGCGACGTGTCCATCCAGATGACGCAGAACTACCCTCCCGCCATCAAGTACCCGGACCACCTGCACATCTCCACCTCGCCCTGCTGAGGCCGTGCCCCTCGGAGCTCCCTCCTCCTCCCTAGGGGTCTCCCTGCGGCGCAGCTCCCCTGCCGCGCGTCCCTTCTGGACTCGGCTTTCACCGGGAGGGCGCTGCTCACACTTTAGCCCCACCCCCTTCCCAGTAGCCACGCCCACTCCCTTTCTCTTTTCAATAGCCCCTTACCCTTCATTGGGCTTGTTTACCTCCAGGTGGCTCCACTCCCTCGGTTGCCCGCCCCCTTTTGCGGAGGCCCCGCCCCTTTCGCGGAGGCCCCGCCCCCAGCTAATTCACACGCTGAGTTCCAGCGTGCAGGCAGGCGCCCACCTCCCCAGAGCCCCCCAACCTGCTGCCTCCCCTCAGGGGCGCTGGGCTGGAGAGTAGGGTCCGGCAGCCCAGGTCAGGAATGCCTACCATCCTCTCCTCCCTTCTGCTCCTAGTCCTCTCCTGGCTCCGTCCCACCTGCGCGCTCTGGGGGGGGGGCCCTGGAGCGCAGTGGGGGGCTTCTTCGCCCTGCCCACAGCCCCGGGGTGGGTCGGGGGTCTGTAGGCCGAGGGTTTGGTTGATCTGGTCTCCCTCCCACACGCGTCTCTGCCCCCCCCCGAGACCCCCCCCTTCTTTCTCACCGGCTGGGCCCTTCTCGGCCTCCGGAGGGTTACCTGCCTCTCAGGGGGGCGCCGTCTAACCACTCTTCTCGCTTTCCCTGCTGCCCAGGCTTCTCTTTCTTCCTCCTCTCCTCCTCCTCCTCCTCTAACTCTGTCTCCTTCCTCCTTTTCCCCTACACACCACACGTCAAGGATGGAGACCCCAGCGTGAGGGAATTCCACGCCGTTTCCACACCTGTGCCCGCCTCCTCCCCCCTCGGGGCTCCGTCCGGGGAGGGAGGGACAGTAGCGGGGGTCGACACCCCCCAAACCTCGAAGTCTTCCATTTTTCTGGCACTCCCCTTCATGGAAGTTCCCCTTCCCATCTCAGACCCCCAACTCTGGCCTCTTTCAAGGGTCTGCCCTCCCCCTTGGACAGATTTGGGGGCGTCTTAGAAATTCGCCCACGCCCCCCCTTATTAGGGGAGGAGGGGCGAGGTAGCACAGTGTTGTACACGGAAGCAGAAAGGCCCCCGGGGTGGGGGGAGGGAGGCAGGGGAGGGACAGGGGCTTTTAGTTCGCATCTAAGGGGGGGAGGGGGGAGGGGGACCGCAGCAGTTAACCTGTCCTTACGCAGCGATTTTTAACGAGGCTGGGGGGAGGGGGGGCTCTGGGGGGTGGGGAAAGGGTGGGTGGGGGGCCTGGCTCTGTTATTTACCGTGTATCATATGTAAATACCAACAGAAACTTCAATAAACTGTATTTCAAACACGTCTCTGCCTGCCCAGGGCCGGGGGAGGGCGTTGGCTGTGGAGGGCTGGCTTCAGGTCTCTGCCCCCAGGGTCAGGGAATAAGGTTAGATTGGTATTTGTCAAACTGCTCAATCCTCTTCATCATTCACATCAGCACCTTATAGTTCAGTCCGTGGAAAGGGTGTAGGACTGCAACTGACACGGGTCAGAATCAATGAAAATTAACTCTGGGTATTCCTCTGACCACTGGCGTACCGTCAGTATTCCTCACCTTTTCCCCACATTCACGGTTTCATTTAGTTTTCTCCCCAAGATTTCACATGGAGTTTGTTGGACTCCCCTTTGCAGCTGGGCCCACAGAGGTGGAATGACTCCTTCAGGGTCACACAGGTAGAACTTGGCAGAACCGTGAGCCTTGAGAGAGTGGTGGGTTCTCCCCGTGTGAGTGGTTCAGTCATACACACACTCCTCTTGTCCAGGATCCCATGAGATGTTTCCAGCAGTGCTGGTGTAGGAATTATCACCCCCCACACACACACACACACAATCTATGCAATCTATGACCTCACCATCTGCATTTAGAGGTTAAAAACAGCTCGCATGTTGGATAAACCTGTTCTTGAGTTGTATTGGAAAGGAAAGCACACCAGAGTGTAGCCCATTAGTTCTTTGCCTTGTCTTGATTTAGCTTCTTCCGGACACTCCGCTCAGAACTAGAGCCACACCCACACTTATCAAGCTGTCCGGTCGAACACTGTGCTGAGAACCCTTCATTTATCACCTGATTGGGTTCTCTCAACCGTCTTGTGAGGATGAGGCATTCCAGAGAGCCTCATTTTGTAGATGGAGAAACTGAGACTCAAGGAGGTGAGGTCACCCAGCTGGTGAGATGCGTAGGAACCTCGCAGGATAGTCCAGTTGGTCAAAGTTCCACCCCCATACACTAAGGTTGCAAGTTTGATCCCCAGTCAGGGTGCATACAAGAATCAACCAATAGTCTGGCTGGAGTAGCTCAGTGGGTTGAGTGCTGGCCTGGGAACCAGAGGATGGTGGTTCTGATTCCCAGTCAGGGCACATGCCTGGGTGGCAGGCCAGTTCCCTACAGGCCAACTTCCAGCAGGGGATGCACAAAAGGCAACCATACATTGATGTTTCTCTCCCTCTCTCCTTCCCCTCCAAAGATAAATGAATAAAATCTTTAAAAAAAGAATCAACCAGTAAATGCAAATGGAACAACAAACTGATCTCTCCCTCTCTCCCTCTCTCTCTTTCTCCCTCCCCCTCCCTCCCTTCGTATCTCATCATTAAAAAAAAAAAGGAGTGTTAAGGAAAATTCACACCCAGGCCTTTCCAACCCCAGAATCTACTCTCTTCACTGCTCCATTTTACTACTAGGAATTTGATGCAAACTCATTCTGTGACCTTGAGGAAGTCTTTTCATCTCTGGGGTTTCAGTTTCTTTTTCTGTAATGAAGATTGGGGATGGGTTAGAAGTACTCTAAATCCATCTGGAAGAGGGAGAGTTGGTGGGGGGGGGGCGAGTAGGTTAGCAGGAAAGAATTAAGATTCAGCAGGATCAGACTCCCTGGGGGAAATAACTCTGAGTCATTTTCAGTGGTTTCAGGAATTTCTGGCGATCGAGCTTGAGATTTGGGATGGCAAATACATCTCAGCCTCTCTGTCAAGATTAATTGATCCTTTGTGGCTGCCTGCAGAGCGCAGTGTTGATAAGGATTTTGAACTTCTGCTCAGCGGGGAAGGATGTCCCCATCAATTAGTGCTGTCTGCTATCCTGATTAATTGATGCTCTCTGTCCTGCTAGCAGGATGGGAGATTGTGGTTCCAGTGTTGGGTATGTGCTGATTTTGTCCAGAAGCGAACAACCCAAAGTCCAAACATTTATGTCCTTTTTATCATTTTTTTTACAAAATTATGCTAGTTGTGGTTTTGCTTTTTACATTTTGAAAAGGGAAGGGGATTACAAAGTTAAAGATTTGGTTTAAAAAAACATTTTATTGATTGGTTTGTTTTAGAGAGGGAGGAAGGGAGAAAAAGAGAAACATCGATTTGTTGTTCCACTTATTCATGCTTCCAGTGGTTCTTTCTTGTATGTCCTGACTGGGCATGAAACCTACAACCTTGGCATATTGGGACCATGCTCTCACCCACTGAGGGACCCAGCTAGGGTACCTCTTGACATCTTGACATCTGGAAGGCCTGAAGGCACTACCATCTTTTAATGTATAACTTCATGCATACTGTATGCACATTGAAATCTATATGCCTGTGTTTACATCCACACACTGGTGCCTATGTAGTCTATAGGTACATATTTGTTTGACTCAGCATCGAATGCACATAGTGCTGTATCTTTCCACTTCACGTGGCAATGTGTCATGGAGATCGCTTAGCATCCGTTACATAACCCTGCCTAACTGTTTTCTAAGGCTGCTTAATAACAATACTTTGCATGAATTAGTCACATAATTTATCCAGCGTTTCCTTTGTGCCTTCCTCTTTGCATTCAAGCCCTCAGCACTTTCCAATCAATAACTCAAGGAGGTTGGTGCTTTTATTGTTGCCCCCCATTTTATAAATGATATCCTGAGGCAAAGAGAGGTCGATTACTTTTCTCCTGGTCAGGCAGCTGGTAAGTGGTCGAGTCAAGATTTGAACTCTGGGAGTCTCCTGAGCCTGCCACGCTTACCCACTAAGCTGTGGACCTCCTTGTATATTGAAGCCACATTGTTTCACCTATTTATCATCATTTTTACACAGTGTTTTGCACTCAGTTTATTTACAGGACAATGCTATACATCTGGGGTTCTCACAGTGTGGCCCAGGGACCCTGGGCGTCCATCCCTGAGACCTGTTTAAGGGGTCCATGAGGTCCAAACAATTTTTCTAATAATGGTGTGATACTCTTTGCCTCTTCACTCCTAGTCTCGCATGAGTGTGTAAGTCCAGAGTCTTTGTGTGGCTTCAGGGAAGGTGATAGCACAGCAGAGTAAATGTAGAAGCAAAGCCCTGGCTGGTGTGGCTCAGTGGATTGAGCACTGTCCCTTGAGCCAAAGGGTTGCTGGTTCGATTCCCAGTCAGGGCACATGCCTGGGTTGTGGGACAGATCCCCATTGGGAGGCATGCGAGAGGCAACCACACATTGATGTCTTTCTTTCTCTTCCTCCTATCCCCTTTCTCTAAAATAGATCATTAAAATATTTTTTAAAATGCAGAAGCAATATGAGAACTCAACTTTCTTCTATAAAGGCCAAACACTGAGTAAAATTTTAAAAATATAAGTATACATATATTTATATATATAAATATACACATACATGTTTTTGTTTGGGGGTATATAATTATTTTCCACTAAAACAAGTCATTTATGTAAACATACAATGACTTCATTATTGTTTTGCTTGAATGAATACATATTTTTAAAACCTTCACTTAAACTTTGAACACGTTGACTATGGGTAGACAAAACTCACATAAACCAAAGCTCTTTGGGGTCTCCTAGAGTTTTTAAGTGCATGCAGAATGTCCTGAGACCAAAAGGCTTAAGCATTGGGGTTGTATGTCAGAGAGCAATATATCAGAAGCGAAGATGTCGCATTTTTTCAATGACTTTGTGGTGGTCCGTTGAATAGGAGTACAGAAGTGCCCCCCTCCCTTATCCACAGAGGATAGGATCCAAGACCCCCAATAGATTCCTGAAACCTCAGATAGGACTGAACCCTATTTATACCATGGGTTTTTTCCCCATACACAGTCAACCTTTTCACTTAAGCATTATGGCTTCTCTCTGGCATATCGGAATTGCCAGATCATTATGCTTCTTCTCTGGGACTTTTTTTTACACCTTGGAGAGACATTTCTTATCCTTCATTGTGTATTGATTTTAGAGAGAGAGAGGAAGGGAGGAGGAGGGGGAGGAGGAGACAGAGACGGAGGTTTGTTGTTTCACGTATTCATGCATTCATTGGTTGATTCTTGCATGTGCCCTGACCAGGGATGGAACCTACAGCCTTGGCCTGTGGAGACAGTGTTCTAACCAACTGAGCTATCTGACCAGGGCCTTCTTTGGGGCCCTGTCATACTTGGAAGCGCAATAAGGATTACTTTTCCATAAGCACTGTGATTCCAAGACCGTCAATCTGGTCATGGAGAAGGCTACTCACAGGTGAGTCATGTACATTGTGTGGAGACACTGGACAAAGAGATGACTCACATCCTGGGTGGGATGGGGTTGGATGATGAGAGATTTCAGAACAGCACACAATTTAAAATTTATCAATTGCTCATTCCTGTAATTTTCCATGTTGTAATTTTAAAATGCTTTTAAAAATATCTTATTTAGCCCTGGCTGGTGTGGCTCAGTGGATTGAGCACAGGCCTGAGAACCAGAGGATCACGGTTTGATTCCCAGTCAGGGCACATGCCTGGGTTGCAGGCGGGTTCCCTGCAGGCCAACTCCCAGCAGGGGATGCACGAAAGGCAACCATACATTAATGTTTCTCTCCCTCTCCCCTTCCCCTCTAAAGATAAATAAATAAATAAAATTTAAAAAAATGAGAAAGCCTCCTGCAGATGATGTCTTTATTTAAAAAATTTATTTAAAAATATTTTATTTATTTATTTTTAGAGAGAGGAGAAGGGAAGGAGAAAGAGTGGGAGAGAAACATCAACGTGTGGTTGTCTCTCATGTGTCCCCCACTGGGGACCCGGCCCGCAACCCAGGCATGTGCCCTGACTGGGAATCGAACCAGCGACCCCCTGCTTCACAGGCCCATGCTCAATCCACTGAGCTACATCAGCCAGGGCGTATTTTAAAAATATTTTATTTGTTTGTTTTTAGAAAGGGGCAGGGAGGGAGAAAGAGAGGGAGAGAAAGATCACTGTGTTGTTGCCTCTTATGCACCCTGTAACACAGGCATGTGCCCTGCCTGGGAGTTGAACCTGTGATCCTCTGGTTCCCAGGCTGGCACCTCATCCACTGAGCCACACCAGCCAGGGCTTCATGTCATATTTTCGAACTGAGGTTGACCACAGGTAACTGTAACAGTGGAGAGCAAACCGCAGGTAAGGGGGCTGGCTATTGTAATATACTTTTAACAGTGAACTCATTCTTTAAAAAAGATGTTATTTATTTATCTTTAGAGGGGAAGGGAAGAAGAGAGGGAGAGAAACATCAATGTATGGTTGCCTCTCATGCGTCCCCCGCTGGGAACTGGCCTGCAACCCAGGCATGTGCTCTGCCTGGGAATCGAACCGAGGTTGTTTGGTTCACAGGCCTGCGCTCAACCCACTGAGATACACCAGCCAGGGCTCATTTTTATTACAAATTTAGTCATGATTTTCAAATGTAAGCAGCAGAGAAGGGTGAAGAATTCTTTTCTTCTCCTTTTCATTTCCCAGAGAAAATGATTGTTGGCAGTTTCTTCTAGAGCAGTGGCTATTCATTTGGAGGGTTTTTGTCCCCAAGGGACACAGGGCAGTATCTGGGGACATTTTGAATGTCACAACTTATGGGGGCTGCTATCAGCATCTAGGGGTCCAAGATGTGACCAGTACAGAGGCTCAGGAAATCCTGCTCCCGATGATATGCATGTATATGGGCTCCCTGTTCATTTTTTTCTGCCTTTATTTTTACTAACACAAATGAGGTTTTGCTAAATCGATTTATAAGCAGCGACTTTTAACTCTCAGGGGACGAGGGATCCCTTTTGTGAAACAGAGCCAAGCTGTGGGAGCCCAGAAAAGAATACACGTACTCCCGACATTTGCTCGATAATTCTAGGGCTTCACAGACCCCCAGAAAGCCCTGTGGTCTGGGCGGTATGGCTTTGAATCCCAGTCCCAGAATATCCCATCCGGAGGAAGAGCACCCACTGCAATGCCCTTTCACAGACCACAGGATGGAGGTGCAGAGAGAACAAGGGTCTGTCTGGCTTCTGGGTGCTCTAGGGAGAGAAAGAAAAGCAAGGATTGTGTAGCTCGGGCCACCTGACTCCCTAGCGTTGGAATATTTCCACTTCACCCTGAACGAGGACGTTTCAGAAACGCTGATCTTCTCTTCCTGGTACAGCGGGAAAACGCGCCACCACCACTCGGTTCCTCTTGAGAAAACACAAAGGGCCCAGCTGCTGCTGATGACAAACACTCCAGCACCTGGGAAACAGCACATTCAGGATGCGAGGCGGGGAGAGGGGTTGGACCAGGACAAGAGGTGGTGATTGGTTGCGGGAGGGTAGGGACCCCAGAATCTGTATGGGTCTTGTTTGTTCCCTGAGCCTTTTATTCATTCTTTCAATCATCTATCCATCCACCTATTCAGCATCTGCAGGCCAAGGCTTCCTGTCTACCAAGACTGGACTTTGAGGGACACAGAAGCCATCCAGACCCGTGTCTCTCCTTGAACAGCTTCTGCTGGGCCAGGGGAGACCCAAGTGAGATCACAGCATTGGGTGACTTTGCTCTAATGGGGGTAGTAGAGGATAGTGTGGTGGGAGCACAGCTGTAACTTCTGGTGCAGGCTTGGAAGGTCAGGGAGGGCTTCCCGGAGGAAGAGGCATGTACATGGAATCTTCAAGAGAACGTAGAGCTTGTCCTACGACTGAGAGATGGAAGGGGATTCCAGACAGGGGAGCCACACTCGGAATCCTCAAAAACATGAAGGCACTGGGCATGTAGTAGGGGTGGAAAATGTCTCCTGTTTGCAGGAGACAGTAGCAGGGAGGGGGGCATAAGATGTGACTAGTGGTCTCGGCAAAAAACATAGGTGAGGTGCTTAGATTTTTCTCCTGAGGGCAATAGGGAGTCACAGGACAATTTTAAACAGAGGACAGGCAGGGTCAGCTCTGAATGTTAGAAAGAGCCTTGAGGGGCCGAGTAAAATTTGCGTCCTGGCTGGTGTGACTCAGTGGATTGAGCACCAGCCTGAGAATCAACGGGTTGCCGGTTCGATTCCCAGTCCAGGCACATGCCTGGTCCCCAGTAGGGAGTGCGCAAGAGCCAACCACACATTGATGTTTCTCTCTCTCTCTCTCTTCCACCTTCTCCTCTCTCTAAAAGTAAATAAATAAAATCTTCAAAAAACAGTGTACTGGAGGGAGACCAGGAATGTAGGCTGGCAGCGCAGTCCAGGCAAGAGCAGGACAGAGAGAAGGGCAGGGATGTGAAAGGGATCCAGGAGGGAGAGGGGTCCACCCACAGGGAGTGAGGGACAGGGAGGCACTGAGGAGGCATTAAGGCATCATTGGCTGAGAGGCCCTGTGTGACCTTCAGGGGGCAAGGCAACTGACAGGGTGTATTAGTTAGCTGCTGCTGCGTAACAAATCACCACAAAGGGAGTGACTTAAAGCAACACATTTATTATCTCACCATTGTCAGGGATCAGGAAGCCAGGACACTGCCACTGGGTCCTCTGCTCAGGATCTCACGGGGCCAAAATCAAACGTCAGCTGGCTGTGTCCTCACCTGGAGGTTCAGTTAGGGACAGACCCGCTTTCAAGCTTCTGCAGGTTGACAAGAAGTAGTTTGCTTGTGGTTATGTGACTGAAGCCCCTGTGTTCTCCCCAGCAGTGGCCACCCTCAGGTCCTCGTCTCAGGGCTCTCTCTAGCACAGCACAATCTGCTCTTCCCAGGACAGTAGCAGAATCTCACACTTTGAAGCTCTCGGGCTTCGTGGCTCTTTAAAAAGAGATCAACTGACTGGGTCAGACCCACCCAGGGTAATCTCCCTCTTGATCACCTCTGAGTAAACTTCAAGGCTTTAATTACATGTGCAAAATCCCTTCACTTGGCCATATCGTGCAACCTAATCGTGGGGTGACACCAGTCCTATTCACAGACCTTGCAGAGTGTGTGCGTCAAGAAATGGGAACCTCAGGGGTCTTTTTAGAGTTCTGCCTACCACCTGGGGCCAGGGGAAGGGAGAGTGAAGGGACTTCTCAAGGGTAGGGGCTTCAAAGACTCATCGCTGAGTCTACGCAGTCTTTAGTTCTCTGGGTTAAGTCCACTGGAGACCTTGACTCATGTGAGATGGACTCAAGCGAATTTGCGGATGAGCTCTGAAAGGGCCCATCACCTGCCTCGTTTGTGACACTGTTTCTGAAGGGTCCTCCCCTGAGCCAATGGGTCCATTGGGGGAGGGTGATATTTCTGTCTTCCAAAATGAAGTCCAAAGACACTACCTCAGTTCTCAGCCCGTGATACAGCAAGTCCTCTCTTAAGTATGTGCCCGGCAGACTGGAAAACACATGCCCATGCAAAAACTGGTACGTGAACGTTCAGGGCAACATCACTCACAACAGCCGAAATGTGGAAATAACCCAAGTATCCAGCGGAAAAATAAAACATGGCCTATTCCTAAAATGGAATATTTTTAAAAGTTATTTATTTATTTTTAGGGAGGGGGAAGAGAAAGAGAAAGAGAGGGAGAGAACCACCAACGTGTGGTTGCCTCTCACATGCCCCTTCCTGGGGGCCTGGCTCACAACCCGGGCATGTGCCCTGACTGGGAATCGAACTGGTGACCCTTCGGTTTGCAGGCTGGCGCTCGGTCCACTGAGCTACACCAGCCAGGGCAAATGGGATTCCTATTAATAAAAGGAAATAAAGTTCTGACACCTACTACTATAGGGTTAGATTTAGAACACATTATACTGAGAGAAGCCAGTCACTAGCAAGCACTCTGTTTATACCAAGCGTCCAGAATAGGCAAATCTACACAGACCGAAAGTGGATTAGTTGTGGCCTGGGGCTGGGGTGTGTTTGGGAAGATTGGCTGGCTCAGGGGTGTGTGGTCGCTCCTCAGGCTCCTGAAAATGTTCTCCAGTGGATTTAAAGTTGATGGTTGCACTATCCTATGATTATAGTCAAAAGCCATTGAATCGCACACTTTAAGTGGGTGAATTGTGTGGTGTGTGGATTCTCTCTGGATAAAGCTGTTACAAAAAAAGAAGAGATAGGCACTTGGAAACAAGAAATCATGAGGTAAGTGTGTTGCTTAATGTCACCAAATGAACCAATAGCGGAACTAAAAATAGAATACGGGGAGGAAAAGAGGGAAAAGTGAAGTCCAGATGAGTTAAATCCTTATCTATCGGAGGAAGAAAAATATCCATAATGCTGAAGAACCCAGTTGATAATTATTTAGGGATACAGAGGCAAGAGGAAAGAACCACAAATATTAAAAGGCTTTTCCAGTAAGGAACAGAATTGGAGGTGGAACAGACGGAATTTTCTTTATTACAAGTTCTTGTTTCCGGCACCTGGAGGGGGAGGCCAGAGATTCCACTCCAGTCCTACTATGCACGGGAACGCCCCCACCACGGGTCTGACCCGAATGCCAGTAGTTTCAAGGCTTAGCCCCGGCTGGGTAGCTCAGTTGGTTAGAATGTTATCCCAGTATCCTGCGGTTGTCAGGATACAGACAAGAATTGACCAGTGAATGTATGAATAAGTGGAACAACAAATCGATGACTCTGTCTCCCCTCCCATCCCTTCTCTCTCTTTCTGTAAAATCAATACATAAAAAATTGAAAAAAAAAACCGTATGGTATGCTCAGATGGTATACAGTGTGTCAGTCTGTAAACCTAAACATTGTGGGTTCCATTCCTGAGTTCAATTCCCGGTCAGGGCACATGCCTAGGTTTGCCCAGTTGGTCTGGGTCAGTCCCGAAGCAACCAATTGATCTCTCTTTCTTTCTTCAATGGGTGAGCTTAAATAATAATAATAATAGTCAATAATAATAATAATAATAATAATGAAAAAATAGTTCCAAGGTTTAGAACTCCTGGCTCCTTTCATTATCTTAATAGGTGTTCCCACTTTTTGAATGTATCTGTTTCTGATGTTTATTTTTAGTTCTCTCATTTAGGACATAAACAATTCCCACCCTCACCCACCCAAGATCCGAGAGGCCGTCAGCCTCGAGTCTGATTTCCACCGCTCCCATGCAAATCACTCAGAATCTGCGATATCAGCACTTAATTTATATCAGTTCCCATTATTGTCCGCAGCTGTATTCCTTTCCTGGTGGCGGAGCAGAGGCGGAAAGAAATGCTTCTCAGTCGAGTGAATTCCAGGCCCCTTCCCTCGAGGCTGGCCTGTCTTTGCTGCTAAACCAGGGGTGTCCGAATGCTTCTCTCTAAACTCCTCTCCTGAGTGAGCAGACTGACCCACAGAAATTCCAGTGGAAATCAGAACCCATCGGGGGAGGCGGTGACTGGATGTGAAGGGCGGACATAGGAGCTGTGTCTGCCTCCCTCCACCTCCCCCAGCACCGAGGAGCTGGCCCAGAGAAGGCTGGTGAAGGGGTTCTGAAGTTCCCCGAGGGCTGACCACCCCTGGCGACCCCCACTGAGAGGCTGCTCCATCCCCAGGTCCAGCCGAACGTGGGCAAATCACTACCCATCTCTGAGCCTCAGTCTGCTCATCTGTCCTATGGGAACGTGAGGGTCTACGGGCAAGGATCCTGAAAGAATTTCATGAGACAACGAAGCATGCAAAAGGGCCTCACCCAAGGCTCGCTTTTCATGTTTGGTATCACTAGCATGAGGACACAGGTCTGAAATAACTGTGGACCTGGAGCAGTGTGCAGATACATTTATCATCGATGCCTCATTTCACTGGAGGTGGTCTGGCCCCCGGGGTACCTGGAAGAGAGAAGATGTTTTGCCTGAGGTCACACACAGGGGCATCTCTGAGATCCGAGCCCAAGACCAAACTTTCTGGACTCATCTAAATTTTTTTTCTTCCCTCGAGTTGTCTCACTCTCTCCCCGCACAACCCAGGACGGATTTCTTTCAAATTTATTTCCACCCAAGCTTCTTTCGTGCATCCTACTTTGCTCCTCACTCCCATCCTCATCTTAGGAAAATCAAACTCTTTGAATTAAAGTTGGGTTGGGGGGGTAAGAAAAAAAAATTGTTGGTGCAACTCCAAGGGTTTGCCATCCTTGTAAATTTAATATAATTTTATTTTCTGGAGAACTTTGTCCTTGCCGTTTGGGGGGTGTGGTGGCGGGGGTGGGAAGGCCCGGAAGGCTGAGCTTTTCCTTGGATTTTGGGAAAGGGGCGAGCTCCTGGGGTCCTTTCTAAAAGGCCCTCCCCTCATTTCCGGCCGCTGTTGCCAGCCTTGGCTGGGCGCCTGGATCCTGTTGCTATGACGACAGGAAGAGGCGGTGGCGGCGGCAAGCGATGCTGTGGAGAGATGGAGGCTAGTGGGGGTGGGGGTAGTGGCTTTGAATTGGGGATGGGGGTAGGGATCAGGGGCTGGGGAGAAGGGTGGGGGAGGGGGCAGGGTTGTCCTTTCTCTCTGACCTCCTTCCTTGCTCTGAGTCCGGCCCCTCTCCTGTGTTTCCCCACCTTCTTTTTGATGCCTCCTGGGTCTCTCTCTCTGTGTCTCTCGGTCCTTGGGTCTCTCTCTTCCCCAGGCACAGTCTCTCTCCATCTGTCTCTCTCTCTGGGCATCTTTTCTTCTGCACCTGCTTTTCTGTCTCCAGGCTCCTTCTGCCACTCAGAGTCCTCTCCCTTAAATTTCTCTAATTCATTCTCTCTCTGTCTCCTTTTCTCTTTCCACAGCATCCCCCGTTCCCTTGCCCCATCCCCAGGTTCTCTTCCCCCTGTATCTCTCTCTCCCCCATCCCCTCTGTCTCGCTCTGTCTGTCTGTCTCTCCCATCTGTCCCTCCTCCCCCTCTCTGGATGACTCTCTCTCAGTCTCTTCTTTCCTTCGGTTACCCAGACCCTTCCCCCCACCCTCCCCCTTCCCCCCACCCTCCCCCATCCCCCACCTTCCCCCAGGCTCTTGGTTTCTCTCTTTGGGTCTCTGTCTCTCTTCCCTTCTCTCTCTGGATATTTCTCTCTGTGTGTGTCTCTCTCTCCAACTTCCTCCTGCTCCCCGCCGTTGCCTCCCCCAAATTTCTCCCTCCCCCATTTCTGTTTCCCAGTCTCCGGGCCCCTTTCCGCTTTTCCTTGCCTCTCTCCCTCCCTCTCCAGGTCTCTCTCTTCTTCCCCAGCTTCCTCCTGCCACCCAGACCCTGCCCCCCCCAATTATTTTCCTCCCCCATCTCTTCTCCGTGGCTCCCCCATCCTCGGCGGCTCCCCCTCCCCCTCCCTCCTCCCTCCCTCCCTCTCCCGTCCTCCAGCTCCGCACTTTACCCAGCGACACGAGAACCAAATTGTCTCCTCACCTTTCCCCCCCATCTCACCCCCCCCTTGGGGTCCGAGCTCAGAGCTGCCCCTCCACCTCCCCTCCCACCTCCACAGCCCCCTCTCCCATACGCCTCCTCATCTCCACCCCCCAACCAGGTCGGACGCCTGGGTCCCTCGCTGCTGGGGGAGGGGGACCAGCAAGAACTGGGAACCACAAGGGTGTCTCTGGGGGGGGTGCCGACAGGGGGACTCATCGTCCCCTCCCCAGTGAATCGGAGAGTTGACCTGTCGTCAACAGAGGTGAGACAGTTCTTTTTATTAATCGGAGGTGGGCGGATGTGGAATGAAGCCTCTGTGACCCCCCCCCCCGAATTCTGGAGGAAGGAGCTGGTCCCCTCCAGAGGGAGAGGGGACGGTAACCCCTGTCATATCCAGAGGCTTTAGAATTGGGGGTTCCCTTCTCCCTCTCCCTTTGCTGCCGCTGACAGATGGACTAAAGGAACAGTCCCTAAAGCCAAACAGATTGTCCCCCACATCGATAAAATGAAAGATCTTCAAGTCTTTTTTTCAGATGGAGAATTTCCCTCGTTGGCCCCCGGTTTCCATCCCTTTACTGACCGGAGGTTGTAGGGGGCCCAGCACAGGAAGGGGTACCTCCTGGGGTCACAGGCTCACCCAGGTGGAAGCAGAAATGTGCTAGGGCAGTGGAGGTGGTGGTACTGCTGCTGGCGAGGGGCACAGACTGGGGAGAAGAGGCCCAGAGACCAGAGGAGAGGAAACTCGGTGGCATCTGTCTGGAGAGTGGAGAGAGGAAGGGGCCAGCACCCAGGAGAGGGAGGCAGGGGGTGTCAGTGCCCAGTGCCTGGTGAATGGGGCCAGGTAAGGGCTGTGTGTGGGCAGGCAGGAGCCGAGGTGGGGGAGGGAACACATGTGTGGGGCCCAGGGCCCAGTTGCCATGGAGACACCCCCCCTAGACAACCCTTTTCAGCAGCCCCTGGGAGCAGACCCAGTGGGGGCTCCCCTGTTGATGGGGGCGGAAGAGGCCAAGGTCACCCTGGTACTGGGACCCAGCGTGGCTTTTCCTCTCCTCTGTGGCCTCTAGGCTCTTCATTCCAGCAAGGGTTTGGGAGGAAGTCTAGGAAAGAGTGGGTGGTGGAAGCAGGTAAGGGACACACCTGGGTGAGGCGGAGAAGGCAGGGCTGGGGGCGTGGTGGCGAGACTGCTCTGGAAGAGGGAACTGAGTGGACACCCTGGAGGGGTGTGGAGGGGGAGGTTATTTCTGCCCGAAACAGAGTTGTGTAGTCTGTGGACATCTAATTCGTCTCAGGGGCCCTGTCTGTGGAGGGGCTCTTTTTAAATTTGGAAGCCAATGCGTGTACGGTGTACGTTCCTGCACAGGTGAACTAGTAGGGGAAGTCCTGGGGCGTTCCCAAGAAGGCAAGTCTGAGGGGCACGCAGGGGGCTTTCCTGAGTAGGTGAGATGCTGCAAGTCAGAGTGGGTGGAGGAGAAGGGCGAGTGAGGGAGATTCTTCATGATGTAAGAGAAGCCGGACAGGGGGTGGGGAAAGTTCTTGGAGCTTGAAGAGACAGTGGGAGGCCCAGGCGAGTTGGGGAGACCCAGAGTCGGGGGTTCGACTTGTGCGAGGAGATGACAAGGGCGGCCCTGGGGAGGTGGAGTGAGCAGGAGACGGTGCAAGGGCCGTGGAATGGGGTGGGAGGGTGTTGGGTGGCGTTGGGAGGCGGATTTCCTTGGCCAGCAGTGGGTGTCCAGGTCAGACCTTGGGAGGTCCTGAATGGAGAGGAATTGGGGGTCTGGAGGGAGGGATTCTTGGGAGTAGAACATGCCATGAGGTCATGGAGGAAAATTTTTCTTAATGGAGACGGAGAAAGTGATGGTCGAGATGAGTTGGTCTAAGTTGTAGCCATGGAGGGGGCCAGATTCCAGAGACTTCTTTAAGCAAAGCGAAGAGGGGGTGGTTTCTTGAGTCAGAGACATAGTAAGGGGTCGGGGGTAGTCCGAGGGTCCTCAGTAGCAGCTGTTAGAAGGCTTGTGGTGGAGATGGGGGGAGGTATTCTTCCAAACCAGTGGGGCTAATTCGGTGTTGGCTGCCCACTAAAATCCCCTGGGTAGCAGTGAAAAACCAAGAGGCTCTGGGCTACGCCAGAGCAGACCAATAAAATAGAAATTTCCCCAGTTGGGACTCAGGTATCTGTTCTCCAAAGGTCCTCTGGTGACCTTGCCAAGGTGGGTTGGCACCTTGGTCCAGCGAGAGAGGGGTCTGTGCGGAGAGAAGGGGGTTCCCAGGCAGAAGACCCTGTGTTTGGGATTCGTTTGAGTTGTGTAAACAGTGAGGCTCCTTGGGAAGAGTTTTTTTTAAGCTGAGAAGACCTGAAAAAATTTCTATTTCCTGGGTAGAGGACGCAGTAGGTGAAGAAGTGGGTCGAGGAGGGGAGAGAGGGAGTAGGTGCGCCTGAGAAGAATGGTGATGGGGGGTCTTGGAGGATGAGGAAGAGAAGGGGGCGTCCTTGGGCTGAGGAAGCTCTGGGGCTGGAGTGGACGATGCCTCTTTATCTGATGAGCACAGTGGCCAGAGGGGAGGAGATTGTGGAGGGGGTAGAGGAGGGTCCCAGCGTGTCAGGGAGGGTGGTATTGGGGGGAATTCCTTCCTCAGAAGAGGCAGATTCTGTCACGGAAGGGGAGGCAGTGGGAACCACAGTGGGAGGAGTTTGTTCAGGCGAGGAAATCGTGGGGTTCTTGGTGGGGTCTGGGGCCAGGGTGGCCGGGGAGGTAGGTACTGGCGCCTCCTAACCCTTTATCTCGCTCCCTGCCCTCCACCAGCTGGTGATCATGGCCGCCCTCTGACCCCTCCCGGCTAAGCCTCGTCCTCGCAGCCCCTCCCCAGCCTCCAGGGGCCCAGGCCCCCCACTTCTGCCTGCGCTGTGACCCCCCCAGCCGCCGGCACGGCCCCGCCCCCGCTGCCCCGGTGGTGGCCCACGGCCCCCCGGCTGCCCGTGGTCAAACTGGAGTCGCTGAAGCGCTGGAACGAGGAGAGAGGCCTCTGGTGCGAGAAGGGGGTGCAAGTGCTGCTGACCACCGTGGGCGCCTTCGCCGCCTTCGGCCTCATGACCATCGCCATCAGCACCGATTACTGGCTGTACACGCGCGCCTTCATCTGCAACACCACCAACCTCACAGCCGGCGACGAGGGCCCCCCCCACCGCGGGGGCGGCTCCTCCGAGAAGAAGGACCCGGGGGGCCTCACCCACTCTGGCCTCTGGCGGATCTGCTGCCTGGAAGGTAGGAGGGGCCGCTGCGCCCCTTCCCTCCCCTCCTGAATCTCCCAGGGGTGGCCTGCATTGGTGGTGTTTCTTCTCCCGCTGGTGCCCACAGGTGCAAGCCCTGCCACCCTCTCCGGACTTTCAAGTCTCCTCTGCTCACCCCCGTGCACCCCTCCTCTTATTCTCTCTCCCACATCCTGCCCCAGTGCTCTGGGTGACCCCCTCTTTTGCCCCCATTCACACCCTCCCCTCATCTCCATCCCTCTGCCTTACTTTGGTGGTCTGTCCCCTGAGGCTTCCTTCTGCCCAGCTGGTCTTAGGTATGGCCGTCCCTCTGCTCTGGCGGTTCCCCCTTTCTCCTCTTGCCTCCTCTCCCAACCAGGGTGTCTTCCAACCTCCTGCCCTGGTCCTGGTCCTCCTGCGTCCCACCGATGGCTCTGTGTTATCCTCCTCCCAGCACCCAAGCCTACCTTCTCCTCTTCCTCCTCCCACGCCTCATTCCTCTTCCAACGTCTTATCTCCATCTCTGTTTTTTCCCTCAGTGGTCTCTCTCTTTCTCTCTCTCTCCACCGCCCTCCTGGCCAGTCCCCCTGTGCGACTGGTGTCTTCCCACCTCAGGCTTCACCTCTGGGCCTCGAAGCCCCAGCTGCAACGTGAAGCAGTGGAACTAGCCCATCCCAAGGCTCCTCCTTTGGAGCCAGAAATGCTGAGGTTCCTCTCCTTCTTTTTCCCCCCATCCTTTTCTCCCCTGTGTGGCTGAGCACTCAGGAGGAGCAGGGAATGTTACCATCTTGTTTAATCCTATGCGCTGGGCTTCCCTGCTCTTGTCTGGAGTGAGGCAGCTGAGGCTCAGAGAGGTTAAGTCACTTGCCCAAGGTCACCCAGCTGTGGATGGGGCAGAGCCCAGAGCACTCAGGTCTGATGGATGGGACTTGCAGATAGGTTTGGTTTGGCCTGCGGGGTGTTTTAAGGCTGAAACCAAAATCTGAATCGGTCGCCAACATTTAAAGATAGGAAGACTTCGCCTGGAGAAATCCGATTTCCGGTTTCTTTGGAACTGGCGACGTGGGGGTCTGCCATGGTCATGGTTGGCTGGATCCGAGTAGCAGCTGCTTCTTCAGATAACACCTCAGGGGAGAGGGGTCTCCGTGTCTTCACAGTCACCTCCACTCCCTATTGCCTCCTACCCTGTCCACTTCTCTCATTAGGTAACTTTCTTCCTCCCGTGGGCATTTGACTTCAGGTTCCCTCCCCGGCCTGACTGAGCAGCAGGCACAGAACGAGTGGGCTGGCTTGCATCCTAAAACCCCTAGTTCAGCATAGGGCATAGCGTAAGAATGCCATTCATTCATTCATTCATTCATCCATTCAACAAGCAATACGTATTGACTTTTTACTGTGTGCCAGGAACTATTCTTGATTCTGGGGCTACAATAGTGGAAAAAAAAAAGACAAAGACAAACAAAAAACATTCTTGTTTTTATATGCCTTATATTCTAGAAGGAGAGACAGAGAATAAAAGAGACCAACCCATAAAACACTGAGGGTGTTAGACAGAGCTCGGTGCCGAGGAGACAGATGTGTGAGGGACGTGTGGATGAAATTGTCTAGGAGACTTTGCAGGTGACATGCAGTGGAGGTTTGAAGGAAGTGAGAGGCAGGCTTCAGGCTGTAGAAAGAGCCAACGCAAAGGCCCGGGAGTAGGACTAGGGGGAGGTGGAGCGGCTGGGGCAGAGGGAGTGAGGGGGGCATAGGGAGAGGGGAGTCAGAGAGATAACAGGGTCCAACTGGGGTCCAGTCTCACAGCCCAGGTGTGTGCACTGACCGGGAATGGAACTGGTGATGTTTGGGTTCGCAGGAGGATATCCAACCTGCTGAGCCACACCAGTCAGGGCCATATCAGAAGTTCTCTCTCTCTCTCTTTTTTAGGTTTTATTTATTTAGTTTTTTAGAGAGAAGGGAAGGGAGGGAGAAAGAGAGAGAGAGAAATATCATCCTGTGGTTGCCTCTCACACACCACCAACCAGGGACCTGGCCTGCAGCCCAGGCATGTGCCCTGAGTGGGAATCGAACCTGCGACCCTTTGGTTCTCAGGCTGGCACTCAATCCGCCAAGACGCACCAGCCAGGGCCGGATCAGAGTTTTCTGAGCAGAGGAGTAACAGGAGCTGACTTTGATTTGAACAGGATGGCTCCTGCTGCCATGTTGAGGCACTAAGGGGAGAGAAAGCAGGAGGTGGCGTGTCTCGGGTAGAGCATTAGGATTTGGGCAGTGGTTTGAATTCAGACGGGAGTCTGAGGCTACACCCGCAGGAGTTCCCGGTGGGGCAGGGGTAGGATATGAGAGAGAAGAGTCAGGGTGTCCCTAGGGCAACATTTCTCCACTGCAGGGCCGTTGGCAGAAATAACTCTGCGTTGTGGGGGGCTGCCCTGGGCGTGGTGCCGTGTTTAGCAGCATCCTGGCCTCGACCTCCCAAAAGCCAGAAGCACTTCCCAGTCGTGACAACCAAAATTGTCAACTCTCTCTAGACGAGGAATACAGTTACCCCTGGTTGGGAATCACTGCTCTGAGGGTGTGTCCTGAGTACCTGAGAATGGGGTGGGGGGAGAAGGAAGTGTTCATAATGTGTAATGGCAGGTGTTTTGTTTTATTTTTGTTTCTGTCCTCTAATTTATTTAAGGAGGGCTATCGCAAGCCTAAATTTGGATGTTAAACTTAAATTATTTATGCATTAATTTCAGAGAGAGAGAGAGAGAGAAACATTGATTTGTTGTTCCACTCATTTATCTATTCACTGGTTGCTTGCTGTCCATTCCCTGACCTGGGATCGAACTCAAAACCTTGGCATATCATGACAACGCTCTACCCAACTGAGCTACCTGGTCAGGTCTGGAGATATTAAATTTAACCTGCCTATTAGAGAGACCGTCTAGGACAAGGGTCAGCCTGGTAAAACCCTGCCATGTGTCACATACTCAACATTTTAGGCTCTGGGGAGCATAGTCTGTCTCACAACCACCCCTGAAAACAACCAGAGACGACAACACGAGAGTCAAATGGCTGTGGTGGTGCTCCTCACTTATGGTCACTGACATCGGCATTTCCTGTCATTTTCACGTGCCACAGAATGGTCTCTTTTGATATTTTTTAAGTCCCTTCAAAAACATAAAACCCAGGCCTGGCTGGTGTGGCTCAGTGGATTGAGTACTGGCCTGAGCACCAAAGGGTCGCTGGTTCGATTCCCAGTCTAGCGTCAACATGCCTGGGTTATGGGCCAGGTCTGCAGTGGGAGACAAGCTAGAGGCAAACCACACGTTGATGTTTCTCTCCCTCTCTTCCTCCCTCCCTTCCCCGTTCTCTAAAAATAAATAAATTTCCTTTAAAACATATAAAACCTACTCTTCTCTGGGTTTGGCCCCTGATCCAGGCTGTCAGTGATATGATGTGAGGCCAGAGTTCAGGGAACAGTGCGGGCTGGAGACACAAATTGGGGGTCACGGCATATGAATGGAGGAGGTCACCCAGAGAATGAGAAGAGACAGAAACCAAAAAATTAGTTGAGGGGCTGCCACCTGAGCTGGTGATTACAGGGCAATCAGAGAGACAAGGGAGCTGAAAAAGGAGCAGCCACAAAGGGGCAAAATTTGGGCAAAATGAAGTGCGTGTGTGGCCTAAGAGTCGAAGGAAGGGGGCACTGGCAGGCTGGCTTGATTGTTACCGTCGTTGTCATTTGTCACTGAACGCTCACGAGGACCCCGTGCGGTGTGTATTGTTAGATCTCCATCTGCTGGAAATGGAAGCTGAGGCTCAGAGAGGTGCAGCAATTTGCCCAAGGCCGCACAGCTAATAGGCAGTAGGGGCTGGGTTTGAATCTGGGTCTGTTTTGTTTCCTAAGGAGAACAAAGCAATGTGTCCATCAACCACCAGCCGGTCACCGACCTGGGAGCATAGAAACTGGTCCCTTTGCCCTGGCCGGGTGGTTCGGTTGGTTGGAGTGTGGTCCCATGCACAAAAAGGTTGTAGGTTTGATCTCCCGTCAGAGGACATAGGCTGTGGGTTCAATCCCCGGTGGGGGCACATATGGGAGGTCGGCGTTTCTCGCTCTCTAAAATCAAGAAACATATTCTTTATGTTTATTGATTGGTGAGGATTTAAAAAGTAAAAAGAAAAAGGAAAAGAAACCAAGGCTCCTCCTCCCGAAGGCACTGTATCCCCGGGAATTCTTGGGGTCCACCCCCACCACCATCGCTGAGTGATGCAATGGGCTGTGGTGATCGGTTTACCGCCTGTGTGGCAGGCGCAACAGGGTCACCTTGGGCCATATGTTTAACCTCTGTGTGCCTATTCCATCATCGGTGAAATGGGGATTTAGAAGAGCCCCCAGCCGTAGTGTTATGGGGAAAGTCAGCTGAGTGAGCATGTGTGAGGTATGGGAAAGGCCAGCGGGCACAACCCTGACCCGTGTAGTTCGATGGGTGGGGCACCGCCCTGCAGACCAAAAGTTCACCCTGTTGAATTCCCGTTCAGGGCCCATGCCTGGATTTCAGGCCAGGTCCATGTGCGAGAGGCAACCGATCCGTTTCTCTAGCGCATCGGTATTTCTCTCCCTTTCTTTCTCCTTTCCTTCCCTTCTCTCTAAAAACAAATGCAAAAAAAAAAAAAAAAAGGCTGGCAGGCACAGAGTAAAGGCTGGATTATATAGTTTATATTTGGTCATTCGTATTATTATTCGGAATTCAGGTGATCCCGAATCCCTGCTCCTTGGTAATCTAGAAGTCCCAGCGTCTCTCCCAGCACTGCCCATAGAGACATCGTACAAGCTGCGTATGTGATTTAAATTTTTCTCGGAGCTACATGAAAACAAGTTAACAGGAAAAGGCTCAATGAATATAACTTATACAATATTATACATTCATGCGAAGGCTAACAATCTATTTTATATTTAACCAAGCAGAGCCCAAATATCATTTGACCATGCAATCAATATATAAAATTAATGAAACACTATGCTTTTTTTTTCATATTAAGTCTGAAATCAGTGAGTATTTTGCCCTCCCAGCTCATTTCAGTTGCCGTGTTTCAAGGGCCCTAGAGCTACCGGCGCTGGTGGCCGGTGGATGGCTCCAGCCCCTCCCCGGGGATCCCAGCTGCAATCCCGGGTCCTCTGTTAGGACACAGTGACCTGCGCCCAGAGACCATTCATTCCAGCCACTGTCCAAAGCCTCTGTGCTCAGCACTTCGCCTGCCTTATTATCTGTTGAGTCCTCCCAGCTGCGCCAGGGAAAGGTATTACGGCTTGTGTTTCACCGGGCAGGAAGCTGATGGCCAGAAGGGGGAAGTGAGTCAGCCGTGTGGCTCTTGTGTCACTCACGCAGTGGGCAGAGTGACCTAGGCAGGTCCTGGGGGAGACTCAGGGACCCATCGTCATCACTGCACATGAAAAGCTCCCAGCCCAATAGGGTCATAAAGCACACATAGCCATGGAACTTCCATGTGTCCTGGGCTTGTCCTGTGTTTCATGGAATTCTTTTTTTTTTCTTTTTCAAGGTTATTTATTTATCTATTTTTAGGGAGGGGGATGGGAGGGAGAAAGACAGGGAAACATCAGTGTGCGGTTGCCTCTTGTGCGCCCCCTACTGGGGAGCTGGTCTGCAACCCAGGCCTGTGCTCTGACTGGGAGTCGAACAGGCGACCCTTTGGTTCACGTGCTGGAGCTCAATCCACTGAGCCACGCCAGCCAGGGCTCAATGAATTCTTATCAAGCCCTATAGAGTCATATCATCGTCCTCCTTTTTGAAATGAGGAAACTGAGGCTCGTAGCCACCATGCTCCACAGTCCTCGGTCCATTGGCCTCCGCAGCCTAGCTGCTCCTGCACCTCCTCCCATGACTTACCATCCACGTGGGACCCAGAGGCCTCTTCAACTCCATGCCTCAGTTTCCTCATCTGTAGAATGAGGGGACTGTCATTGCCTCGTACCTCTAGATTCATCATAAGTGTTGGGCGCGTTACTCTTTGTCAACGGCTGGGAGCCTGGTGTGTGCTTAGCCCTCAGGAAAAGCTACTTCTCATTACTGCTGTCACCACCGTCTGCTGAAAGAGTCTGTGTGTCCTGTGCTCCCCATGCTCAACCTCATTTAATTGTTGTTAATGTTGTGAGAGCAAGACTGTGATCCCATTCGGGAAAGGAGAGTACTACGGGGACCCACAGTCTTGCCTGCCACATCATAGTGCCTGTGCCGATGGGCAAGAATTTGCTCGTGTGAGTGTCTGTTCATTATTCAATCATTTTTTAATTGTAAAATACATGGAACATAAAACTGATCATTTGAACCATTTTTTTAAAAAAAGATTTTATTTATTTATTGTTAGAGAGAGGGGAAGGGAAGGAGAAAGAGAGGGAGAGAAACATCAATGTGGGGTTGCCCCTCAAGTGCCCCGCGGTGGGGGTCCTGGCCCACAACCCGGGCATGTGCCCCACCTGGAATCAAACCGGCGACCCCTTGGTTGGCAGGCTGGCGCTCAATCCACTGAGCTACCACAGCCAGGGCCATTTTAACCATTTTTAAGAGTACAGTTTACTGGTCTCAAGTACCGTCACGTTGTTGTACAACCATCACCATCATCCATCTCCAGAACTCTTTTCATCTTGCAAACTTTCAGCTCTGCCTCCATTAAGCAACTTCCCATTTCCTCTCTCCCAGCTTCTGTGTGTTGAAATTTGTCCCCTCTGTGCACCAAACAGAAGTGGAACCACGCAGTATTTGTCTTTCTGTGTTTGGCATATTTTACTTGAGGATATAATTCCCTCCCGTAAAGCTTCATCCATGTTGGAGCATCTGTCAGCATTTCCTTCCTTTTTAGAGCTGAGTAATATTCCTTTGAATATGTATACCACATGTTATCCATTCATACACTGATGAACACTTGGGTTGCTTTTGGCTATAGTGAATAAATGCTGGTATAAAAATGAGCGTACCCATATTTCTTAGAGACCCCTCTTTAAATTATTTTGAGGGTATACCCCAAAGGGAAGTTGCTGGATCAAATCGTCATTCTGGCTTTAACTTTTCTGAGGAAATTCCATACTATTTTCCATAGCAACTCTATCATTTTACATTCCCACTAACAGTACACAAGGTCTCAATTTCTCCACGTCCTTGCCAACACTTGTTATTTTCTGTTTTTTTTTTTAAAGATTTTTCTAAAAATTCTTTTTGGGGAGTGGGGAAGGGAGGCAGAGAGGGAAACATCAATGTGTGGTTGCATCTCACCTGCCCCCTACTGGGGACTTGGCCTGCAACCCAGGCATGTGCCCTAGACTGGGAATCAAACCACCACCCTTGGGTTCGTCGGCCCAGGCTCAATCCACTGAGCTATACCAGCCAGGCTCTTTTTTCTTTTTTATAGTAGCCATCCCAATGGGTATGAGGTGGTGTCTCATTGTGGTTTTGATCTGCATTTCCCTAATGATTCATGATGCTGAGTACATTTTCATGTGCTTGTTGGCCCATTCAATCATTCTTTCTTTCTTTTTAAAAAAGATTTTATTTATTTATTTTTAGGGAGAGGGAAAGGAAGGGAGAAAGAGAGGGAGAGAAACATCAGAGTGTGGTTGCCTCTCATATGCCCCCTCCTGGGGACCTGGCCTACAACCCAGACATGTGCCCTGAGAGGGAATTGAACCTGCGACCCTTTGGTTCACAGGCCAGCACTCAATCCACTGAACCACACCAGCCAGGGCCCAATCATTCTTCCATAAAAATATTATATTCATCAAGCACCCTGGCTGGCGTAGCTCGGTGGATTGAACGCGGGCCTGTGAACTAAGGGATCGAAGTTCCATTCCCAGTCAGGGCACATGCCTAGGTTGCAGGCCAGTTCCCAGCGGGGGACACGTGAGAGGCAACCCTACACTGATATTTCTCTCCCTCTCTCTTTCCCTTCCCCTCGAAAGACAAATGAATAAAATCTTTAAAAAATATTCATCAAGCACTTACATGTGCTAGGTGTTGTTCCAGGTACTGGGGATACGGTGGGGAACCGTCCATACGCTTACATTCCCGTGAGGCAAACTGTGGTGTGTCTGAGTCTGCTTCCACCACCCATCAGCTTTGAACCGATGAACCCCCTCTGTGCCTCTGTTTTAGCCTTAGATTCACTCATTCATTCATTCATTCATTCAACACCCATTTCTTTAAAATTTTTTTTATTTATTGGTTTTAGAGAGAGAGTCATGGAAGGGGGAGAGAGAAAAAAATCATCATTTTGTTGTTCTGCTTATCTATGCATACATTGTTTTTTCCCCCTGTATGTGCCCTGACGGAGGAGAGAACCCGCAACCTTGGGGTATTGGGAGGACACTCTGACCAATCGAGCTGACCAGGGCTGGACTCCCATTTCTTGAGGCCTCCTTTGGGACAGGAAATGCTAGGGACACAGATGACCCAGACCCTATGTGCCTCCCCTGCCCCCCCCCCCCCAATTACACACACACACAGCCTTGCAGAAACTCTCAGCTTGCTAACAAGAAATTCGCAAGCCAACCTGATGGGGGTCCAGCATGGGCAGCAGCTGCAGCCCAGAGAGGGAACTGGACCCAACTTGAGCGGGAGAAGTGAGTGTGAGCCCAGGACGTGCTCCCTCAGGGAGGCACCCTGTGAGCTCCCCACTTGCAAGATAAAGTTTTCTTCAGTGAAGAATGTAAGTGGACCGTTTCACAACCTGGAGTTGGAAAGAGCCTGGAGAATCGAGGAAACGGAATGTATTTATCTTTATGCTTAATTATAGAGCAGTCTGAAGCTATGTGTTAGTTAGAACAGGAACTGTCCTCCAAAATGTGATGAGAGGTTCCCAGACGGTTGTGAGGTCCGGGACCTGAGGATAGGATTCTGGGGTGGACGAAGGGGAAGAGGCTGGAAGACCTCTTCCAGCAGACCCCTCGCATGCCTGTTTGCTCCAACCACTCCATCCCCTTCCAGGGGATTCCAGGGAAGACACTGGACATCCCTCTCCTTATTGTTCAGGATTGAAGACACTAGAAGTCTCACGAACCGCTGGGGCTGCTCTCCCCGCAGCTGGACTCCAGACTTCATAGGGTCTCACGGGAAATGTAGTCTTCCTCGCCTTATGCGGCCTCCTTCGGTTTCCCACGCATTTTCAGACTCTTAGCAAGTTCGGACTTAAAGGGGTGTCTTGGCCTTGCTAAAAACCAACGCCTTCTTGTAGAGAGGGAAACACGAAGCCAGAGGCTGGTGCCCTGGTCCAGGTTTCAGGGCAACCGTCCCTGTGGTCTTTGGATTTATTTTTCTTAAAAACAGAACCAAACAAACAAACAAAAAACAGGCGAGGAAACTGAGACCAGAGAGGTGGAAAGTTTGTCCCAGATGCCGGGACGGGCTCAGCAGCCACGATTTTCTAGCTCCCAGTCAACGCGGGGCGGGGAGGCGGGTTGAGGGGAAGGGGTGGGGATCTCTCACAGGGGGTCCCCCCAACTCTGAAGTACCCCCAGACCACCACCTCCATCCCCCTCTAGGGCTGAAAAGAGGCGTCTGCGTGAAGATCAACCATTTCCCGGAGGACACCGACTACGACCATGACAGTGCGGAGTACCTGCTCCGTACGTTGGGGTCGGGGACAGATTGTGGGGACTGCGGGGCCTGGCCTGGGAGGGGGCGGTGCGCAGTTAGATTGACACGCGGAGAAGAGCGTGCCAGCTCATCCAAGTCCAGACAGTGAGATCCTCTGCCCACTGATTGGCTTAGTGGTTTCTCTCCCGCCCGCTCCTCTCACCTTGGGGAGGGCCGAGTGGAGATCCTCGAAGCTGATTGGCGGCTATGTAGTCGCTCTCTGGGCTGGGATTGGCCGCTGCGCCCTTGGGCTGGGAAGCAATATGCGGGGCCGGCAGGCCAATCTCGGGAGCGGGCTGGGGAAACCTGTAATGCGATTGGTAGCTGCCGGGAGAACGCGGCAAATCCTGAGTTATGATTGGCTGTGGCCTCCGCGAGGCTCAGAAATGGCAAAATCTGTTTGTCTCGGGTTTGGGGGTGGAAAGGACTGCGGAGAGGGGGAGACAGACTTGACAGAGAGAGAGAAAGAAGAGAAACTCAGCTATAAATGAAGCCAGACAGAAAAGGGGGGCGTGTCAGAGAAGACGGAGGGAGAGAGAAAAAACAGAAGGGAGGAAAGAGGAGAGGGAGGAAGGAGAGAGAGAAAAAAGGAAAAACCTAGAAAGATAGAAAGGAGAGCCAGGCAAAAAGGAGAGGAGGAGGGAGAGAAATATTAAAAGGTTTGACAGAGGGATCTGGAGAAAAGAAAGAAATGTGCAGAAAGGGCAGGATCGTGATAGAAGAGGAAAGAGAAAGGGAGGGGTCCAGGGAGAAATAGAGAAGTTCAGAAAAAGAGCGACTTAGAGAAATAAGAAAAAATGTGTATTATATATATTTGCCAGGAGATAGAAAATAGAAGAAGAAGGATGATGAAGAGAAAGAAGCAATCTGACCGAGAAGTAGAGAAATGTTTAAAAGGACGATGAGGCAATGAATGAAATAACCAGAACACAGGAAGAGGTGGAAAACTGGAGAACTAGGGCGGGATAAGTGGAGGCAAAAGCAGGCAGGAGGCGCAGCGCGCGGGGCTGGGGGCGGCGGTGCGGAGCGCCCGCAGCAGCCTCTGACCGCCCAGACGCCCACCTTCCCCTCTCTCTTCCTCCCTCCTCCTTTTTCCCTCGCAGGAGTCGTCCGGGCCTCCAGCATCTTCCCCATCCTCAGCGCCATCCTGCTGCTGCTTGGGGGCGTGTGCGTGGCGGCCTCTCGGGTCTACAAGTCCAAGAGGAACATCATTCTGGGCGCGGGAATCCTGTTCGTGGCAGCAGGTGAGAGGCAGAGAGAGGGGGGAGCTGTGGGGGCGGCCCACCTGCGTCACTACGAGTGTGTGTGTGTGCGTGTGTGCGTGTGTGCGCGCGCGCGCCTGCAAAGCCACCTTGCCCTGGGCGCCCCCTGGGGCCTGGAGCCTGCCTAGGCTCTTCCCAAACTCCATCGCCACCCGCTGGGCAAGGTAGGTGTCGCGTTTGCGCGTTAACGGGAAAGTGAACTCTGTACCAGACAGGTGTCCAGCGCGTATTCGGGGAAGGTCTAGGGTCCAAAGCCCGCGCGTGTTTCTGGTGACGGGAGGGGAGGGGCTTGAGCGTTGAGACCTAATTGGGGTCTTGAAAATAGAGGGGCGAGGCCTGGTGGCAGAGAAAAGTGGTTTGGTGCGGATGGGGAGGCGCCTGCTTGAGGGGGTGGGGCCGTGCGGTCCGAGGCGCATCCAGGCCGGGGCTGGTCCTGGGAAGCCGTCCAGACCAACTCCAAGTGAGACACCTCATTCAGAGGTTAGACCCTCCCCACTCTTTCACGGAAATGAGTAGTGCTGCGAAGTGCCAGGAGACCAGAGATTTTTTTTGAAGTGGTGGAACCCAGAGAAGGCACAGTAGGAGATGGGGGTGTTTTGGGGGGGGGAAACGCGTCAAGGGGGCGGGACTTGCTCGACCTGGGAGGAGCCCAACTTAGACCCGCGAGGGGAGCCGGCTGTGTGGGGGGCTTGGAGGCTGGATTTGAGTAGAAATGGAACCTGCTCTAAAGAAGGGCGAATTTTAGACCAGCGGTGGGAGGGCCTAGAAGAGACAACAAGACTGGGATGGTAGTCATGAACGAAAAAGTTTGAATCAACTAGGGTCAGGGCGGGATTATGTCATGATTATGACACGCCCCCCTTAAACTAGCAGAAGGTGGGGCCCAGGGGAAACCCAGGTGTGTGACGGTAATGGTGATATGAGCCCAACCAGAGTAGGGCCTGGACCGCCCAGGAGGGGGCCTCCGGACCACGGGAGGCGTGGCTAAGGCTGCCTGGGGGCGGGGTCTGGACCAGCCGGGGAGGAGTTTAGACAATCCAGGGCGGGACTCGAACCCGCAAGGCCTCTAGACCATCTCGGGTTAGAGTTTAGACCAGTTGCGTTAACTAAGGGTGGGGCTGAGGCCATGGAGGGGTGGCATTAGTCCTGACGGGTTGAGGTGTGGACCTTTTGGGGCGTATACCCCCGGGGGCGAGGACCGACCAAGCTCCACCTGGGACGGGGTTCCTACCCTCTGGGGGGGGCGGGACCTATACCTTCGAGGGGTGGGGCCTAGGCCCGCGGGGGCGGGGCTTCGGGGAGGGGCGGGCCCGGGTGGCCTAGAGGCTCCCCTCTGACCGTCCCTGCCCAGGCCTGAGCAACATCATCGGCGTCATCGTGTACATCTCGGCCAACGCGGGCGAGCCGGGCCCGAAGCGGGACGAGGAGAAGAAGAACCACTACTCGTACGGCTGGTCCTTCTACTTCGGCGGGCTGTCCTTCATCCTGGCCGAGGTGATCGGCGTGCTGGCCGTCAACATCTACATCGAGCGCAGCCGCGAGGCGCACTGCCAGTCTCGCTCGGACCTGCTCAAGGCCGGCGGGGGCGCGGGCGGCAGTGGCGGGAGCGGCCCCTCGGCCATCCTCCGTCTGCCCAGTTACCGCTTCCGCTACCGCCGCCGCTCCCGCTCTAGCTCCCGTTCCAGCGAGCCGTCGCCGTCGCGGGACGCGTCTCCCGGCGGCGCCGGGGGCCCGGGCTTCGCCTCCACGGACATCTCCATGTACACGCTCAGCCGCGACCCGTCCAAGGGCAGCGTGGCGGCGGGGCTGGCGGGGGCCGGCGGCGGAGGGGCTTTCGGCGGCGCGGCGGGGGGCGCGGGCGCGGGCGGCGGTGGCGGCGGGGCGGGCGCCGAGCGGGACCGCGGGGGGGCGCCCGGCTTCCTCACTCTGCACAACGCCTTCCCCAAGGAGGCCGGGGGCGGCGTCACGGTCACGGTCACCGGGCCGCCCGCCGCCCCCGCGCCCGCCCCGCCCGCGCCCGCCGCGCCCGCCCCCGGGACCCTGGCCAAGGAGGCCGCCGCATCCAACACCAACACGCTCAACAGGAAGACCACGCCGGTGTAGGGGCGCGCGGGGGGCGCCGGGGCGCGTGCGCGGGCGCGCGTGCAACGAGGCTGCCGGGGTCGGGGGCGCCCCCTCCTTCCCGGGAGCGCGCTGGGACTGCTTGGCCTTCCCCACACCCCCCCGCGTCCCCTTCCCCCACCCCGCCCCAGGCGTGGAGGAGTGCCCCGCCCCCTCAAATCAGGGACCCCCGAGGGAGGGGGAAGGGAAGGCGAGGGAGTGGGCCGCGTGAGGGAGCGTCCTGTTCTGTTTTATTTTTTGTGGGGTTGGGCGGGGGAGGGCCTTGGTGTTTTTTGCAGTTTTGAGATGTTTTCTTTTTTCATGTTTTGCTGTGTGCATGTGGTGGCGGGGCGGTGGGGAGGGAGGGACTCCCAGCCCAACCCAGCCCAACTCCTGGAGAGGGGCCCCCGTAACACACAAATATAGAGTTACACCTACAAACTATATATATGCTCTCTATAAAGAGACAGGTAACCAGAAGGGATGTGTCGAGGCTGAGGGACAAGGTGTGGACGTCGACGTACATTCACTTTTCCGTTTGTTGTTCCACGAGGGTTTATTGAGCACCTGCTGCGTACCACGACGGCGCCTCGAAGGATATAAACGGGCCCAGAAAGGGACTCGTTCCGTCATTACCAGCCATTTCTTTGTGTGCCGAAGTGTTAGGCATTGTTCTGAGTGCTGAGCCTACAGAAGGGAGGAAAACAGACAGGGTACCCACCCTCCTCGGAGAGTTTGCATCTTGTGCACTTAATCAAGTGGACTGTGTGGGGACACAATGTCCACACACGGTAAATTACTGTTAGGACAAAGGAAAAATCCAACAGGCTGCAAAATGTTCTGTCATGGGGCATTTTAACCCAGTTTAAAAGGAAGGGGTTGTTTAGCTTACACAAAATAGGATCACAAGGAGCAGCCAGGTGAAGCTGGGGGAAACGGTTTCAGTCGGAGAACAGCATATGCAAAGGTCCTGGGGCAGGAGGAGCTTCCAGGGAAGGCTTTCCTGTAGTGAGGGAGCCAGGTGCAGATGGAACAAGATGAGACTGGAGTAAGCGAGCCAGGTGCAGATGGAACAAAATGAGACTGGAGTAAGCGAGCCAGGTGCAGATGGAACAAGATGAAGGTAGAGACATAGACAGGGCCAGGCTTCCCAGGGACTTAGAGGTTAGGCCAGGAGTTTAGAATCTGCTCTGAGGCCAGTGGGGAGCCGTGGAATGAATGGCTGTCGGCAGGAATGCAACGTGAATGGTGTACAAAGGGGAGGCGGGAACTCAAGAGATGAGAGAGGCAGAGACACGCTGGGGTTCAGCATCAAACACAGACGCTGGCTCTTGAAACTCACACTCGTGGGAGAAAGCAGATAATTACACAAATACGGGAGCACAGGCGCCGTGTCTTCCCCGTGCAGGGGATCCGTGTGTTATTCATTCATTCAGCCATCCACTGGTTGACATTTCTGTGCCTGTGCTGACGTACCAGGCAGTGTGCTGCAGCGTCAGGATCCCTGGAGGTAAGAGGCTTGAGCAGACCTCACAGGAGCCGGCAAAAACCACAATCCAGGCAGGGCGATTGTGGTGCTGTAACGGGGGCCATGCTGGGGCCACGGACGGAGAAGGGAGTGACCAGCCGCCCCGATGGGGCTGCCTGTAGGGAACCTTCCTGGGGGACAATTTCATGCCCAGCCTAGGCTTCAAATGGATGCAGCCCTGGAGGCATGAAATGGCATGCTGCAAGGGGACAGGGGTCAGTTCGGGGATGCTGAAGGACAAGGCGAACGTGGAAGGTGAACCCAGAGAAGCAGCCAGAAGGCAGAGTCTTAGGTGCTGGAGTTCCAGGCTGAGGGGAATATGGGAGAGCTCCGAACAGGGGCCAGGCAGGATCAGTTGTGGGTGTTAGGAGAAGCCCCTTGGGACATGGCTGGTGCTGTTGGGTAGTGAGAAAGGATGGCAGCTGAGCTGGGCAAGGGCTGTGGGGGTGGAGGGAGGGGATGGGTTTGAAGGTCACTGAGGACGAAGAAGGAACAGTGTTGGGTGGTTTCCCTTCCTTGATTCAGAAAATATTTCCTGAGGTCTCGCAGGTGCCAGGCCCAGTGCTGTGAGATGCTGGATGTACAGAAGTAATCAAGCCCTGCCCTGCCCTCAGGGGGGCCCTAGTCTGGTGGGAGAACAGACAGGGAGGCGTGGGCTGGGAGGGCCCCACGACACCAGGGACCCTGCCGGCCTGTGTTGTGACAATAGGGAGCAGCAGCAGAAAATGGTGGGACAGAGGACAATGGGACTTCCCCACGGGAGGGTGAGTTTGGGGACTTCCCTCAGAGGCCCCTGTGGAAGGACTAGAAAGTGGGGGAGAGAGATTGTAGGGTGGGGACCAGCGAGGAATGACGGGGCAACAGTGTCAGAGGTACCAGAAAATACGGGGAAAGGAATATGCATTATTGAGAGAGAGTTCTTTTTTTATCTCCCTATACCTCGGGAGAACTTGGTATAGGGTGATCCGTAGAAGGGACAATGGAGTGGTGGGGTTGGAAACCAGTCTGGTGGGAGATGGGGCTCTCTGGTGGAGGGGGGCACAGAACTGGCTGAGGGTAGTGGAATTTAGGATCCAAAGGCCAGAGAATAAGAAAGAGGTAGGGGGCGGGCAGAGGGGAGGGGTCTGGGGAAAGGGGAACGGGAAGAAGGATGAGGACACTAGAGATCTAAACTGGGTGAGTCAGAGACATCAAAAATATGCAGAGAGGCAGAACCACGGAGAAAGATCCCCAGATCTGCCTACAAAGAAACAGAGACCCAGAACAAAGTGTACTGCTGTGTAGGAATGAGCCGTTTCTGTTGCTTGGTTTCTCGTGTTCAGTGTTCAAGAAGTGTTCACCGAGCACCATCCTGTTCTAGACTCTGGTGAGGCCCAAGGCGTTGGCTGAGTGCATAGCCAAAGTCCTGCTCTCCTGGAAGTCACAGGAGAGGCAAACGAGAGTTTGGGTTCCAGGGAACCGCTTTAAAAACCATGGGGAGACCTCCCTGCGGAGGTCACCTTTGAGCAGAGAGTGGGGTTGTGAGTAGGAAAGGGACAGGGAAAGCATTCTGGCCACCAAAGGCGGCACAGAAACCCAGAGGAGTCCCAGGGTGGCCAGGCCGCTCAGAGGCGGTGGACAGGCGAAGAGTGGCAAGTGCGCCACCAGGGCCAGCAGATCAGGGCGAGGCCAGAACAGGCGGGGGGGCCCATCGCGTAGGACCTCTCGGCCCTGGGAATTAACTTGAATTTCCCGTTTCCGTGGGAATGGAGCACAGGCCCGATGACATGATTATAGTTTCATTGGAAACCAAAATAACAGCACCACACAGCTGTGCTGAGACTGGATTTCGGAGTGAAAGTGTCAGTGAGGAGTTAGGGAGCTGTTGTCCTGGGTGGCCTGGCCCCATGGAGGGTCAGGGAGGGTGGAGAGGAGTGAGATTCGGAAGGCAGAACCTACGGTAAGGAACTGGATGCTGCAGGCGACAGGAGTGAGAAAGCCAAGTGAGAGAAAGGGAGGGGGGGCCCTTAATTGGGAGCAGACCAGGGGGCCCCATCCAGAGCCCTCTCCTTCATAGAGGCCTGTGAGAAACCGAAGTCAGAGTATCAGGTCGCCAGTCGGAAACGTGAGACTGGAGCTTGGGGAGAGAGGTCATAGCTGGGAATACAAATTTTGGAAAGGTCAGCATGTAGGGGACAGTGAAAGCCCTGGGGCTGGAGGAGGTGACCTAGGAGGTGAGTTCGGACGGAGAAGCAGACACGGGCCAGGGGGTGGGGGTGGGGGGAACATCTACATGGGGCAGAAGAGGATGCAGCGGAGAGGGGGAAAGAGGGGTGACTATGAGGCAGGCAGAGACCGGAAGGAAACCCTGAAATGCCGCTGAGAACGAGGAAAACCCCGAAAGCAGCCCAAACCCTCTCAGGCCCTGCTGAGAGGCCCTGGCAATCCAAGGCTGGGGGCTGGGGCCCTGCCAGAGTGGAAGAAAGAATGAGGGAGGGCGGAGACCAGGCCTTCCTTTGGGTGCGAAAGTGACAAGGACTTCCGTGCCAAAGAATGGTTATACCCTTTCTGTGAAAGAGACAGGGAGGCGGGAGACAGAAAAATGCACCCCGGAACCAGAGAGCTGTTAAGACAGATGGATTGAGAAAGACGGAGGTGGGAGTGGACAGGGCCGAGAGAGGACATGGATTCAGTGGGCAGGTGACTGTCCCCAGGGCTGCCCTGTCCTACTCGGCATCTGGGCTCCCCCCTGGAGCCTGCTGAAGTCTGGGAAGAGCCTGTGATGTGAAGAAAGAAACAGGTTTTACTCATACATTTAAGACATTTCCTGGGCGGTCTGGAGACACGCGGGGCAGCCAATTAGATAGCAGAGGGGGTGTGGCCGGAGGGGGCAGTTTCCCTAGCTTGGGAGAGGATGTCTGTGTTACCATCTCACTGCGTCCATCCATTTGCTCGTTCATTCATTCATTCACTCACTTGTCTCACGCACGTTTCCTAAGGCGGCCTGTGCGGTCCTGGGGTGGGTGGTGCTGAGGCGGAAGAGGTGAGTGCCTCCTGCACGCAGACCCCGGGCCAAGAGAGAGGGCCCACAGATGCACACAGTCACATCCCAGGGCAGGTGATGTGTGCTCCCGGGGTAGCGACACGGGGCGCCGCGGTGGCCAGAGCAGGGCGCACCAGCGGGTTGGAGCAGCCAACTCTGGGCGGAGGAGTGGGTGAGGGCGGGTCCTACCTGGGCCGTTGGCACAGGGGCTGAGGGCAGCGGGGGAGGGGTGAAGACCAGGCCCCGCCGCCATCCCACACGGCTGTCCTGTCCTTGTCCCTGGGGAAGCACAACTGCATGGAAAGTCCTCCGGGGCGTCCCGTCTAATAAACTCGATGAAGAGGAGTCCGGCTCTGATTCCCGTGCCTCGCCCAGCCACCAGCCTCTCCCTGGGCGTGACCTTTCACCCTCCCGCCGAGTTCTGGGCCCCAGCGCCTCCTCCCTCAGACCCGGGAGAATGAGCTCTCGGTCCCCTCCTTCTGACCCAACACTCAAGAGTTGGAGTCCCCAGGTTTTTCTCATCCTCCTTCAGGGACCCGAGGCTCCCGGCCCGGCCCCTCCTCCCTCGGAACCTGCAGTTCGCCTTCCCAGCTGGGCCTAGGCGGGACCAAAAATCTAGGCCCCCTGTCCTTCCCCCTCTCTCGCCACCTGGGGGAACAGACCCTCGGCTCCCAGCCTTGCCCCTTAAGGAAATAAATGTCCCTTCAGGCTCCAGCCGGGTCAGGACCCAGCCCAGCCCCTCCCCCGCCCCTCGTCCCCTTAAAATACCCGGAATCCCTATGGCAACTAGCGCCGGGCGACAGGTGCCGGTGTTATTTACGGGTCGAGCCCGAAATAGCCGGGAAGGTGGGGGTGGGCGCCCGGGGGCGAGGCCGCCGCGAGCGCAGCGCGGGTCCCACGGCTCGGCAGCAGGCGGTTGCGGAGCCCACCGTTCGGAGGATCGCGGAGCTGGGGCCGGCGCGGTGCCCAGGCAGGAGGGCGAGAGGGGTCCCTGCCCAGGAGCCGGGGGTGGGAGGCCTGCGGGAGGCGCCCGGCCTGGTGCCAGGCCTGGAGCGGTCCCGGCCGGGCAGGCCCTGGGAGCCCGGGGGAGGGAGAGCCCGGTGATCCTGAGGGATCACAGCGTCCCTTGGGGTCCCTGCTGCCGTTGGAACGGCGGGAGGTCCTTGTCTTCCATTTCCTGAGCCGCGGAGCAGAGCGCAGCCTATCTGAGCCCCAGCGGGGACCCCAGGTCCCCGCCCCCCAGCCCTGGGGGAGCCCTCAGCCCCCTTCTCTGGACTCCGCTGTGTCCCTCAGCCATCAGTCCCCTGTCTCAGGCCCAGTGCAGACCTTTTTATCTCTGTTCTCTGAATTCCAGCAGGTCCCCAGCACCCCCTTTTCTGAACCCCAGCCAAGACTCTGCTATTTCTTTCTGTGAATGCTGGGGGCGGCCTCCTGCCCGTGTGAGACCCAGAAGAAGTTCGGATCTCCCTCCTAAACCCCGGAGGGGACCCGACTCCTACCTCCTCAGACTCTGAGCCCCAAAGAAGCCAGGAGGGGCCTCCTTTCAAACGCACGGAGGACCTCAGCTTCCGTTCCTGGGTACCACGCACTCTGAGCCTAGTGGGGACCCGGAGCAGCCCCTCAGAGCTCCGGGTGACACTCACCCTCCCCCCCTCATCCTACCTGTGGAGCCCTTGGGCTTCCTCCTTGGTACCCAAGTTCTAGCTCGGACCTCAGGGGACCTTGATTTTCCCCTGGGTTCCCTCCTCTTGGCTGGGTTTCTGCGGACACCCCAGGCCCTTTGCTGAACCTGAGCAGGTTCCCCAGCACCCGGGGGCGGCCGGATCTCGTTTTTTTTTTTTTTTTTTTTTGTGGGTTTTTTTTTTTCCTCCTCGGAGATCCAGAGGCACCCTCGGCTTTCCCGTGTGAGGTTCTCGGGAGATTGGGGAATTCCTTTTTTTATAGTCCAGTGGAAGCAGCGCCTCACCCGCTTCAAGCCCCGAGGCCTCCCCCACCCCCGCCCCCTCCCAGCCCTCTGAGTTCAGCTTTCTCCACATCGGAGGATGATGTGGTCCAACTTCTTAATGCAAGAGGAGAACCGGCGGCGGGCGGAGGCTGGGCGGCGGGGGCGCGGGCAGGGCCTCCCGGGCCTGTCGCCGGAGCAGGAGGGGAAGGTGAAGCTGGTGCTGCTGCTGACCGCGGTGGGCGCCACGCTGGCCGTGCTGGCCGTGGGCACGGAGTTCTGGGTGGAGCTCAACACCTTCAAGACCAACGGCAGCGCCGTGTGCGACGCCGCGCACCTGGGGCTGTGGAAGATGTGCACCAAGCGGCTGTGGCAGGCGGACGTGCCCGCGGGCAGGGAGACGTGCGGCCCCGCGGAGCTGCCCGGAGGTGAGGCCGCCCCCCCTCCCCCCCACCCCCGGGCTCGGGCCCCAGACAGCGAGAGAGCCCCAGAGGGAGAAAACGGGGCCCCAGAGACAGGGCACCTGAGCCCCGGGGAGGAAGCTTGCACCCTGGCGATCAGCCCGAAACCACATCGCCCTGTGCTCCCCAGCGGCCTCTGCCCCAGGCACAGACTCTGAAGAGAGAGAAAGTCTGTACCCCAAACTAGTGGGTGCTCCAAGACCAGCATGAACCCCCAGACTAGCTTGTTCCCCAGGCCAGCCTATTCCCCTAGACCAGCCAATGGCCCAGACCACCCTAGGACCTCCAAAGCTCTGGCACCCCAAGTGTAGCCTGAGAACCCCGACATTTCTGGGTCCCCAGGCCAGCCTGTATCCCCCGAGAGCGCTTACAGACAACGTGTGCCCCCACACCTAGCCCAGGTACTGACACCCAGCCTGTGACTCCAGACGCAGCTGGTGTCTTCAGATAGCCTGGGCCCCCCAGAAACGCCCACACTCACCCACCCCTCGGACAGCCTGTGCTCCTAGAGAGTGAGTCTGGGTTCTTCGTGTCAGCTTGTTCTTCCCACTCCCGAGACGGCCTGCACCCCCATCCCTGGGAGACAGACCACCTTGACCCTGATCCCCAGGTAGAATCCATGCCTGTTCCCACGGACTGATTTCACCAAAATGGAGTTCTTATCACACGCACCTCCCAACACCCCAGGGCAGTCCCTGGTTTCCAGGGAAAGGATCTCCTTTGTGTCCCGTCTTCTCACCTCCAAATGCCCAGACCGTGCCCCCCCCCGCCCTGCTCATTTTCTCGTACAGACACCCCACACCCTCACTTCTGCACAGAGTGGCTCTTCACCCCTAACTATGCCAGGGAGCCACCCCCTGCCTCTCCCTCTTCCCGACAGGGTAGACACAGCATGCCCTTTGNCCTCCCAACACCCCAGGGCAGTCCCTGGTTTCCAGGGAAAAGATCTCCTTTGTGTCCCGTCTTCTCACCTCCAAATGCCCAGACCATGCCCCCCCCCGCCCTGCTCATTTTCTCGTACAGACACCCCACACCCTCACTTCTGCACAGAGTGGCTCTTCACCCCTAACTATGCCAGGGAGCCACCCCCTGCCTCTCCCTCTTCCCGACAGGGTAGACACAGCATGCCCTTTGCTTTTAGCAGGGGGGACACCCCACCTGCCTTGGCCATCAGGTCTCATGCCACCTCTGCTGACTGGAGGAGACCTACCCGCCTCCCCTCATCACCCACAGGGATCTCCATCACTCTTTACTCTCCGAAAGGCTGTCCTGGGACTTCCATGCCCCCTCAAAGATCTCCCATCCCTCTGGGCTCCGCAGGGACTTCCCTCCTCCTTTACTTCCCCAGGTGTGGGATCCTACACCCATGGGACCCCAAATAGGATGAGCTGAGCGAGGCCTTGGTAGCAGAGTGGGATGCAAAGCACCCTTGTTGTCTGCGGTACCCACCCACTCAGCATCCAGATTAGACACTTCACTTCGGCAGGTGGGCTACTCCCCGCCCCTCAGATCCTCAGGCGGGAGCTTCACAAACTTTTTGTTAAATGGGATGCCCCGTTACTATGAATATTAGATGTTCATGTAGGGTCCAGCTTTGTTGTGGGTACCTCGCGTGCAAATGGCTCTGACGATGCACCCAGGCTTCTCACAGTGGGGTTGAACCCTGGTCATCTCTGTTCTTAGCTACTACACTATGTCGAATCTCACTAGTCAGCAAAGATGTCCCAAAGGTTCCCTTAGCACTGGAAGGGATGTCCCGCCCACCACATTGCATATGATGGGGGGGGGGGNCTCACAGTGGGGTTGAACCCTGGTCATCTCTGTTCTTAGCTACTACACTATGTCGAATATCACTAGTCAGCAAAGATGTCCCAAAGGTTCCCATAGCACTGGAAGGGATGTCCCGCCCACCACATTGCATATGATGGGGGGGGGTCCCTCACAGCTCTTGCTGTCCTCCGATTGGTCAGAAAGGACTTCAGTTTCATTACAAGACCATCACCATCCTCTCACTCGGGGGATATCGCACCTCGTTCATTATTTCAGAAATACCCCACACATCCCACTGCCTGTCAAAGGGCATTCCAAGGGGCTGCAAAGGGGTGACCCATAAACGATTCTTTTCCAAATGAGCTGTCCTTTGGGGTTAGAGACAAGATGTCTTAGATTATTAGTAGCCAAAATGGGATGCCAGACCCCTCACATTGCCCCAGAAGGAGGCACCACACCCGCTAGAGGGGACTTCCCAGTTCTCTCATGGCTGTAGACCACGTTCCCCCATTGACTGCTACAATAGGGTGTTCTCCGATCTGCCACGTGAAGCAGAAGGCCTGTCCCTGCTTCTGAAGAGACATCTCATGTCCTCCTCCTTCCCTCAGGCCACCAGCTGGAGTGTCCTGCCTCCCTTGACTCAGTGTATCTCTTCTCATTGTTCTCCTCTGTAGAATGGGACAATGGGAAGTACCGACAAGATTGCTATGTGGATGAATGAGTTAATGCATGCCAAGCGCCGGGCGCTGCCTAAGTGTCCAATATACATACTACCTGCGCGTTCTCCTTCAGTTTGGAAAGTTCCTTCCTGTTCCCCAGACTACCTGGCCCCTCTTGTATTTCTTTCACCACTCTTGTTCTCCACCTCTCTCCTCCCTTTCCAAGTCTAACTCTGAGTAGAATAAGAAAGTAGAATGAGGTGAATTCTGCAGGAGGTTCTGGCTTCAAAATGCAGCTCGGAAAGTTGTTCGTTTGTTTTAAAGTTTAGGGTTTCTTGGACTCATCTCAGAAAAAGGTGGGTGAATCATACTCTTCAGTATTTGTCACAAAGTCGTTAACAGCTTTCGCAAGATCCTTCTTCTGCTCTATTGAACATTGGTATTCTTTGGTTCATCTCTTTTCAACTCATCTCTTTTTAAAAAAATTTTATTTATTTATCTTTAGAGAGAGGAGAGAAGGAGAGAAACATCAATGTATGGAACTGGCCTGCAACCCAGGCATGTGCCCTGATTGGGAATCGAACCGCGATCGTGTGGTTTGCAGGCCTGCACTCAATCCACTGAGCCACACCAGCCAGGCCTCAACTTATCTCTTTCATGGGCTTGTTATGTATCCATGGATATGTCTTTCCACTTGGAAAATACGTCGTGTTATTTTACACCTGTAGGTGTTTTAATTTACATAAATTATATCATGGCATAGATTTTTCCTGTTTTTTAAAAAAATTTTTCTTAATACTGTGTTTCTCGAATATCTCTAGGTTGCTTTCTGTTAATCTTCTGGCTCCCTGTTATTGTAAATATGTATGTTCCTGCATATAGTTTTTGTTGGTATGCATCCCCAGAAGTAAAATGGCTGGTTATAAGGTATAAATGCACTACACTTCATAAAGTCTGTCAGCGTGATTTCCAAAAAGATTAGCGCAGGCATGCCTTGAAGAGATTACGGGTTCTGTTCCAGACCATGGCAATGAAGCCAGTCACACAAAATGGTTGGTTTCCCATACATATAAAATGTATCTTTACACTGTACTATAGTCTATAAGTGTGCAATAGCATTATGTCTAAGACATAATTTAAATCATGTCTTAATTTAAAAGGACTCCATTGCTAAAAAAATGTTAGCCATCATCTGAGCCTTCAGCGAGTTGTAATTTTTTTCTTTTGCTGGTGGAAAGTCTCACCTTGATGTTGAAGAAGACACAGTATCTTCAAAGCATAATAAAACACAGTATGCCTGTACCAGTTCACACCCCCCGCTGTTTCCTCTCATCCTTCCAGGGCTTGACGTTATCCTTTTAATGTTTGCCAATCTAGTTGCTCTTAAGTGACATTCCCCTGCTGACTTGAGTGGCGTTTCTGTGATCCCTGGCGAGGTGGGGCATCCCTTCACGTACTTGTGAGTCATCCAGGCTTCCTCTTCTAAGAATTGGTGACTATTCATATCCTTTGCCCATTTTTGATTGGGTTACCTCTCTTTTCTGGCCTATCTGCAGGACTTCTTTGTGTATGTATTCTAGCCAGGAATCCTTTTTGCGATGAGAATTTCTTCCCTTAGCCTTCCGTTGCCTGGATCTTGACATCCTTTGCTGAATAAAGTGATTATCCAGTTCTAATCCCACTTGACTCTCAACAAATCCATATGATGGAGTCAAGAAAGAGACTAGTATCTCATTTCATAGAGGAAGATTCACAGGTCCCCAAGAGGTCAATAGCCCACTCAAAGCCACAGATCTGGACCTCGAATCTCTGCATTGGAATCCCAGCTCCTGGGTCGCCTGCGACAGCAGGTGGCTTCACTGAGCATCATTTTCCTCTTCTGTCTATCAGGGATGCTAATGTCCTATGTTTAGGTTACTGTGAGCTATGTTTCATACCCAGTCCTGACCTCCTATGAGGGACCTCGATGTCCTCACTTCCCTCTCTCTCTCTCTCCTGCTCCCGCAGAAGCCAACTGCACCTACTTTAAATTCTTCACCACCGGCGAGAATGCACGCATCTTCCAGAGAACCACAAAGAAAGGTGAGAACTTTCCCCCTGCGGTGGACTGGTGATGGGAATATGCCATGTTAGAGACATTCTTGGTACCCTGTGCTCTTCCCTGCTTTGGCCCAGGATGGTCTCAGCTCCTGTGTCCTTGGGAGGTCCCACCTTTGGGAGGGTGGTGGCAATAAAGTCTTGGTTCCCTGGAGCCCAACACTGGGCCTACCCCAGCTCTGCCTTTGCTACATGCTGTGCAACTTCAGGCAAGTCGCAGCCCCTCTCTGTGGATGGTACATTAACATCTCATGAACATGCGTCTACCATGTGCTAAGCATGGTGCGCGATGTTCCATTTATAAGATCTCCATCCTTGTCACACCGTGCGGGCAGTGGCTTTACCTCATGCTTCCTGATGAGAAAACAGGTGTTCCTATAGAACCTTCCGTGAAAATGAAACTGTCCTGTGCCTGTGCTCACCAGTATGGTAACCACTGGCCCCATGTGGCTGCTGAGTACTTGGAGTGTGGCAGGTGCAACTGAGAAGTGATTTAAAATTTTATTTCATTGCAACCTATTTAAAAGGAAAAGGCCACAGGGAGCTAGTGGCAACCACCCTGGATCAGTCAACTCTTCAGACTTTTCCCTTTCTCTTCTAACGATAGCCTCACCTTTACCCCAGAACCTCCATATCCACAGCTGTAAGAGAATTGGGATCCCGTCGTGAATCGTATCTGATTTAGTCAGATGATGCAGCTAATACACATAGTGTGGTGTCCAGCGCACAGTAGGTCCTCAGTAAACCCTGGCTCCTTACACCTTTCTCTCTTGTCTTGATGTTCAGTGAGTTTGCACAAGTCACCGTGCTCCCCTGGGATGGTAAAATAATCGTGGTGCACACGTATAAAATGACTGCTGGGTGCCAAGTGCCACACTGGGCACTGTACACCTGTGGTTTCTAGTCTTTGCAACAGCCTGATCCAAAAGGCCTTTTTTTTGTTGTTTCCCAGTAGGGATTTTGGTCCTGATTTTCTGGAGGAGAAAACTGAGGCTCAGAGAGGTTCTGTGACTTTCCCAGAATCTTCCAGCTGGGAAGTGGCCAGGGAGAATTTGGACTTGGATCATGCTACTGTAGCATGCCTCCTCTATTGTCACCCCCCCCCCCCACCTCAGTTTCCTCACCTGTGAACAGACGGTGACCAGAGCCTAAGTAGTTATTGGTAGTTCCCATCTCCTTCCGGTTCTGGCTCTGTGCTGTCTTTGCTCTGGGACCTTAGGCAAATAACTGGTCCTGGCTGAGTCTTCGTTCCTTCAACAGTCTCAGTCAGTTATTGGCCTGGATGATTTTCTACTTGCAAATTCTTCTCTGGTCTTGAATCTCCCTTTTTTTTTTTTTTCTGGTTCTGGGTGTCTCTCAGGGAGTTCTTCCCACTCCCTCCATCCCGTGTTCTCTGCTTCTTCCCCTTCCCTCCTCGCAGAGGTGAGCCTGGCAGCTGCCGTGATAGCGGTGGTGGGCCTGGTGGTCATGGCCCTGGGGTGCCTCTGCATCATCATGGTGCTCAGCAAAGGCGCGGAGTTCCTGCTCCGAGTTGGGGCTGTCTGCTTCGGCCTCTCAGGTGAGGGCTGAGAGCCTGGAGACTGAGGAAACTGCATGCAGGGAGGTGGGGTCTCCAGGCACTGTTGCGTGCTGGGGAGCTACGATTCCCCAAGTGCCGTTGCATGCTGGGAGGCGGGATCTCCAGGCACTATTGCATGCTGGGCGGTATGGTCTCCAAGAACTCTTGCATGCTGGCAAGTTGGGTATCTAAGTACTGCTGCATGCTGGGATGAGGGACCTCCAAGTGCAGTTGCTTAATGGGAGGTAGGGTCTCCAAGCGCTGTTGCATGCTGGGAGGTGGAGATGGCTCCAAACACTGTTGCGTGCCGTGGGGAATGAGGGCTATAGTAGGCTCAAATATGAGAGTTCTAAGCTCTGTCGTTGGCTGGGAATTGGAAGGTCTCCAAACTCTCTTTTAGATTTGGACGTAGGGTGTGTAAGGACTATTGCATTCTTGGAGCTGAGGGTCCCAAAAACGTGCTACATCTTGTGGTATACAGTTCCCATTGGGTCCAGTGTTTTCTAATGTGGACAGAAAGATTATTAATTACATAAGCAGTTGTTTGTTATGGCTGCCGTAACAAAGCACCACAGACTGGGCGACATAAACTTGAGGCTGAAAGTCCAAGTTCAAGGTGTCAGCAGGGCTGATTCCTCCTGAGGCCTCTCTCCTTGGCTTGTAGATGGTGCATTTCTCCATGTCCTCACACGGTCATCCCTCTGTGTGGGTCTGTGTCCTAATCTCTTCTCCTATGGGCAGCTGCCATATTGGATTAGAGCCCACCCGAGTGGCTTCCTTTTAATTCATTTCTTTGAAGACCCCATCTCTAAATACAACCACATTCCAAGGCACTGGACCCTAACACATGAACTTGGGGGAGGATGCAAGTCAGCCCACAATACATCTGCCTAATTATTGTCCATCTGTCCTTCTGGGATGAAGCCCCAGGAGGACAGGGCCTTTGTATGTGTGTGTGTGTGTGTGTGTGTGTATTTCATATATATAAAAGTCATGTATATATTTTATAATGAGAGCTCAATTAAGGTCTGTTAAATGGCCCTGGCTGGGTGGCTCAGTTGGTTGGAGCATCAACCTGGTACACCAATGTTGCAGGTTCAATTCCTGTCAGGGCACATACAAAAGTCAACCAATGGGTGCATAAATAAGTGGAACAAAAAATAAATAAAAAGAACCTTGGCGAGTGTGGTTCAGTGGTTGAGTGCCGGCCTGTAAATCAAAGGGTCACTGGTTCAATTCTCAGTCAGGGCATATGCTTTGGTTGTGGGTCAGGTCCCCAGTAGGGTGCATGAGAGGCAACCACCCATTGATGTTTCTCTCCCTCTCCTTCTCCCTCCCTTCCCCTGTGTGTAAAAGTAAATAAATAAAATCTTTTTTAAAAATTAAAAAAAAAGGCCCTGGCTGGTGTGGCTTGGTGGATTGAGCGCAGGCCTGCGAACCAGGGGATCGCGGTTCGATTCCTGGTCGGGGCGCATGCCTGGGTTGCAGGCTGGTTCCCTGTGGGCCAACTCCCAGCGGGGGACGCACGGCGGGGGGGGGGGGGGCAGCCATACACTGATGTTTCTCTCCCTCTCCCCTTCCCCTCTAAAGGTAAATAAATAAATAAATAATCTTAAAAAATTATTTAAAAAAATTTTAAAAAAAGAAGAAAGGAAAAATCTGGTAAGAGGATACATGAACGAACAAGAGAGTGAAGGAGACTGGACAGTGTCTCCTCCTCATCTAGCTGTTTTTTCCATATTCAGTGTCCTAATGCTGAGCTGCACTGGGCCATTAAAGGCTGGAGAGAGGCATTTCAGCCCATAGTGCACAGACTCCAGGCTACATTCTCCTGGCCCCTGATTAAAAACCATGGGGGGCCCTGGCTGGTGTAGCTCAGTGGATTGAGCGCAGGCCTGCAAACCACACAATCGCGGTTCGATTCCCAGTCAGGGCACATGCCTGGGTTGCAGGCCAGTTCCCTGCAGGCCAACTCCCAGCAGGGGACGCACGAAAGGCAACCATACATTGATGTTTCTCTCCCTCTCTCCTTCCCTTCCCCTCTAAAAGATAAATAAATAAAATCTTAGAAGAAAAAGAACACTCTCTTAAAAAAAACAAACAAACATAGGGGAATCGGTGGGCAAAGAGGAAGGAGGGTCAGGACCCGAGGTTGGGGCCAGCCCCCAGCGTCTGAGAGGGGAGGCAGCCAAGATCCATGACCATGGATGACTGTCAGATGGTCCCGTGTGGTCTGACCCCTGCCCAACCTCTGCACTCCCATTGCCCCCCACTTTACTCCTCCCCACCGCCTGCTCTGGCCACACCAACACTTCGTTCCCTCAAACACACTACACTCCATCCCACCACGGGCCTTCACACCAGTCGCTCCTTCCGCTCAGGAACAGCCGTTGCTTAATTTTGTGCATGGCTGGCTTCTTTTTATTCTTTGTTTGGTTCTCGGCTGAAATGGCTTTTCCTGGTAATACTATTTAAAGTCCTGGCTCCACCCCTGGACGCCACGCCCCTTCCCATCACCCTGTTTTTATCTCCTTCCACCCTGTCTCACTCTCTGAAATTATCTCGTCTCCGCCTGTGTTTACTTTGGAGGCTGCAACCTGGCAGCTGGCAGGCCAGCGATGGACCTTAATGGGCTTTGCTCGTCGGGCAGTGTCTAAAGATTTCTCTGAGCCAGCGTTGGAAGTTTGGGTGAATTCCCATAAAAGTCATAATCGTTTAGAAATGTTAGCTCTTCTTGAAAAACCAGAAGGTCTGGCAGGTAAAGTCGCCATTTCTGAAGGGCTGCCGTTGGCGGAAGCTGAGTTTCAGGTCTCTGTCACTATTCCCGTCACACCTGCCTGCTTCCTTCTTGACACTTAAAATGTATACGTTATGCATACATTTTTTGCATATTCTCTTTCCTCATTGTCTCCCGCAGGCATTGTTTACCTCCTGTCTCCTCCAAATAGAATAAAAGCTCCATGAAGTCAGGGTCTTTGTCTTGTTCCTTATGTTTTTTTCCATTACAGCTTGATTGCCTTTCTTTTCTTTTTAAACTTAAAAAAAAAGTATTGATTTTAGAGAAAGAGAGGAAGGGAGAGAGGGAGAGAGAGCGGGACATTGGTTTGTTGTTCTGCTTATTTCTGTATTCAGTGGTTATTGCTTGTATGTGCCCTGGCTGGGGATCAAACCCACAGCCATGGTATATCAGGGTGATGCTCTAACCAACGGACCAGGCCAGGACCTTGACTGCTACCTGGCCAGGACCTTGACTGCCTCTTTTTTTTTTGTTTTGTGATCCACCATCACTATTTTTTTCAGCTTTACTAGCATGTGATTGACAAGTAGAAATTGGGTATATGTAAGGCATACAATGTGACGTTTTGATATACATATATACATCATGAAAGAAGCACCTCAATCAAACTAGTGGACACATCCATTACCTCAACATGGTTCCCTTATTTATTTATTTTTTTAGTATGGTGCGGACAGTAAGACCTATATATTTTCTTAGCAAACTGAAATAGACAACACAGTATCATTGTCTACAATCCCCATGATGTACATTAAATCTCCAGCACTTACTCACCCTGTATAACTGAAACATTGACTATTTTAACCAATGTTTCCTTATTTCCCCCACCCTCAGCCCTTGGCAACGATCATTCGACTCTATGCTTCTTCAAGTTGACTATTTTAGATTCCACAATCCCTTTACAAAAGTCTTTTTTTTAAAGATTTTATTTCCTTATCTACAGAGGGGAAGGGAAGGACAGAAGGAGAGAAACATCAATGTACGGTTGCCTCTCGAGCGCCCCCTGCTGGGAACTGGTCTGCAACCCAGGCATGTGCCCTGACTGGGAATCAAACTGCGATCATGTGGTTTGCAGGCCCAAGCTCAATCCACTAAGCTACACCAGCCAGGGCCTTACAAAAGTCTTGATGGCATCTTAATTTGACTTTTGTGATTCTGGATTCCTGGGCTTGACTTTTCTATCTTTTTTTTCTTTTTTTTAAAGCAGCAAAATATACATAACATAAAATTGACCATTTGAGCCATTTCTAAGTCATTACTTACATTTACACTGTTGTGCGGACATCACCGCCATCCATCTTCAGGACCTTTTAACCTTCCCCAGCTGAAACTCTGTCCCCATTAAACACTCACCCACTCCCACTCCCCTCTCCCAGCCCTGGGACCCACCACTCCACTTTCTGTCTCCAACAGTTATTGTTTCTTCTTTCTCTCCAGCTTCCAAAATTGCATCTGCTCTGTAATAGGTGTTTCGGAAGTGATAGGTGTTGAATGAATGAGTGAGAGAGTGCTTGGGAGTCCCCCAGCTTTCTTGTTTGAGAGGCATGTGGCGGGGGTGGGGGGGGCGGGGCATCGGAGGAGATAGGGAGACCCAAGCTGGGGGTCCCCCGAGCACCACGTCTCTCCTCTCCCCCCACAGGCCTGCTGCTCCTGGTCAGCCTGGAGGTGTTCCGGCATTCCGTGCAAGCCCTTTTGCGGAGTGTCAGCCCAGAGCCTCCCCCGGCCCCGGCCCTGGCCTACGAGTACTCCTGGTCTCTGGGTTGTGGCGTGGGGGCCAGCCTCGTCCTGCTGCTGGGGGGCCTCTGCTTTCTCCTGCTCACCCTGCCACCCTGGCCCTGGGGCTCACTCTGTCCCAAGCAGGGGCACAGGGCCACCTAGGGCCACCCTTGCGCTTCCTCTAAGCTCCTAAAATCCTTCTTTTTTAACCCCTGTCCCGTCAAAATCTTTTGCCTCACGTCTTGGAGAAACCATTTGCCTTGCACTGGGGCCCAAATTGTTTGCACAGACCCATCTCTCATGCCCTCATCTCTTCCCTCTGTAAATACGTTTTCCTCAGTGGCTGGATTTGGGTCGCTTAGGGGTGGGGTGGGTAGAGGCATTTTGCAAACGAGGGTCCCCAGGGAAGGTTGCTGGGGACCTGATGGGGTAACTAGAGGTGGGGAAATGAAGTCAGGGGGTGTTGGGAGGGAATTGGGCCTGTTCCTTTTTCAGACTGTGGGAGAGTCTTCTTCTGGCTACTTTGAAATGTGTAGAAATAGGGGAGGTGGGAGTGGGGGGAGAATGTCTGGGTCTGACCACAGTGAGGTCTGATTTGGGAATTAAAGGTTTGGAAATTTAACAGCTTTGCTTTGGAGTCCCTTTGTAACGTGATTGTGCGTTCTTGGATAGAGAAAAGTCACCCCTTTGTTCCCCAGAAACACTGGCCCCTAAGCCATATGTCAGTGAACCCATAGAGAGTGGTGGGAATCCTAAAATCTAGAACACACATGTTGTGATGGGTTGAATGGGTCCTTTCCAAAAGTACCATATTTTGCCATGTATAATGCACACTCATGTTTTTTTGTCCAAACTTTCAGGGAAAAAAATCTTTTATTTTAATTTTTTATTTCAATTTTTTATTTGTTTATACTTAGAAACAAAACTGATTATTCTATTCCAGGATATTGTGTTGCAGATGGATATCACCATTGCTTTTTAGAGTTACAATTCTAATGTAGAAGCATAAATAAAAGAATTAAAACATTTATATAGATACAGAATTAGTACTACCCACATAAAATGTGCATCCTTATTTTCCCTCAAAAATTTGGGGAAAAAACTGCACATTATATACGGCAAAACATGCTGTATGTTGGGGTCCTTGCCCCCTGGACCTCGGAATGTGACCTTATTTGGAGATGCAGGTCTTTACTGAGGCAATCAAACTAAAATGAGGTCACGTGGGTGGGCCCTGACCTAGCATGACTGGTGTCCTTACAAGAAAATGAGATGAGGACACAGACATGCACAGAGGGCAGATGAGGTGAAGAGACACGGCCCTCATGGCCTCAGAAGGAACCTACCCTGCGACTCTCTGATCTGGAACTTCGGCCTCCGGAACCGAGAGACGATCCATTTCTGTTACGTCACCCAGCCTGTCATAATTGTGTTCCAGCCGCCAGAGCAGGCCGATGCAGATGTTAGTCCCTGGAAACGGGGTGCAGCTGCAACAAGAGAATGTGGACCCAGCTTTGGGGCTGCGGAGCAGGGAGGGGCTGGAGGGGGTTGGAGGCACATGATAGAAAAAAGCCCACGTTGCCTTGAGGCTGTGGGTGACAAAGGCGAACGTCTGGGGAGGGCCCAGAAAGAGGCCCAGAGAGCCTTAGAGAGCATCTGTCATCCTAGAGAACACACTGACCTTTGTGAAGGGAACGTTGTAGAAGCAGGAATGACAATGGCACACTGGCAGTCAGCCGTGAGCGGAGACCTGGGTCCGATGCTCGAGTTCCTCTAGGCCAAAGGGTCAGCCTCCTCCCGACCGCATGAAGACCAACGAATGAACAATTTCAGCTCAGGAGTCGCAGCTTGGATTCTCCCACTCGACAGGGGTTGCTGAAGACAATCTCTTAGCTCTCAAAGGCCAAAGTCTCTTAAACATTGAAAAGTAGGCCTGGCTGGTGTAGCTCGGTGGATTGAGCGCAGGCCTGCGAACCACACGATTGCGGTTCGATTCCCAGTCAGGCCACTTGCCTGGGTTGCAGGCCAGTTCCCAGCAGGGGACTCACAAGAAGCAACCATACATTGATACTTCTCTCCTTCTCTCCTTTCCTTCCTCTCTAAAGACAAATAAATAGAATCTTTAAAAAAAAAATTGAAAAGTATTTAAAACATGGACTTTGTGTTGGCTTACGAGTACAAATGTATTCACATTCTGAGTTTGATTCTCTTCAATATTTCTATAATTATAAAGTATAAGTATAATTATATAGGGTATTATATAGAATATGCATTATATTATTATACTGCTATTATACATAGTATATAATTGTTATATTCAGCCTACTCTCATATTATGAATATTATGATCTATTAATATATTCTCTCAAATATTTCTATATTTAATTATAAATTATAAGTGCTATTATATATTATATAATTATATGTAGTTTAACATATCATTTTAATAATCTTTATCTAAGATATTCTGTTAATATCCTATCATATTATGTAAATGTTATTTGTAATATTGCATATATGTAAAGTCATGTTTATGCAATAGAACATTATATTATATAAATGTTATATTTATAATACAACACATGCAACGTAACATTTCTGTATTATAATATATTCTAACATATTACATAAATATAACATATCGCATAGCTATCACATATTGTATTACCCAGATATCATCACATATTATATTACATAGATATTCTCACATTTATAATTATACACTGTCCCATGGTGGAGAGCTGCTTCCTCCAGAGGAGAACGCCGTCGTCCAGGAGACGCGGGGCAGCCCGTTTTTGACTGGCGAGAGACCGTGCCTGTCTCCTTCAGCGCCGGGCTCTCCTTGCTCATCGCCTCTGCGCTGAGCTCAGCATCGTGCCGAGGATCCTGCGGGGAGAGAGCCACGCCCGTGGTTCACCTGCGCTGACCTCGCAGAGGCGGCCCCGGGCAGGGGTCGAGGCGCGGGCTGTGAACGCCCCTGTCTGGTCCGGAGCCTGGTTCTGCCTTTCCCACTTCGAGCCACTTGCTCGCCCTCTCTGTGCTTCCCTCTTTTTCTGCCATAACCTCCGGAGTCCTCCTGAGGGGCACGCGCCCTAATAATCCTCACAAGGTTGCAGAAGACTCTCAGGTCACCGCGCCATCACTCTGGCTGTTAGCATTTACCGAGTGGCACTTTGGGCCCAGCATACAGTAGACTAGACTCAAAAGGGACCCCCGATGCGCTGACAGCCTAGTGCTGGAAACACAGTAATCACACAATCACACTAATGAATGTGTAATTATAAACTGAGATAAGTACTAGGATCAGGGATCATCAACAATTTTTTTTCCTATTTAATTTTGTGCCTAGCCAGCTCAGGGAACCCCCCCCCAAATGTTTGCTGCTGCGAGGGAGGGGCCCCTGTTCATGGGGGAGTGCCTCTCTGTCCAGTGGGGTCTCCACTTCGCACTGTCTGTCCTACCCAGGGCCTTCCTGGACTCTCAGAAGTGGGAGAAGGGAATAGAGGCCCCTCAAAGACGTCGTATTACGGGATAACGTACTAACGCATTAACTTACAACTCTTCGCCTTGTATTTTTCTGTAGTAAAGCAAAACAAAAACTTCTTTGTAAAATAATTTGTAAAAATCACTTATGGTTGACATTTAATATTAATAATATTAGTTCAGGTGTACGGCACGAGGGTCAGACAATGATATACTTACAAAGCGATCGCTCCGATAATTCTAGTCCCCACCTGGCACCAGCCATAGTTATTACAATATTATTGACTGTATTCCCTGAGCTGTATGTTACATCCCCGGGACGATTTTGTAGCTGCCGAATTGTACTAAAATAGAAGCTTCTTGAAACCTACCACCCTCCTGTCCTTTTCATATACATTTAAAAACTTTTGGGGACTTAATTGCAAACTTGCAGAGAAGTTGCAAGAATTAAAACGGGGCCCGGAAGACCCACACACTCTTCACGCGGACTCACCAACATAGGGGTGCGGTGAGGATGACGATGTCTCACTTAGAGCTTTCAGAGGGGGGAAGCCTCAGATGGACAATATAGTACTTAATATGGGTTGAGGTGCAGGGCCCAGAGACCCAAGGGGTCTGGCTCATGTTTGAAAGGTCTCAAGGGATCAGATTTTGGCAAACAGCCCAGGAGACATTTAGGGACTGTTGAGAAGAGGGAGAGGGAGGAGGAGGAATGAATCCGATGTCTTACATCCTTTCCACGAGCGCCACCTGGAGGGCGGAGGCGAACTCTGCAGAGAGAAGCTGGAACGGGCCCCGCGGAGGCCCCAAGATTGACGCAGTCCTCGTCGGTCGGTGACCGAGTGGAGGAGACGCATTTACGGGCGCGGAGAACTAATTGCAGGTGAGAAGACTGCGGCCTTGAGTGGGGTGGGGGGGGAGAGGAAGCGCAGAAGCTCTAGATGGGGAGATAAAGAAAAAGCTGGCCAAGCCCAATGCAGCCAAAAGCAGTTCAATTTCTGAATTGGTGCTATTTTTTTTCCTTGCCATGTGACTACCGAAAAAAACCACACACAAAACATTGACTGTAAGTCATTATACCTAAAATGACTGTCAAAGATCCTAGGACTTGCCTTAGGTGTCTCCTGAGGGTGCAGGTAAAGATTGAAGCAGGTAAAGGTGGGGATGATGGGGGTGGGAGGGGGGAAGGAAAAAGCTGTTCTCTGAATCACTCTGGAGATCATACCTACATCTTTACAATGGATGCACTTGCAACTAGGGTGACCGGCTCATTCCAATTTGCCTGAAACACGCTCAGTTTTAGCCTGTGAGTTACCATGCCCTGGGAATCCCCCAGTCCTTTGGAAAACTGAGATGGTTGGTCACAAAACTGATACTGCTCACAAAAACCCTATTAGCTTTCTGTGTGCGGTGAGAATGTGGACTTCCAGAGATATCCAGAGATCTTCCCAAGTTCACAGTACCCAGAACTTACACCGAATACTGTGTAAACACCGAGGACCCTCCCCTTGTTGTGGTTTTTGGCCTCTTCTCACTCAGCATGTCCCACCGGGTGAGAAAACAAGCCGGGACTCCACTTGCGACTGCATCTGTGACTTCAGAAAATAAACAGTCAGGAATCGCTTTATTAACACGAAAGACTTGTGCCCTGGCTGGGTGGCTCAGTTGGTTGGACCATCATTCCACACACCAAAGGTTGCAGGTTCGATCCCCAGTCTGGTTTCCTCCTGGGTTGGGGCATGCGTGGGAGGCAACTTCCTTCTCTCCCTCTCCCCCACCTCCTTTCCTCTCTCTCTAAATCAGTGGACATGTCCTTGAGTGAGGATTAAAAAATAATAAAAAAAAACTTACTATCCTAATTTAGGGAGGGTACATTCTAGAATGGATGTCCGTAATGATTTCTTTTAGAGTCAGCCATTTTTGCTCTCAAATATTTGTCAAGATGGTTTGTTCAAAACAAACTCTCTTCTCAGACTAGAGTAGACTCAAAGGACTTTTTTTTTCTTTTTTCTTTTTTGTTTCTGGCACAGAGGGAGCCAAGAAGGATCGAAGAGGAAAGCTGCAAGGAAGGGAGGGAGGCTGAGTTTTGGAAGCAACTACAAGGGGAAAAGAAACCCCTGAAATGTAGGCATCATCACTGGTCTCCTTTTCTGGGTGCTGTCTGTCTGAGTCATCTTCATGTTTCTTAGGAAAGACCAGCTTCCTCCACCTGGTGAGACAGATGGTCACCAAGAGCTCCCAAGAGTCAGAGCAGACAGCTTCGGGGGCAAGAGGCGCAGAGAGATACTCCATTCTTCCTTGCTACCACACCCTCTGTTGCTCTCCACATGACCGTGGCAACCTGCGCTGGTGAGGAGGGGAGCAAGGGGATACTCTTATAGAGGAGCCATTTCCGGGAGCTTCTGGGTGGAATGGGATGCCAACCCACCAGCTCCACGGGCACACGCCCAGTGCAAACGGACCTCCCACTCAGCAAGGGACCCTGCGCTTGGGGTTAAATGTTCTGCGGTCATTCATCTTTGCTGTTAATGTGTTTTGTTAATGAATGCCGATGGCACCCTGGAGCATTTGCCAGGGGCTTGGGGTTTCTACTGTGGCCTTGCCCCTTGCTCACTCCCCGACTTCTGTTCTGTGCTTCTGCTGACTTGGGGTTGGGGGAGGGGCAAAAGAGATGAAACCATCGGGGCCCCAGACTCAGGAGGCCTCCCTGCTCTCGATCCCTTTCTCAGCCCACTGGCCCTCACCGACCTTGTGGTGGGACTCAGGCTGTACAGGCACAGACACGAAATGCAAAGCTTCCTAGGAGACAGGCTCATTGGAGTAGCAGGACCAGCTGGATCTCCTTCCAGAGCGATGTTGTTGGGGCCCCTCCCTGGGAAAAGCCACCCCACTCTGGGATGGTTGGCACCAGAGGGTCACAGACAGAAAGGACCCCAGAAAGCACTTAGTCTTGCTCTTTCTCGCCTTGTACAGATCCAAAAACCGAGAAGAGGTAAAATAAAATAAAATAAAATAAAATAGCCTTCCCCTGCACCTTAGCACACGTATTCCTGCCTTTTTAAAGAAGATTTTATTTATTTAGAGAGAGGGGAAAGGAGGGAGAGAGGGAGAGAAACATCTGTGTGTGGTTGCCTCTCACGTGGCCTGCACTGGGGACCTGGCCTGCAACCCAGGCATGTGCCCTGACTGGGAATCGAACTGGCGACCCTTTGGTTCACAGCCCGAGTTCAATCCACTGAGCTACACCAGCCAGGGCTGTAGTTCCTGCTTTGATTCAATTCTTATTCTGGAAATTGGTTCAGATTTCAAAAAGCACTGTTCTAGGACAGGGGTTGGCCAGTCTGGCCCACCACTTGTGTTTGTAAATAAAGTTTTATTATTCACACAGCTGTACCTCCTGTTCACATATCAGCCACAGGTGCCTTTGTGCTGCAACAGCAGAGTTGAGTAGTCTCAGCAGAGAAGCTACAGGTGACGGAAGCTGAAAACATCACTCTCTGCTCCTTTTCAGAAAAAGTTTGTTAAGCTCTGGTTCTAGGAGTCAGCAGGAGCCTGGATCTTAGAGCGGTTCAGCAATTGTTATCGGTAAGACTAGAAAAATAATTTGCTTTGGTTCTAACCATCTGATTTCTTGTCTTTTTTACTTAAAAACATTTTAAATTTAGCCCTAGCTGGTGTGGCTCCGTGGATTGAGTGCCTGCCTGCAAACCAAAGGGTTGCAGGTTAGATTCCCACTCAGGGCTCATGCCTGGGTTGCGGGCTGGGTCGCTTGTTGTGGGTGTGCAAGAGGCAGCCAGTCGATGTATCTCTCACATATTGACATTTCTATCCTTCTCTTTCTCCCTCCCTTTCCATCTTTCTAAAAAAGTAGATAATAAAAACATTTCTATTTATTGATTTGAGAGTGAGATAGGAACAGGGGGGGAGAGAGAGAGAAAGAAACATTGATTTCTTGTTACACTTATTTATGCATTCATTGGTGGCTTCTTATATGTGCCCTGATGGGGGACCAATCCTGTAACATTGGTGTATCTGGACAATGCTCTAGCCAACTGAGCTACTACCAGGGCTACCCGTCTGCTTTTCCCCTGGATGTTTTATCTATCATGTGGTAATAGTTTTGGCATGGACAGACACTTAAGCACCTTCTCTGTTATTACTCCTGATAAGGCAGCTGTGCTTTAGCTAAAGACCTGAAGATTTATTCTCTGTGTATCAGTTGTAGTAACTGCATGGTGTTTGAGGACAGGAGGCAGCTGTCTGAAGCCATCTCTAGCTTGGTCATTTCCTCAGTTTGGTTACATAATTCAATATCTTTCCTTCCTTCTTTCTTTCTTTCTTTCTCTCATACTTTTTGTGTGTATTATCCTATGTATATATATTTCAGAACTAGGCAGAACCAACCTATAGGGTTAGAGGTTACAATAATAGTTACCTCTGCAGGGATGTAGTACCCACCTGCAAGAGAGCAAGGAGGTCTTCTGGGGTGCTTGGTGAGGTTTGACTTCTTAACCAGGGTGCTGCCTTCAAGGATGTGTCACCTTGTGAAAATTCATTGAACCGTTCTTTATGATTTGCACATTTTTGTGTACATACATTACTCTGGACACAAAGTTTCCTTTGGTAAAAACTTACATTCATAATACCATAGGGTAATATTGTATTGCAACTTGAACGGAAAAAACATTATGCTTCTCATATGTATCTACCTTAGTCCATTTGCTCTAGTTCAGTTCAATTCCTTTTAAGGTAAGTTTTTCCTAATGGTGTCATTTCCAGTCAAGTATCTGAACAACTCTCATGATAGAAGGTGGGGTAGATGACATAGATATGGTCATATTTCAGTAAATTGAAGACACAATTTAAATGAAAAAGAGCTTTTCAATAGAGGGCACTAGGGCAATTGATCTAACTGAGGAAACGAGATACTGCCTCACACTGTAGACAAGAATTAATTTTGGCCTTGACCTGGGTGGCCTGGTTGGTTGTGGGTTGGAGTGTTGTCTTGCATACCAAAAGGCTGCGGGTTCAATCCATGGCGGGGGCATGTATGGATGGCAACCGATGGATGTTTCTCACAGTGAATTGTCTCTCTATCTCTTCCTCTGTCTCAAATCAATAAACATATCCTCAGGTGAGGATTAGAAAAACGTATTCACTTCAGAAAAATCAAAGATAAAAACAATACTTTTTTCAAACAAGGTTTTATTTATTTCCAGAGAGAGGGGAAGAGGGGAAGAGAGGGAGAGAAACATCAATGTGTGGACGCCCCCTACTGGGGGCCTGACCTGGCCTGTAACCCAGGCATGTGCCCTGACTGGGACTCAAATCCGCAACCCTTTGGTTTGCAGGCCGGAGCTCAAATCCACTGAGCCACACCAGCCAGGGCTAAAAAACAACACCTTTTAAACACTTTTTAAATCTAAAATATAGAAGAACATTATGGGAAAGTATATTTCTCATGCAAAACTAGTTGAGACACAAAGAAGCCCCTCAAATAGAAATTAAAAGATGAGTTACTCTGAGTAGCTAACATTAAAAGGTACAAAAACAAAGGAAATACAAGGTATTTGCAACATAAAGCTCATCCAGGAAAAGTGTGTAAATACACCCTTCAAATTAATAAGGAAGAAACTAACAATTCAACAGAAAAAGGAATGATAGATAGAAACCTTCAACTCACAGAAGAGGAGCCTTGAATGGTCAATAAACCCCACTCACATCAGGAAAATGCAGAAATAAAGCACCAAGAAGATGTCTGTATACAGGCAGCTTAAAATGGGGTATGACGTCCCTTCTTCTTTTTAAAAAGATTTTATTTATCCATTTCTAGAGTGAGGGGAAGGGAGAGAGAAAGAGGGAGAGAAACACTGACTGCAAGAGAAGCATTAACTGGCTGCCTCTTACACGCCCCCAACCAGGGACCTGGCCTGCAACCCAGGCATGTGCCCTGACGGGGAATCCAACCAGCCACCCTTCAGTTCACAGGCTGGCACTCAACCCACTGAGCCACACCAGCCAGGGCCAACTTCCCTTTTTTTTAATCAGCAGAAATGAAGAAGTTTATGCCCTGGCTGGCGTAGCTCAGTGGATTGAGCACGGGCCTGCAAAGCGAAGGATAGCGGTTCAGTTCCTAGTCGGGGCACATGCCTGGGTTGCAGGCCAGTTCCTGGCAGGGAACACATCAGAGGCAGCAATACAGTGATATTTCTCTCCCTCTCTCCTTCCCTTTCCCTCTCTCTGAAAATAAATAAGTAAAATATTAAAAAAAAAGAAGTTTAATACATTTGTGCATTGACAAGGATGTGGGAGAATTGGAAACCACCTTATTTGTCAATTTCCCTTTCCTAGTAGGATAAAAGGCATGGACAGAAGACAGATTTTACTTCTAAATACCTACCCTAGAGAGGTCACACACTCGTGAACAAGAAGCCAGGGACAGGGTGTTTATTGCAGCAACTTGCTGATGGCCAAGTGCTGGACACACCCAAAATACCTAACACTTGAAGAAAGAATGAAGAGAAACTGTGCTTTGAGTCCTTTTCAAACACTCATTTTATTATTTATTTTAAAAGATTTTTATTTATTTATTTTTAGAGGGGAAGGGAAGGAGAGAGGGAGAGAAACATCAATGTATGGTTGCCTGTCATCTCCCCCCCACCCCAACCTGAACTGGCCTGCAACCCAGGCATGTGCCCTGACTGGGGACTGAACCTCCACCGTCCAGTTCGCAGGCCCGCGATCAATCCACTGAGCTACACCAGCCAGGGCTCAAACACTCATTGTATTGACACATAATTAACATGTCATGAAACCCACACTCCTAAAGTGCACAATTCAGTGTTTTTTGAGTATGCTCACATGGTCATGCAACCAACACCACTCTCTAATTCCACATTTCCTCATCCCCCCCACCCCGCCCCTGAAGGAAACCCTGTACCTTGTTGCAGTCTCTCCTCATTCCCCGCCCCCCAAGCACCTGAGAGCCACTAACCTACATGCTGTTTCTAAGGATTTATTCATAAATGAGATGCTACGATATGCAGGTTTTTGTGTTTGACTTCTCACACTTATAATAATAATGTTTTCAAGGTCTGTGTATATTGTGGCTCATAAGAGTGCCTCGTGCCTTCTTTATGGGTGTGCAATATTCCGTGGTAGGATTGACAACTGAATTCTACCCAGTAAACAGCCCGTCCCACAAAAACCATCTGGGTAAATTTCAAAAGCATGATGGGGAAGGCAATAAAAAAAAGGTCCCATGATTGTAATATGCAGTATGAATCCACATATATGTATGTCTCAATTCCCCTCATAGATTTAGTTTTTAATTTTTAGTTACAGTTATCATTTAATATTATTTTTATGTTATTTTCAGGTGTACACCATAGTGATTAGACTTATGAGGTGATTCCTCCTGATAATTATAATACCCACCTGGCACCACATGTAATTACTAGCACATTATTGTCTATATTCCCTGTGCTGTAATTTACATCCACATGACTATTTCACAACCACAATCTGTACTTCTCAATTTCTTCATCTTTTCCACCAGGTCCCCCCAACCCCTTTTCCCTCTGGCAACCATCAATCTGTTCTCTGTATCTATAAGTCCGTTTCTGTTGTGTTTTTTCTCTTTATTTAGTTCTTTATTTTTAGAAGATGTTTATTTATTTTTAGAGAGAGGGGAAGTGAGGGAGAAAGAGAGGGAAACATCAATGTGTGGTTGCCTCTTGTGCGCCCCTTACTGGGAACCCAGGCAGGTGCTCTTGACTGGAAATCCAACCCGGGACCCTTTGGTTCACAGGCTAGCACTCGATCTGCTGAGCCACACCAGCCTGGGCTTATTTTGTTCTTTAGATTTCACATATAAGTGAAACCATATGGTATTTGTCTTTCTGTGACTTATTTCACTGAGCATAATATCCTCTAAGTCCATCCATGCTCTCGCAAATGGTAAGATTTCATTCTTTTTATGGCTGAATAGTATTTCCTTGTGTATTTGTCCCATATCTTTTATATCCATTTGTCTATTGATGGACACTTGGGTTGCTTCCATATTTTGGCTATAGTAAATAATGCTTCACTGAACATAGGGGTGCATATATTCTTTCAAATAAGTGTTTCATATGTATATACATTAATAACATAAAACAGTGCCATATGTGGACTATGAATAGATGTCTGGGCTGTGAAAGTATGATAAATGCCTAGGAATAATATGCACAATCTTGGAAAATGTTTACTGCTGGTGAAGAGAGGAGGTAAAGAGATTGGGAAGCAAAATACTTGTGTCAAGAAAATAGGTCAGTGTAGATATTTTCATTCATGTTATTTGTTGACTTTCTCTTTTAAAAATAGAAATGTTATTGAGCATATGTTTATGCCTTAAGACTATTTATATGTAGCCCTGGCCAGGTAGCTCAGTTAGTTAGAGCATTGTCCTGATACACCAAGGTTTCAGGTGTGATCCCTGGTCAGGGCACATAAGAAATCAACTGATTAATGCATAAATACATAGAACAATAGATCAATGTTTCTCTCTCTCTTTCTCTAACTCTCCTTTCCCCTTTCTCTAAAATCAATCAGTTAAAAAGGTTAAAAACATTGAGGAAATAACACAAACAGAAATACGATGGCAGTCACGTCAGTGAGGAAACTGGTCTGGACTAGGGACTCTGGGGCTGCCCAGCACAGCGTGAGAGAATTGTGCCCCAAATACATTTAGCTGCTGGCCGGGCCGCATGCTGCAAAAGGATGCTGTCATTAGCTCATGGCTGAGTGTCCTCATCACTTTGTGGCTCATGTTTTGTGCTCCTTTTCCGAAGCCCTATGTCTAGGGAATGCCTCACCTGACTGCAGCCACACAGGCCTCTGTGGGGGGACCATTTTCCATTCATGGGGTGCTGCCCACAACTCCCCAAGTGAATATTATGAGTACCACCAGTCCGTGTACGTAGGATATAATCTTGGCCTATGTTTTAGGTCAAACCATACTAGAGCCAGACTCTAGAATTTAGAAAACACCCATCCAGTAGTTTTCGAGAGGAGTGGAAGCAAGAAGAAAACCATTAATTAAAAAAAAAGAGCCCTGGCTGGTGTAGCTCAGTGGATTGAGCGAGAGCCTGTGAACCAGACGATAGCGGTTCGATTCCCAGTCAGGGCACATGCTTGGGTTGCAGGCCAGTTTCCGGCAGGGGCCAGTTCCCTGCAGGGGATGCACGAGAAGCAACCATACATCGATGTTTCCTTCCTCTCTCCTTCCCTTCCCCTCTAAAGATAAATAAATAAAATGTTTTAAAAAAGATTTTATTTATTATTTAGTTTTAGAGAGAGGGGAAGGGAGGGAGAAAGAGAGGGAGAGAAACATCAGTGTGTGGTTGTCTCTCATGTGCTCCCTACTGGGGAACCAGGCCTGCAACCCAGGTATGTGTCCTGATTGGGGATCAAACTGGTGACCCTTTGATTTGCAGGTCAGCACACAGTCCACTGAGCCACACCAACCAGAGCAGAAAAACCTCAATTTTATTAGCAGGGACGATGAGCTGAGGAAACAACGTGATGTGGATTTCAGTCACCTCAGCCACCTGAATCCAAACTCTCCTCCCCAGGGGAGAAGTCTGTCCACCAGCGGCTCATTCACAAGATCCCTGGGGCTCATCCTCAGATGGTGCCTCCTTGTTTACATCAGCGGGGGTGTCTTCCTGGGGGTCTTCAGTCTTTGGGGAAAAGAGAGGGATACACACCGGCATTTAGAGCTGACACGTCCAACGCGGGGGCCTTGAGCCCCATCGAGTTACTTAAATTTAAATGAATGGAAATTGAATTAAATGAAATGTAAAACTATGCCAGATGGGCAGTAATTTCAAATGCGTGGCAGCCATGTGCAACGGAGGGCTGTGGTATCGGACGGCCCAGGTGCACAGCATGCTATACTGGCTGTGCCTCATGGAGGATGAGGGCTTCCACTCTAGTATTAACAAAAGGATCTGACAACCAGGGGTACCTGGTGCTGATAAAAGTCATTGCAAAGGTGCTTTGGAGAAGAACTACCATCCCATGAAAAAACCTGCTGGTACGGTGTACTATTATATTCTCGTTTTAAACAATGTCATGGAGGTATAATTTATAAGTAAATAACGTATAATGTCCCTAGCAAACTCCCCTATGACTTCTGTACAGTTAGATGACTTCTAGTAAATCTGTAGAATGATGCAGCCAACACCATAATCTACTTTGAGAACATGCGTCACCCGCTCCCCCCAATTCCCTTGTGCCTGTCTGCAGTTAAACCTTGCCCCCCTGCCTCCCACTGCACCCCTACCCCTACCCCAGCCACAGGCAACTACTTATCTGCCTTTTGTGGAGACTTTTATACAAATGGAGCAATGCTATACATAGTCTTTCGTTTCTGGCTCATTTCACTTGGTGAAACGTTTTTGAAGGGCATCTGCTTACCACATTTATCAGTAGTTTCCCCCTTTTCATGGCTGACTAGTACTTCAGGGTGTAAAGGTACCACATCTTAATATTATATTGTTATGACATTATCAATAATTTATGAATTAATGACATTAATCCAGCATGGGAAGTGGACCAGATTTGTTAATTTATGCTTAACTTGTGAACCATGCCTTTTTTTAAAAAAAATTTTTAAAATCTAGTTTCAGACAGAGCAGGTGGGAGGGAGAAAGAGAGGGAGAGAAACATCAATGTGTGGTTGCCTCTCGTGCTCCCCCTACTGGAGGCCTGGCCCACAACCCAGGCATGTGCCCTGACTGGGAATCGAACCAGTGACCCTTTGGTTCGCAGGCCAGCACTCAGTCCACTGAGCCACACCAGCCAGGGCACCATGCCTCTTTTATAACTTTAATTACATCTGCCTATCTACATCTATAGGTATAGATTTATATCTAAATGAACGCAGTGTGCATGAGTATTTTTTCATCGTGGCAGTGAACTCCTTGCACCTTCTGTTAATCCTCTATTTACTTTGGCGTGAAGAATGAGCTAATGAACCTCTGTGTCCTGTGGAAAATTGTGCAAATGTTATCTGATGTCACTCTTAGATGGAATGCTAGCCAATGTGGAATCACCAATCAGCAGTATTTTAAATAGTAAAACAACTGATTGATGTTAATGGATTAACATTTGTTCATGGACCCTTTCACACCATCCACCTGACATTTAAAATTTGCCAGAAACTCCAGGAAGCCCTTAATGTTTATGACCTTGCTAGATTCACACAAGCCTTTTCCATGGGGAGTTTGTTTCCCACTAGATATGGGAAGACACACAGGGTTCAAATCACAGGGACTCCATGATTCCTCTCAGACCACGCTGGGGATAAAGAGGAGACATTGGGAGCTGAGATTTGGCTACTTTGTCATTCGAAGGACATGGCTTATTTGTTTGTTTGTTTATTTTTTGAGATATAATTGATATATAGCATTGTATAAGTTTAAGGTATACCACCTGTTGATTTGATACATTTGTATTCTGCAATTCATGATGTTAGCTGGCACCCCCAAGGAGCATGCGATTACCTTTAATTACCTTCTGTGTGCGTATGGTGAGAACAAGTTCGATCTATCCTCTTAGCAACCTCGAAGTGTATAATACACATTGTGGGCTATTGTGTGTTAGCTGTTCAGGATGTTTATTTATGAGATGCAGGTCTGTACCCTTAAACATCGCCTCCCCCGTTCCTCTGCCCCCTAGCCCCTAGTAACTACCATTCCACTCTCTGTTTTTTAGGAGTTCAATCAAAGTGCCTGCTTTTAGACAGGATATTAACCGGCCTCCTGACGGTGCGAGTGGGGGTATCCATGTCACCAGACTGTGGGCTGAACTGGGAAGCAGGCAGGACCAGCCTGGCGGCTAAGACAGCCCTCAGGGGAATTCCAAGGCGGGAGAACTCACCGAGAGAGATTCTGTTTCCAGCTTGGGTAAATCTGCACGTGAGTGAGGGGGAAAAACAAACAAACAAACCTCAGTTCTCAGTCAGCGGGAGTCCAGCTGCCCTCTGCTCTCTCCTGGGTTCTTCTCTTATCACTTACCTGAAGCCTCCTGCTTGGGTAATTTGGAATGGCTAGTTCTGAGAGAGAGAGAGAAAGAAACACACAGTCAACTGTGGGGCATCAACTCTGGGGCATGAAGATTCTGGAGGGATGATGAGGGCTTGGGAGAGGAGAAAGGGGAGGTCACACCTCAGACTGAGAGAGGGGTATTGTCAAGGAACAGGGTGTGGCTGGGCCTGAAAAATGGGGTCTGGGCAAATGGGGTCCCTGAAGGGTGGAGTGAGACACCTGCCAAGTGTATCTATCTACCTCTTGGTGGCTTCTTTATGGGATGAACCTATAAAAAAACACAAGGGAGAATTTATCAAATGAGAGAATCCTTCTCTTATTTCTGTTCCCCTGTGGGGTTTTTTTAAAAAGATTTTATTCATTTGCTTTTAGAGAGAGGGGAAGGGAAGGAGAAAGGAAGAGAAACATGAATGTGCAAGAGATACATTGATTAGTTGCCCCTCACCTGCCCCCAACTGGCAACCCGGCTTGAAACCCAGGAATATGCCCTGACTGGGAATCGAACCAGCAATCGTTCTATTCCCAGGCTGGTGCCCAATCCCCGGAGCCACACTAGCCAGGGCTCTCCTGTGGTTTTAATGGGGGTTGCTATCTACTCACCAGGCCGACTGCATCTGTAGATGAGGAAGATAGAGGGAAAGAGGAGGAAGATGACGAGGCAGCTGAAGGTGGTGACGAAGATGACTCTGGTGTCTGAAAGGAGAGGAGCAGGTCAGAGAATTGGTTGGGCTTCTGGAACACACTGATGGAATTTAGAACAAGTAAGAGAAGCCAAACAACCTGGTGTCAAAACATGGAGCTGGCTTATTTCTCTTGGCATAAGGTCCATCCATGCTGTCACAAGTGGTAAGAGTTCATTCCTTTTTTCATGGCTGTGTAATATTCCATTGTATAAATGTACCACAGGTATTTTTACCCACTCGTCTACTGATAGGCACTTAGGTTGGCCATCATAAATAATGTTGCAGTGAACATAGGGGTTCATGTGTCTTTTTGAATTAGTGGTTTGGGTTTCTTTAGGTAAATATCCAGAAGTAGAATTGCTGGGTCATGCAGAGGAAGATAAATACCGTATGACTTTTCTAATATCTGGAATCTAAAAAACAAAATAAATGAAGAAACACAACACGGACAGACTTGTAGGCACAGGGAACAGACTGGTGGTTACCAGATGGGAGGGTGCTTGGGGGGGCTGGATGAAAAAGGGAAGAGGTTAAGAAGTACAAATTGGCAGTTACAAAATAGTCACAGGTATGGAAAGTACAGCACAGGGAATATAGTCAATAATATTGTACTAACTATGGATGGTGCCAGGGTGGGTACAAGAGTTACTAGGGTGACCAATTTGTAAGGTATATAAATGTCCAACCTACTACACTGTGCACCTGAAAGTAGCATAATATTGAATGTCAACTGTAATTAAAAAATAAAATTAAAAAAAATTTAAAGATTTTATTTATTTATTTTTAGAAAGATGGGAAGGGAAGGAGAAAGAGAGGGAGAGAAACATCAATGTATGGTTGCCTCTGGAGCTCCCCCTACTCTGGGGACCTGGCTCTCAACACAGGCATGTGCTCTGACTGGGAATCGAACTGGCAACACTTTGGTTCACAGGCTGGTGCTCAATCCACTGAGCCACACCAGCTAGGGCAAGTTTCTTTTTTTCTTTCTTTTTTTAAAGTGGAGCTGTCACTTCAGAGCAGGGACATCCCATTGCTCGAAGCATTTTGTTTCATCTCCTCCATTCAAAGTGAGGGCAACGACAGTAACTACTTTACTGGACCACATTAAATGGGCCAGCACTTACCATGCCTAGCACATGGGAAAGTTCCCATAGATGTTTCACTGACCACAGTAGTATTGGTCGTTTATTGTGAGCCGCTGTGTCAGGGGCTTCATGGGTGCTGTTTCTTACCCTGATGATACGCACGCAAGACAGGTTCACTGTCCCCATTTCGCTCATAAGTAGACCAGGTATCAGGGAGTCCACTGAGTACCCCAAGGTCACATGGGAAGGGTGGACTTGGATTCTGCTGTGTCTAAACCATCAGGCCAGTTGGCCACAAGGTCCGGGGGGGCCACTGGGTGCCCAAGTTGGAGAGACGTGATATTCTGAACCCTTGCCATGGAACTGATGATCTGGGGGGATAGCAGGTGCCCCACCAGCTGTGATGCTGGAGAGGTAATGCAGGTCCAATCACAGGGGGATGAGAGCCCACACTGTCCCCGAGCTCAGGAATCATTGTCTACATGGTATGTGTACAACGTGAACTACAACCTGAATGACAAGGACAGCCCGCCATTTACAACAACATGGAGGGCACTGTGCTAAGTAAAAAAAGTCAGACAAAGACAAACACTGCATGGTATTACTTACACACGGAATCTAAATACTACTACTACTATTAATAATAGTAATAAAAGTCATAGAAGTAGAGAGCAGAATGGTGATTGCCAGGAGCTGAGGCGTGGGGGAAATAAGGAGAGGTGGTAAAGAGATACCAGTGTGGCTCAGTTGGTTGGAGCATCACCCCGTATATCAAAAGGACTTGGGTTCGATTCTCAGTGAGGGCATTTACCTAGGTTGCAGGTTTAGTCCCCACTGGGGGCGCATACAGGAGGCAACCAATTGATGTTTCTCTCTCCACCATGGATGTCTCTTCCCCACCCACCCCCCACCCACCACCTTCCTGTCTCTCTAAAATCAATAAGTATATCCTTGGATGAGGGTTTAAAACATTAAAACATTTGCTAAGACAGTAGGTCTTAAGCATTCTCATTAAAGAAAAAGGGAAGAGGTAAATATGAGGTGAGGGGCATGTTCATTAACTCAGCGGGGGGAAGCCTTCCATGATGTACACTAATATCAGATCATCACATTAAATATCTTCTTGTTTTATCCGTCAGTCGTAGCTCAATGAAGCTGAAGAGAGATAAGATAACATAACGTGAAGAGCGAGGTAATGGCTCGAGCCCCCGTTGTAGGATCTGCCTCACTGTGCAGGGCAATGAAGCAGTGAGGAAGGTGGTTTTCTCACTCAGCCTCCCACCCACACCCAGGTCCCTCTGTACCAGGTGCTGTAAATGCTCCCGCACCCAGGTTCCCCCAGGCCTTAGCCATTTAAAAAAATTTATTTACTTATTTTTAGAGAGAGGGGAAGGGACGGAGAAAGAAAGGGAGAAAAACATCAATGTGTGGTTGCCTCTCACACGCCTCCTACTGGGGACCTGGCCTACAACCCAGGCATGTGCCCTGACTGGGAATCAAACTGGCGACCCTTTGGTTCACAGGCCAGCGCTCAATCCACTGAGCCACACCAGCCAGGGGAAGATTGCTGCTATTTCTATGCACTCTAGATCCTGCCTTCTTCCCCTTTCCTACGTGAACATTCGCATCTGGAAGGATCCCAAATGCCTTGGAATTTATGTGCCTCAGGGTCACCCTGAGTGACTGTTATTTGTGGGGATGTGAATGTCCTAGCTTCCTGGCCTCTCGCATTTGTGCCCTTTCCTGTCTCCTGTGCTTCCTTGCAGGATTGAGCAGAGGGACTGAAATATCCCACCGTTGTTTAGTCTCTTGTCCTTGAAGTCCTTCTTCAAGAGAGTCCTTCTTCCCCACTCTCCTACAATGTCATTTTTGCACTAATATTTAAGAATCTGTTTCTGGTGGCATCGGATCCAAGAGACCCTCAGAAACAACAATTCTATCAAGGCATCTGCATGGACATATGAACACAGGGCAGGAACGGTTGTTCCCAGAACCTCGGTGGGAGCAGAGAAACATCAGCCCTGCCTTCACCATTTACTTCTCCCTCTGTCCAGCCTACGGTTTTTCTCTCAAAGCGAATCACTGGAAATGGGAAGTAAATTCTTGCAAAATCCCCTTCCTGTGGCCCCACAACCCGATGAACTGAGTTCACCCTGAGATGTTTAAATATCCTGGTAAGATTTCACATGCCTGTTTGCAAGTAGCCAAAATAAGTTACAGAGAGTCTGTGATATGCGTCTGGAGGAGTCTTCCTAGGCATTGGGATACAGCTTAACACAGGCACCAGAAAGCAAGCCTGCCCTTGAGTCAAAGTTGGGTGGTGCGGTTCACTGTTTGGTCTGCACAGAATGGGAGTGTAGGGTCCCTTCCAGCAGCCCTGGGACATGCACATACAGCATGAGGGTAACTGATCTGTGCTTAAAGATTCGTCATTCTGTTTAGAATTGCGGTGGCATCAGTGTGAGCTCAGAAAGTACATTTTAAGAAATGATATGCACACCCACTTGGATGGCTATAATAAAATGAAAGGAAATTAACAAGAATTGGCAAGGATGTGGGGATATTGGAACCCACATATATGGCTGGTGGGAAAGTAAAATCGTGCAGCCACATTGGAAAACTGTCTGGCAGGTCCTCAAAAAGTTAAACATAGAGTTACCATATGTCCCAGCAAGCCTACTCGTAGGTAGAACCCAGCTGAAAGCAAAAACTCAGTCACTTGTACATCCCTTTTCACAGGAACACTCTTCAGAGTAGCCAGAAAGTACTAACAACCCAAACGCCCATCTGTGAATGAATGGAGAAATAAGAGATGGTCTATCCACATGATGGAATATTATTCAGCCATGAAAAAGGAACCAAAGCCCTGACACCTGCTACAACATGGATGAACCTTGAAAACAGGATGCTGAGTGAAAGAAGCCAGATGCAAAAGACCACAGGTTGTGTGATTCCATTGAGAGGGAATATCCAGAATAAGCATTCGTGGTTTGCAGGGCCTGGCGGGAGAGGGGGTGAGGACCGACAGCTTCGTGGGTATGCGATTTCACTTTGGGAGTTATATTAGTGGCGAAGGTTGCACAGCCTTGTGAACTGTACACTTTGAAAGTGCGCAGTTATGGAATGTGAATTATATATCAATAGAAATGAAAGAAAGTAAGTTCCACATGAGCTAAAAAGATGAAAGCTTTTCTCCCTCTTCCCTCTCACACGCTGTGAGACTTCTCACCTCATCTCTGATACTTCCATGCTCCTCAACTCTATCAGATTTCAGGTTTGTCCAAGGAAACATTCCTGGCCTGGATTATGTTCCTACAGCTGGAGTGGCAATCATGCCCCAGACCAGCTAATACAGAATAAGAACATTTTCAAAGGTGAATACTTATTTCGCAAAGACACCTCAGAGGATAGCTTCCATGAGAAAAATGAATTAGCCCTGGCTGGATAGCTCAGTTGGTTAGAGCATCGTCCCACTGTACCAGGGTAGTGTGTTTGATTCCCGGTCGGGGCACATGCAAGAACCAACCATTGAATGCATAATGGTTGCAAATAGAATGCAAATGGGGCGGGGGGAGCATCAGGTTGATGTTTCTCTCTCTCTTTATTTCTCTCAAAAAATCGATCAATAAAAAATGCATTGAAAAAACAAATTATACCAGCATAGACTCCAGTGACAACCTTGTTTTTTTTTAAAAAAAATTTATTTATTTATTCTTAGAGAGAGGGGAAGGGAAGGAGAAAGAAAGGGAGAGAAACATCAATGTGTGGGTTGCCTCTCACACGCCCCCTGCTGGGGACCTAGCCTGCAACCCAGGCATGTGCCCTGACTGGGAATCGAACCACAAACCTTTGGTTCCCAGGCCCGTGCTCAATCCACTGAGCTAAACTAGCCAGGGCTCTGGTAACAACCTTTAACAATCTTGGCTCCTAGTGTACATGGCAGGAAGGTTATTAGTTGCTAGAAGAAAGGATGATAAGCATCTAGATGCTGTTAAAGTTTGGTGAGTACTCGTTTCAGTCTAAGGCTGTCAAAAGCCCTAAATTTTCCCAAGAATCTCTGAGGACAGAGCCTTAGTCAACTCTTCCTGGAAAAGCAACATCAGAGAAAAAGAATTTGATGTTCACCTGTCTTTGAGAACTTTAAAGTTTTATCAAGTCCTTGATCACACATATCCCCAAAGAAACCTGAACACCACCGGTCCCAGTTCCCTTCCCCAAGCCAGTCACACAAACTCACCCCCGTGCCTCACATAACTCTAACATAGTTTTTCGTTATGAAAGGTGTCAGACAATGCGCCTCAGGATGTCTTACTCACCAGGATTTACAGGAGTGGCTTAGAGGTCACCTCCCCCAAAAGGTAGTGGTTCCTTCCAAGGCATTGAAAAAGTAGACATTAAGATTCTTCCCGTGCCTTTTAACCCAAAGAAATCCCTTGCCTCCAGGTGGATACAATTGGTCAAAACACTTCTTCTCTAACTATCTTACCTGTTTTTCCTGAGGAAGCTCCAGATCCACCACGGGTATCTAGAAAACAGGATGCAAGATAAGTAGTCAGTCCTGACTGGTATGGCTCAGTGGGTCGGACATCGTACTGCAAATAGAAAATTTTGCTACCTTGATTCCTAGTCGGAGCACATGACGGGGTTCCCCGGTTGGTGGCACTGTGAGAGGCAACTGATCAATATTTCTCTCCCTCTCTTTCTCCCTCCTTTCCCCTCTCTCTAAAGATATATAGATAAAAATTTTTTAAAAATAGTAAAGAAAAGTAGTAATAATGGGAACCTCAGGGGTATAAGTGTTCATGTTCTGTTTATAGACTTTTTGGAAAGTGGAGAAGAGAATGTCTCATTGGGTCTCCAAATGAGGGCCAGAATGTTAGATTGTGTTTCTTTTTTTTTTTAAAGATTTTATTTATTTATCTTTAGAGAGGAAGGGAAGGGGAGAGGGGGAGAAGTATCAATGTATGGTTGTCTCTCGTGTGTCCCCTGCTGGGAACTGGCCCGCAACCCAGGCATGTGCCCTGACTGGGAATCGAACCACGATCGAGTGGTTTGCAGGCCCACACTCAATCCACTGAGCTATGCCAGCCAGGGCTAATTTCCCCCCCTTTTAATCCTATTTCTTGCCAACTTTCACCATCCTGGATAGAACACCATCATTTTCTTTTGTTCTTATTTCTTTTTTTAAAGTGTTTTAGTATTATTACTATTTGTAATCCTTACCTGAGAATATGTTAATTAATTTTAGAGATAGAAGAAGGAAAGGAGGAAGGCAGAGAGAGATACATTGATTTGAGAGAGAAACATTTATTGGCTCTCTCCCAAATGCACCCTGACCAGGGATCAAACCCACAACTGAGGTATGTGGCCTGACCAGGATAGAACCCAAAACCTTTCAGCATATGAGATAGTGCTCCAACTAGCTGAGCCACCCAGCCAGGGCTATTTTTTTTTTATTATATCCTGGTTTCGGCTGTACAGCTTAGTGGTTGGACAATCATATAATTTACATAGTGTTCCTCTCAATATTTCCAGTACACCAAATGGCACCATACAGCATTAGTCCAATACCACTAACTATATTTCCTATGCTTTAATTTCTTCCCCATGACTATTTTGTAGCTACCTATTTGTGCTTCTTAGTCCACTTTTACCCAGGAGCACTACCATTTTGCAAATATTTTTTTCCCATTTGGTAGGTTGCCCTTTCATTTTGTTGACAGTTTCCTTTGCTGTGTGCATGCTTTTTAGTTTGATTTTTTGTTTTTGTTTCTTGTTTTTATTTATTTTTATTTTTGTTTATTGTGCTTTAATGTCATACCCAAAACATTGTTGCCAAGACCAATGTCAAAGGGATTTTCCCCTATGTTTTCTTCTAGGAGTTTTATGGTTTGGGAATCTTATGTTTAAGTTTTTAATCCATTTAGAGTTCATTTTTGTGAGTGGTGTAAGTTAGGGGACCAAATTCATTTTTCTGTATGTGGTTATCCAGTTTTCCCAACACCATTTGTAGAAGAGACTATCCTTTTCCCATTGAGCATTCATGGCACCCTTGTCAGATATTAGCTGATTGTATATGCAAGAGTTTATTTCTGGGTTTTCTATCCTGTGCCATTGATCTATATGTCTGCTTTTATGCCACTACATTGCTGGTTTGATTACTCAGCCTTGTAGTATAGTTTAAGATCAGGGAGTATGATACCTCCAGTTTTGTTCTTCTTTCTCAGAATGCTTTGGCTATTCAGGATCTTCTGTCTGTTAGGATTGTTTGTTTTATTTCTGTGAAAAATATCATTGGTATTTTGATAGAGATTGCATTGAATCTATAGATGGCTTGGGTAATATGGGCACTTTAACATTAATTCTTCTGATTCATGAGCATGGGATACCTTTCTATTTCTTTGTGTCTTCAATTCCTTTCATCAGAGTCTTGTACTTTTCAGTGTAGAGATATTTCAGCTCCTTGGTTAAATTTATTTCTAAGTGTCTTATTGTTTCTTATGCTATTGTGACTGGGATTGTTTTCTCTCATTCTTGTTTGGATATTTTGTAGTTAGTGTGTAGGAATGAAACTGATTTCTGTGTGCTGATTTTATATCTTGCAACTTTACTGAATTTGACTAGTTCTAACAGTTTTTAGTTGAGTCTTTAGGATTCTCTAGATATAAGAGCATATCATCATTAAATAAAGATGAATTTATGTTTGTTGTAATTTGTAATCAGCAATAGGCATCACATATTATATACTTATAATTGAGATAACTTCCAAGACTAAAGAAAATTGTACTGAAAAATTTTAAGATGCAAAGGTAACACAGAAGATGTAGAAAATAAAGGAAATTTTGAAGAAGCATAATCCTAGGATTTAAATATACTATAGAAGGCAGTAATAGTGGCCCTTGGAGAAATCACTTAATTCAGTGACTATCTATTAGTTTACTTCTTTAAAATATTTATAACAGCCCTGGATGGTGTAGCTCAGTGGATTGAGCACAGGTTTGTGAAGCAAAGGGTTGCTAGTTCGATTCCCAGTCAAGGCACATGCCTGGGTTGCAGGCCAGGTCCCCAGTAGGGGACACGTGAGAGGCAACCACACACTGATGTTTCTCTCCCACTCTTTCTCCTTCTCTTCCCCTCTCTCTAAAAATAAATAAATAAAATATTTAAAAAATATTTATAGAATTACCCATGCTGTGGGCGACCATTTAACTTCTTTCCACTTTGGATTCCTTTTCTTTGTCTTTCCTGATTGCTCTGGCTAGCATTTCTAGTACCATGTTGAATAGGAGTGGTAAGAGTGGGCACCTGATCTAAGAGGAAAATATTCCAACCTTTTTAAAAAATATTTTATTTATTTTTAGAGAGAGGGGAAGGAAAGGAGAAAGAATGGGAGAGAAACATCAATGTGTAGTTGCCTCTCGTGTGTCCCCAACTGGGGACCTAGCCTGCAACCCAGTCATGTGCCCTGACTGGGAATCTAATTGGTGACCCTCTGCTTCACAGGCCTGAGCTCAATCCACCAGCCAGGGCATAATTTCAACCTTTTATCATTGAGTATGATGTTAGCTATTAGCTTGTTGTATAGGGTCTTTTTGCTGTTGAGGTACATCCCCTCCATATCCACTATGTTGAGAGTTTTTACCTCAAAAAGATGTATTTTGTTCAATGCTTTGTCTGCATCTATTGAAATGGTCATATGATTTTTATTCTTCATCTTACAAATGTGGTTATCAAAGTTATTGATTTATGTATGCCAATCCATCCTTGAATCTCAGGGATAAATTGCACTTAATCATGGTGTATGATCCCCTTAATGTGCTGGTGAATTCAGTCACTAACATTGTGTTGAGAATTTTTCATCTATAGTCATTGGGGATATCGGTCTGTAGTTTACTTTTCTTGTAATGTCCTCATCTGGCTTTAGTACAAGGGTAACATGAGTGTGGTAGTGTTTCCTCCTTTTCAGTTTTGTTTTTAAGAGTTTGAGTAAGATTGGCATTGTTTCTTCTTTAAGTGTTTGGTAGAACCAGTGAAACCACATATGTGGTCTTAGGCCTTTTTGTTGTGTTGGTTGGGAGGTTTTGTGGTGTTTTTTTTTTTTTTCCCTTGCTGATTCATTCTTTGAACCCATTACTTTCTGTTCAGATTTTCTGTTTCTTGATGACTCAGTCTCGGTTTGTAGACTCACACAAAGGCTTTCTCACTGGTAGGTGTTGTCCAAGTCCGTGTTCTTTGGGTGCTTCCAGACCACAGCCCAGAGGGGCTGGAACCAGATACATTCTCCTGCAGGTTCCACAGCTGGTACTGAGGTCCATCTGCCTATGACCTGATGCACAGGTAGGCGAGACTCCTCCCTCGTCGCTTTGCACATGATGCTGGATCCCATGATTCCCACGGAGACACTTTTATTTGTAGGTGGATGCTGAATTTTCATTGTTGAAGGGAGGAACAAAAGCAAGGGATGTTTCATGCCACCGTGATGCTCAGTTAGGTTTTGTGTTACTTTCTCAATTTGTAGTGGTTCTGGATTCTCATTTTCAGCAGAGCAATAATGACACACTCAGTTTTCTTGTATGGAATCAGACATCAGAGTGTCATACTGTGGCCTGGTGTCATCCCAGCTTTGTGCTGACTGAGAGGGAAGATTTTAGGAGTGATCCTGAACAGGGCAAGGCAGCCTGGGTGAAGAGAAGGACTGGGGCTTCCCATTTATCTCTGCACTGGGGACATGCTTACCCATCTCTCTGTATTAATCCTGTCTTTATTTTCAACATCTGATGCTTTAACATTTGGGGACCTTGCTGAATTCAGAGGATTCCCCTCTCAGGGTTAGCAATTCCTAGAGACAGGTAACATCTCTCTCTGGAGCACACCTCTCAAATGCAAACCAACCAATTTGGAGCCGACACTCCCAACTACCTCCTTCATTGGTCTCTCACACTCAGGGCCACTATGTCCCTGCCCTCATCACCCCAGGGTCGGGTCCCAGATAACCTGGGCAGCCTCTATGCCCCAATCCTAAGCCTGTTGATTCTCCCAGAAACAAGAAAGGCTCATTCCCTCTGGCTGCTTCCTGGCCCTGGTGCTTCCCCATGTGGCTCAGCATGACACAGTGTGCCCTCAGCTCTTGGAAACTGTACCAAACTATCTCTTCAGTGACAACTGTCTCTTGATCCTATGGCCTTGCTGCCTCTCAAATTTTCTCTTAGTACCTCTATTCTAAAACACTGTTGTCCATCCACATCATCGAGACCCTCTCAGAAGCCCTGATGAAAGTCTTGTTTGCATTTCCCTACACTGGAAGTGTCACATCTGTTTCCTGGACTTTTTTTTGTTTCTTGGATTCCTTCTTACTCTGCCAGGTCCTATTACAGGCCAGGGAATATGGGCATCAAGGAGGAAAACCGAGGCTGCTCTGCTCACCTGTGACCACCAGCTGCAGGGGTTCACTTTTCTCAGACCACTCATGGGAACCCACTGTCTTGTAGGCACAAAAGTACGTGCCCGCAGTTTTAGGCTCTAGGTCCATGAGGAGGAATTCGGCATCGTATCCTGCTGAGCTCCGCTCCTGCTTGTACCCAGGGTCCTGCGACTTCCCCAGCATGACTGTCACATTCTGGAAGTGACAATGGCACTTCAGGGTCACATTAGCACCACGCTTAACTTCTGGTCCCGGCAAGGCATTAAGGGAGGGTTTGGGAAGTTTCTCTGGAAAGAATTCAGAATTAGTTGGACTCTTTATCTTTTTTAAAACATTTTTCTTTTTAATCCTAACCTGAGGATATGTTTATTGATTTTAGAGAGACAGGAAGGTGGAGAGAGAGAGAGAGAGAGAGAGAAAGGTCAATATCAGGGGGAAACATCAATTGGTTGCCTCCTGAACATACCCCGAGTGGGGATCAAACCCACAACCTGGTCATGTGCTCTGACCAGGAATCAAACCTTTAACCTTTTGGTGTACTGGATGAGGCTCCAACTAACTGAGCTCCCTGGCCAGGGCTAAGATTTTATTTCTTCGATTACAGTTTACATTCAATATTTTATATTAGTTTCAGGTGTACAACATGTGGTTAGGCAATCATATCGTTTACTTGATTCCCTACCTTAATGACCACACACACTCTCCTAGAATTCAGAGAATTAAAGGTAAAAAGTCATATGACTCAGCCATTAAAAAAGAATGAAATCTTGCCATTTGCAGCAGTGTAGATGGACCTAGAGGGTATTATGCTAAGTGAAATTAAGTGAGACAGAGAAAGACAAATACCATGTGATTTCACTTATATGTGGAATCTAAAAACAAAATAAATGAACAAACAAAACAGAAACAAACTCGGAGATACAGTGAACAGATTGAAACTGTCAGAGGAGAGGGGTGAAGAGCTTACAAAGTACAAATTGGCAGTCACAAAACCGTCACAGGGGGACTTCTAGCCAAGATGGAGGCATAGGTGGAAATACCGTACCTCCTCGCACAACCAAGTTTAAGGACAACAAAGATTTAGAAACAAAACACAACCAGAACTGACAGAAAATTGAACTGTACGGAAGTTTGACAACAATGGACCATTCATCCGGACCGGTAAGAGGGGTGGAGTCAGCAGCTGGTGGAGAGGGGTCCTGGCAGGAAGAGGCAGTGGCTGGCAGAACCGGGGGCAGGAGAATTGAGCAAATCCAGTGAGGGGCGAAAGGCAGCTGGCTGACCGCGGACACACATTTGCATGTAGATAAACCAGGCAGGTTTAAAAATGGTCAATGAGACAGACTGTGCAACCCAGGACCCCAGAACGGGGAAAAAAAGCCTAAAAGCACCGATTGGAAAAACTTTCGGGGGTTGAGGTGCCGGTAGAGGCTCCCAGTCTCACAGGAGAGTTTGTTGGGCAGACCCACAGGGTCCTAGAATGTATACAAGCCCACCCACCCAGGAACCAGCACCAGAAGGGCCCAATTTGCTTGTGGGAAGCAGCAGAGGGGACCAAAATCCAAGAAAAAGAGGAACACCATTGCTCCCTCTCGGACCCTGACGCCACATACAGTGTCACAACCCAGCAACTGGGTTGACCTGCCCTGGTGAATGCCTAAGCCTCTGCCCCTCATATGCGTAACAGGTTTGAACAGACCAAAACATTACAGCTCAAGCAGAAGAACCACTCAAAGCCCCAGAGCCAATACTTTTAAGTGACCAAGAGATAGTCAACCTATTGAATGCACAGTTCAAAATACTGGTGATCAGGATGCTCACAGAACTGGTAGATTTTAGTTGCAAATTAGATGAAAAAATGAAGGCTACACTAAGTGAAATGAAGGAAAATGCACGGGGAACCAATAATGATGGAAAGGAAACTGGGACTCAGATCAAGGGTTTGGAACAGAAGAAAGGAAGAAACATCCAACCAGAAAAGAATGAAGAAACAAGAATTCAAAAATATGAGGAGAGGCTTAGGGACCTCCAGGACATCTTTAAATGTTCCAACATCCGAATTATAGGGGTACCAGAAGGGGAAGAGGAAGAGCAACGGTGGAAAACGTATTTGAACAAATAATAAAGGAGAACTTCCCCAGTCTGGCAAAGGAAATAGACTTCCAGGAAATCCAGGAAGCTCTGAGAGTCCCAAAGAAGGTTGACCCAAGGAGGAACACACCAAGACACATCATAATTACATTAGCCAAGACCAAAATGAAGGAGAGAGTCCTAGAAGCAGCAAGAGATAAGGGGACAGTCAACTACAAAGGAGTTCCCATCAGACTGTCAGCTGATTTCTCAAAAGAGACCTTACAGGCAAGAAGGGGCTGGAAAGAAGTATTCCAAGTCATGAAATCCAAAGACCTACAGCCAAGATTGCTTTATCCAGCAAAACTTTCATTTAGAATGGAAGGGCAGATAAAGTGCTTCTCAGATAAGGTCAAGTTCAAGGAGTTCATCATCACCAAGCCCTTATTATATGAAATGCTAAAGGGACTTATCTAAGAAAAAGAAGATAAAAAAATATTAACAGTGAAAGGACAGCAAACTCACAGTTATTAACAACCACACCTAAAACAAATGCAAACTAAGCAAACAACTAGATCAGGAGCAGAACCATAGAAATGGAGATGACAAGGAAGGTTAGCAACAGGGGAGTGGGAGGAGGGGAAGGGGGAGAAGGTACAGAGAATAAGTAGCACAGATGGTAGGTAGAAAATAGATAGGGGGGAGGGCAAGAATAGTGTGGGAAATGTAGAAGCTAAAGAACTTGTGACACATGGACATGAACTAAAGGGGCGGAATATGGAGGGAGGGGGTGTGCAGGGTGGAGGGAAATGAAGGGGGGAATAGAACAACTGTAATGGCATAATCAATAAAATATATTAAAAAAACAAAAAATGGTCACAGGGATGTAAAGTATAGCACAGGAAATATAGTCCCTAAAATTATAAGTAAAATTATGCATGGTTCTAAATGGGTACTAGATTCATTGGGGAATCAATTTGTAAGTAAAGTATATAAATAGTTAATGACTATATTGTACACTTAAAACTAATATAATAGCCCTGGCTGGTGTAGCTCAGTGGATTGAGCGCGTGTCTGAGAACCACACGATCGCAGTTCGATTCCCAGTCAGGGCACATGCCTGGTCTGCAGGCCAGTTCCCAGCAGGGGACTCATGAGAGGCAACCATACATGGATATTTCTCTCCTTCTCTCCTTCCCTTCCCCTTTAAAGATAAATAAATAAAATTTAAAAAACACTAATATAATATTATATGTCAACTGTAATTGAAAATAATTTTTTAAAGTCATGAAACTTGGGATGAAGAAAGAGAGTTTACATGGAAGACAACTCACCATTCTTGTGTTCACCTTCAAAGCCCAGACAGAGCCCTGGAAAAGAAAGTCTCATGAGAGATAAATGATGTGCTTGTCTTTTAGTAGCGATGAGGCAGAGAACACGTGACCAATCTGCTGTGTTCCTTGTAGGTATTTCCCTGGGTTTATTTTTCACCTTTTACTTTTGTCCCACTATTTGTCCTTCAGAAGTTATGTTTACGGAGAGCCTTCCAGCAACCCTGACTTGTTGTGTTGGTAACGGAAACTAAGCTCTTATGATTAGTCAGTCCTTTTGCTGTCTATAAGTTGAACATTTACCTCCATTTTTCTCTCATAGTTTCTTGGATTGCCATACTTATCCTTACCACTGCCACTTCAATGACCAATAGTTATTTTAGTGTAGAGTGTTGGGCTGTGGGGGAGGGGGCTCTCCCTCAATCAAATGGAAAGAGTTTGTGGTGCAGGAAATGCATAAAGGAGACTGAGGTCAGTCTGTGACTGCTCAGAGCTGTCCGCCCTGCAGCTGGAGGTCTGGGGTATGTTCGCGCGACAGCCTGAAGTTCAAGTGTGTGTGTGTGGGAGGAGCATTACCCCAAAGGCAAGAGCTGTACCCAAAGGAGGAAGGAACTGGAGCAGATAAGTCCTGATAACCCCTCCACACGCCCCATCGCAAAGGAGGAGCTACTGGCTGAGGGAGCTGGAGCTGATGGTTCGGAGTCGAGAGAGCTCCTGCGAGACAACCCAAGGTTATAATTCAGGTACTTTGTTTTGTTTTTAACTGGCCGAGGGCTGTTGGATTGCATTATGTTCAGGCTGAGGACAGTTAGAATGAGGCTGAGGATAGGGCTGGTCAGAAAAATGTCTCCTTGGCTGCCATCCCCAGTCATTGCCAGTTCCCAGCAGGAATTGGTTTGCTCGTCACACCCTGCCGACCCTGCCCTCCTATAACGCCAGTGGAACGTTCATGCCAAGACTGTGGTGTTTGGAGGATAGATGTGGAGATCCTATCTGAGCTCCGAATGTCTCGGCTGAGTAAACCCAGGGTGTTACCGCAGCCTCTGAACCTTAGGTTCACCTTTTTGTGTGAACCTCAGGATGAAAACATGAGGACATCACAGCCCACAAAATCCTGACAGGGGCCACGTATCCAATACACAGAGGTTATAGTTTCTGTACTTGCGCTGTTTCCCACAATATCCCCCACTCCACCGTGAATTTTCTTACCTATCCAAACCCGTCCCTCCCAGTCCTGGAGACTTACCGAGGCAAAGCAAGGACAGGAACCTGGTGATCATCGCGTCACTTCCACCCAGACGACGGTCTTGTCTTCAGTTTTACCGTCCAAGAAGGGGGACCGGGGCGACGGAGGGTCTCCAACTGCCCACTCTGTCCCCAGGATGGGTGGGGAGACGTTTTGCTCTGGCCCTCTGGTTCTCCACACCACCTGGTGTACAGTTTCCTCCTTGCAAACGACTCAGGAAACCAGAAGCCATCAATGACAACATCTTCCCCATAATCCAGTGTGTGTGTGGCGGTGGCTCCGCCCACCCCAAGACCTCATCTCATCTGAATTGGTGCCCAAGACATGTCCTTTCTCTTTTTATTTTTACTTATGGATTTTTAGAGAGATGGTGGAAGAGAACAAGGGAGAAGGAGGGGGAGGGAGAGAGGGAGAGAGAAGCACCCATTGGCTGTTCCACATATTTATGTATTCATTGGTTAATATTTATATGTGTCCCCACTAAGGATCAAACCTGAAGCTTGGCTCATGAAGACGATGCTCTAACCAACTGAGCTATGCAGCCAGGGCCTAGTCACTGTCTATAAAAAATCTTGGGGGAAAATATTTATAGAGTCACAAGAAATAGTATATAGAGTTCCCACATCCTCAACCCGCCAGCTCCTCCCGTGGTAATAAAACTATAGTACATTATCAAAACCAGACATTGGTATTGGCACAATACAGAGGCCGGGCAAGCACATAATAACATCTAAAATGCTGGGATCTCTGTACAAGCTGGACCCTCACAGCCCCTGAGAGCAGGTAGGTTAACCAAACAACAATGACAACAAACAGAAGTGAATGTATCTGCCACTGAGGCTGAGTAATCTTGTCCCCTGTAAACCATGGCCATGGGCCACACGACAATCAGATTTTTACCACGCTACCTTCTTACAGAAGAGAAAATAATCAGAGGACCTTGAAAAGCTTCCATTCAATTTTTTTTTCTACAGTGGGAGGAGCATAATCCCATTTTCTAAGGTGCTAAGGAGAAAACATTGATGAGTTAAGAAAGTAGTTTCTCCTTAGAAGTGCAACTTTCATGATCTTTCCTCCCCAGCTACTCATTGCTCTCAAAGTGTTAACTTAAAAACAAACGGGCCTTTCTTTTTTTTCCCCCAAATGTTTTATGAGGGGGAAAAAATCACATCTTACTTATAATTAATGCTCTAGGGGCTACATAATGCAATCACAAATTATCACAAAAAGGACCTTTCAAAGTGAGAGGCAATAAGCATTTATTTGAGTTCAGTAAGAAGAGCTGTTTATCTGGGAAGCACTGATTCGTACAGAAGCTCAAAGAGTTGTAGCTTGGAGACAAAGGTGATAGGTATTTATGAGAAAGGAAAGGGGGACAATTACATCAATAGAAAAAAGGCATTTCTTTTTTTTCCATGGGAAAAATATCATTTTATTTTACAAGTAGGTAATAGTTTATTGCATGATGTCATAATTGATTTAATATATTGTGGGAACATTTAATTCCAAATTTGGGCTATTGTATACATCTGTGAAGTAGACATCCTTGCATGTATGTTTTGAGCACACAGGAAGACTAAATTGGAACAGAATTGTTTGATGATAAGACTCTTGAAATTTTCTGATAAATATTGCTAGTACATTTCAGAAAGGCAGTATCAATTTGTACTCCCAACAGCAATATATGAGATCTTCTTTTGGGCCCCAACTTGCCTGTTTGAAAGGCAAAGATAGTATTTCATTGATTATTCAAGTGGCATTGCTTTGATTAGTCATGAAAGTGAATAAATTTCTCTTATTTACTGAGTCCCCAAAATCAAAAAATTTCAAAACTTTCTTAGGCATTTCCTAAGCACACAGAACTTTAAAAGATAGGAAGGTATTTCTACAGGTGCAGATAAGCTAACCTAATGACTGTACTTCTAAACATTTTAAATTTCCAATCCAGAAGTATTCAGCCCAGTAGTCATAGTGTCTGTTTATTGTTTTTTTAATTAAAAAAATAAAATTTTATTTATTTATTGGAGAGAGGGTGAGAAACAGAAAAACGTCAATTTTGTTGTTCTACTTATTCATACACTCATTGGTTGAGTCTTGTATATACCCTGGGAGGGGATCAAACCCATGACCTTGGCGTATCAGGGTGGTGCTCTAACCAACTGAGCCACCTGGCCAGGGTCTCTGCTGTCTTACTGTCTCTGCAAAATTTGGGACAAACGGTTGCTCAGGGCCAGTCCAGAGGTTTTTAACATTCCAACATTTGATGCGTGCAAGGCCGTTCCTCTGGGATGGTAGCCCAGCTGCTGCTGTATTTTCATTTTTTAAAGATTTTATTCTTTTTACTTTTAGACAGAGTGGAAGGCAGGGAGAAAGAGTAGGAGAGAAACATCACTGTGTGGTTGCCTCTCACGTGCCCCCAACCGAGGACCTGGCCCACAACCCAGGCACGTGTCCTAACTGGGAATCGAACTGGCAACCCTTTGGTACACAGGCTAGTGTTCTATTCACTGAGCCACAAGAGCCAGGTCTAAAACTCTTAACATTTCATCTCAAAGTAGATGCCAGCTCTTCAGACACACAACACACCAGCAGAGGCAACGAACAGCTGAGCAGGAGGCCAGGAGTACATTGTCAAACATTTTTCTGAGAGGCAAAATGGGTCAAGTCCCCCGGACTGGACTAGTATGATTGAATGGGCTGATTTGTAGAGAAGACGGAGTAAATGGGGAAAAGCTCCAACTCTAGGCCCCTCCACAGCTATAACAGAACTTGTTTGAAGCTCATACAGGCTCATTGTCCTCTGATTCAACTTCAGCCTGTCTTGCAATTGACTTTTATTTAAGTGCTTTTTTTTTCCAGGAGTTATGTTTCCAAAAAATCACCAGTAGAAAGTGAGTATTTACTAAGATTTGAAATCACAGCGGATTAGTCCTGACTGGTAACAGAAGTGTGTTTGAAAGCACATATGCGCACTTTCTCCCTCTCACGTGGATCAGTTTATTTCCGTCCAACTCTATCTTTATTCAAAGGGTGTAACTTTGTCACCAACCCCTGCAAGTCAGGGACAGGTGGTCATTCCGCTCACAGCAATAGACCGTATTGGGTAAAACAGATCAGAAATTTTATTCTTTGATCAAAGAATAGAGAAGTACAAGTTTGTGCTGGAAAGATCCCTTCTCCCTAACTCTGGGGAATTAGGAAAGTCTTAAATACTTTTGGGAGGGGACAGTTAGGGAAGTTTGGGGGCGGAGATTTTCAAGGAGGGGTGATTTTTTTGAGATTTCCAAGAAAGCACATGCAGTTGCCAAACATGCTTAAGACATGTTGGGTTGCGTCCTGGGGGGAAGCACAGAACCCCTAAACGGGTGAGTAGCGCCACCATTGGAGCCTCGCGGTGGCGGCGCCTCTGGTGGGTTCGCCGGGTGGCCTGCGCGCAGGGTGCTGCGGGCAGTTGCAGGAGCGCCCTCAGGACCCACTCCCGCTCATTCCCGCCTCTACCTGGCTGGGAGGTCCGCGGTTCTTCGACTTGGGGTGATTTGGGCGCGTAAACTGACTAAAAAAATCGACCAGGTGTTTCATGACCTACAAGGACTTGTTCTGTAAGAAGAGAGGCCCCCCCCCCTTGCACAGTCTGCCTGCCAAGGCGGAGGAGTGTTTATAGAAGGGAGCGGAAGTTGAGGGAAGGGGACCATGGCACACAGAGCTTTATTATTAACAGAATTCCTCCTGTGAGTTCTCCCGATTGCGATTGCGCGGGGTGCGAGAACTTCCACAGGCCCCAGCTCCTCTCATAGACACTCCGATTTAAGTTTGCGTAAAGGGCCTCTTGGTCTCCATCCGGTGTGGCCCCCCTAAAGAGTACCCTAAATATACCACGGATTCCTTTTCTTTCAAGAGCTGGGTATTAGTGTGACCGATTTAATATATTTTTTTAAAGATTTTATTTATTTATCTTTAGAGGGGAAGGAGAGAGGGAGAGAAACATCAATGTATGGTTGCCTTTTGTGCGACCCCTGCTGGTAGTTAGCCTGCAAGGAACCGGCCTGCAACCCAGGCATGTGCCCTGACTGGGAATTGAACCGCGATCGTCTGGTTCGCAGGCCCGCGCTCAATCCACTGAGCTACGCCAGCCAGGGCTCCGATTTAATATTTTTAATGGCTTAAAACGGCACCTGTAACATGCTCATTCACGCCCTGCAGGTTTTTCCTGCATTTAATTAACTAATTTCTGCATAAATTAATTACACTTAATTACTTAAGTGTAATTAAATACATTTGGCATGTAACACTGTGCATACAAAGTTTAAGGTGTACAGGTGTTATTTTAATAATTTGTGTATCGTAGCGTGCTTGCCAGGTCGTAGGGATAATTATCACGTTACATAGTTGTATATAGCAGGTTCTTGAATGACGTCAGTTTGTTCATTGTGGTTTGGTTATAATGGTTGGTACGATACCCAGGAACTCAAGTCTTGTTTATATCAGTTAGCTTGTGGTGAAATAGGTTTCCTCATGTGGTGTCACTTAAAGTCATAGACGCTATCTGTGATGTTGAGTGAGGGTTTACTGTACAGTATTATGGTCTACATTTATTATACTGTGCATTCGGTCTCTTATGGCTTATTTATGACTCCTTACAAGTGTTTACCTGTAAAGGACATCAGCCAGTGTTACTATCTTCCACTTCCATCCCCTGGTAACCACCATTTTACCCTTTTTACGGGTTGGACTTCTTTAGATTCCATATGTAAGTGAGGTCAGACAGAACTTGTCTTCCTCTGGTGTGTCTTGCTTAGCAGAATGTCCTCAAGATCCATGCGAGTTGTCACAAATGGTAGGGTATCCTCCCTCCTGGTGGCTAAAGAATATTCGTGTGTGTGTGTGTGTGTGTGTGTGTGAGAGAGAGAGAGAGAGAGAGAGAGAGAGAGATGGAGAGATCGTAACTGTTCATCCATTTATGGGCATCTTGGTTATTGTGAATAATGCTGTGATAAAGAGTGTATATATGTATTACATCGAAATCCCGTTTTCATTTCCTTTTACCCAGAAATTGGATTGTGAGACCCTGTGATGATCTATTTTTAATTTTTTGAGGACCCTTGTATGGTTTTCCACGTCATGATTGTGATACAGACATAGTCCCAGGTCCCTGAACAAACCAAGTTTCTGACCTCTGTACAGACCAAGTACTGATCCCTAACAGCACAAGTCCCTAGTCTCTGTACAAAATGAAGACCCTATCTCTGTCCAAGAGCATGTCTCTGACCTCTTTTCTAAATTCTTTTTTCAAAATTTTCTTTTCCTTTTTTTAAAAGATTTTATTTATTTATCTTTAGAGAGGAAGGGAAGGAGAGAAGGAGAGAAATATCAATGTATTGTTGCTTCTTGTGAGTCCCCTGCTGGGAACTGGCCTGCAACCCAGACATGTGCCCTGACTGGGAATCGAACTGCGATCATGTGGTTCGCAGGCCCGCACTCAATCCACTGAGCTACACCAGCCAGGGCTCTTTTCTAAATTCTTAATCCCAGTAAACCCAGTTCTATGATCCCTGTGTAAGACCAAGCCCCTGATTTCTGTATACACCTACTCCCTGATCCATGTACAAACTCTGATCTCTGTAGAGGTCAAGTCCCTGACTGTTCCTTTGACAGAGTCCCTGGTCCCTATACACACCAACTCCCTGACCCCTGTAAGACAGGTGCAAAAATTGGAACTCAGCTCTGTCTCAAAAGCACATTCACTTCCTGCTCCAGATAATCATTCAAAGCTTCACCATCTCACCCCTCAGTGGTGAAATGTTGCATCGACTCAGGCATCATTCTGTGGACGGGTGCACAGAGGGTCTGAGTGAGCACGTTAGTTATGTATTACTGTATTACAATGGCACCACAGACTCATGGCATTAAGCAACAGATTATTCTCTCCTAGGTCCAGGGCCAGGAAAAAACGGCACGACCTCTTAGGATCCTCAAGGGCTGTAGTCGCCATGCCAACCAGGCTGTGGTCTATTCTGAAAGCCAGTCAGGGAAAGGATCCACTTTGGAGCTGCTTTGTGATTCCAGAACACACTGCTCAGAGCTGGCCCAGCCCTCACAGGTTAAGGGGGCAGTGCCCACCAGACTGCCCTCACTTTGGATACCAGCGCCAAACTCAGGTGTCCTCAGGCCACCCTGACCAACAGCTGAGAATTTGGGAGTTCCCTCCTATCCCCACGATTGGCTAGAGCCACTGAAAGAATAGAAAGGAAGTGTCAAACTTAGGGTGACGATGTTATTGTGAAGCAAACAAATCAGTGCCGGCTAACGGAAGAGACACACACGATGAAGTCTGGAAGGGTCCCCAAAGCGAAGCTTCCTATATCCTCAGGACGTGTCTGCTCTCCCGGCACGTGAGGGTGGGTCACCAACCAGGGAGCATACGGAGCTTCAGTATCCAGCATTTTTAGTGGAGTGTCTTCAACAGGTGTGGGTGATTGAATTGTTGCCCACGTGACTGGAGTCTGTCTCCAGCCTCCCTCTGTCCGCAGAGGCTGGTAGCACCGGGCTGACATTCCCAACACGTGAATCACAGGTTTGGTCTTCCTGGCATGAACAGTGCCGCTGCTCCCCACCCCCCCCCACCCGAGGCATTTCTTGGCATATTACTCTGTGTAAAGGATACCTCTCACTTAAAAAAAAAAAAACGGTCCTGATCGGTGTGACTCAGTTGGTAGGGTATCCTTCCACAAAGCGAAAGGTCACGGGCTCAGTTAGCAGCCGGGGCGCACCCCTGGGTTGCAGGTTCAATCTGCAACTGGGGCACATGTGAGAGGCCACCAGTTGATGTCTCTCACATTGATGTTTCCCTCCCTCCCTTCCCCTCTAAAAATAAATCCTACTAAAAATATATAAATTTTATTTCCTTAGAAGAAGGAAGTCTAAACTGGAGATTTGAGGAAAGGCATCCCCATTTGTCTCCTCCCCCAAGGGGCTTCTGCCCCATTGTCCAGCCCCCTGTGGGAGGTTCTTCCTGGATCCAGATCTCTTACTGGCTACGTCTTAAGGGTCGAATACACACAGGTTTCCAGAGATTGCGCCATCTGGTTGGAAGGGCCCTCACTCAGGGCTCTGGCATTCAGCTCAGCATACATCACTCCTTGAGGTTCTTCAGCTCTTGACTCCTGAGATCCTTCATCCTGAGGGTGAGCAAGGAGAAGAGGATCAAATCTCCCAGAGAGGAGTGTTTTGTGGTAACGATGGAGCAGTCATAACAACAGAACAGTAGACAACTTTCAGGAGACTGCCCCAGCACCCCCCAGTCCTCAGGTGAGGTCGCTTCCCCTCTTGAGGGTTAGCAGGACCTAGCATCTTGCATCTGTCAGAGGAATAGAGCAAACGCAAAAACACGCCAAAAAAGCAGGGAGGCCATGTCCAAGATGAGGTTGTGAAGGATGGTTCCTTCTATCACGGTTCCTCCCACTTCTCTGCTGTCCCCTGGCTCACTCAACACTGATGAAGTCATCTGCCATGTTACCAGCTGCCCTTTGGAGAGGCCCATATGACCAGCACGGTCTCTGGCCAGCAGCCGGCCAGGAAGTGAGTCCTGCCGACAACCACCTGAGTGAGCATGGAAGCACATCTTCTCCTAGTCAAGCCCTGATAGGCCCTGGCCGGCACCTGCGTCACAGCGCTGGGAGACCCAGAGTGAGAGACCCAGCTCAGCCACTGCAGAGCTGACCTACGACCATGTGAGACGACAAATGTTGCTTTAGACCACCACATATAGGGGATGACTTGTTACACAGCGATAGATAATTTATACTAACAGCTACCAAAACGAGTGTTAGTAGGAAACATCCAGGATGAGTAAAGCCATAGGGACAGAAATCATATTAGTATATTAGTCAGTGACTGCCAGGGGCTGAGGGAGGGGGGAGGTAATGGGGGAGCAACTGCTGAAAGCGTGTGGGGCTTCCTTTTGGAGTGAAAATGAAATGAAAATGCCTGGAATGAGATAATGGAGATCATGGCCCAACAGTGAATGTACCACACGTCGCTGAATCATACACGTTACAATGGTGACTTTTACGTGTGTTTTCTTGCAATTTTTAATATTTATTTCTCTCCCAAGGATATGTTCATTGATTTTCTAGCGAGAGAGGACAGGGAGAGGGAAACATCCATGCGAGAAACATCAATCAGTTGCCTCCTATAGGCACCCCAACTGGGGATCAAACCCGCAACCTTTTTGGTGTATGGGGTGACCCTCTAACCAACTGAGAGCCATTCGGCCCGGGATTGACACAATTTTTCAAAAAATCGAGTTACAAAGGGAAAAAGTAAGGGCTACGGTGAACATTGCCACTCAGGGCAGGCGCAGGATCTGCTGTGTGGTGCACGGTGAGGCGGGCGCTTTAAAGCAGGATCTTACCACGTTTTCACCAAGAGGTGGGATTGTTGTCCTCAGTGTCCAGGTGAGGAAACAGGCTCAGAGTGGGAATGTCACTTGCCTGGGGTCCCGCAGATAGTTATAATAAGGACAGCTTCCAGGTACTGAGTGCTGACGGCACACCTGGCATTTCCCCCATCTTTCTGTGGCTGGGAGTTCAGTAAGCCATCCCGTTAATCCTATGAGGAACTTCAACCCATTTAGGGCATGGGAAGTGTCCTCGCAAAGGTGACTTGGGATGAGGTCCCATAGCCAGAGAAGCATAGGCAAGGCCAGACTGGGTTCTCTTGAAATGTACAGGAAGGGTTGGAGCAGAGGAAAGCAGGAGCCCAAACCATTACCGCGACGACAGGAGCAACGGAGAGCCTGGATGGAGCAAGAGCCGATGGGGAAACTCACCAGGGCAGGAAAGGAGCTCATCATAGCTGGAGATGCATCTGGGGGAGAGAAGATTCTGCTGTTGGTTTGTGCCGAAGATTGAGGGGTCAGGTCTGCACATGCGCACAGCTACACATGTACTCTCACACAACACATGTGCATGCACTACTACATGTATGCACAACACAGCCACACAAACCACATGTGTGCACAAACAACATACAGATGCCTATGTAAAAGCCCACGGATTGTACTTGCTCTGAATGTATACTTGTGTACATGTTCATGTGTATGTACCTACCTGCACACTGCATGTGCAGGCTCACATGCACACAACCCTCATGTGTGCACACCTATACATGCATCACATATTAAAACACGTTTAAACACAGACCCCACACTACCACCTTCTTTCCCAGGTTGATTACCTGTCACGACTTCAGGGTTCTTAGAAGAGTGGTAGCTGAGAGAAACAGAATGGAGCATTGTAGATTAAGGAAGGTAGAGAGAGAAAAGCAAGGTCACCACCCCAGTGTCTCTACCTATACCCAGCTTGGATGCCGGCCCCCCCACCCCCGTCTCAGGTCTCCAAGTCACCCTGCGCTGGAGAAGGTAGGACTTGGAGCCAAAGAGAAGGAAATGGTTGGGGGAAAGAATCCAAGGGAAGGGCATTGAGTGAGATGTGGAGGATGGTTGTGAGAAGAGAGAACATGGAGACCTGGGGTGACTGCGGGAACTGGTCTGGGACACACGAAAGGTTGATGTAACAAAGAAGGGTAAGTAGTCCAGAAATGGTGAGGGACGAGTTAAGTGTTGGCCGACGGGGTGCCTGAGTGGCCTACCGTTTTGTCTTCCTGTTACGAGCTGCCCCTGGGGATGGAAAAAGAGGAGGGAACAGATTAGCCCCCTGATGTTAGCTGGGTCATTATGTTTCTCCACTTCCGCCCGAAGACCCACCCACTTCTCTCCTGAACTCACCACAGCAGGTGCTTTTGTAGATGAAGAGGAAGGCTGCAAGGAGGAAGGCTGCAAGGAGGAAGAGTGAGGCGCAGGTGACAATGGGGATGATTTCAGTGGTCCCTGGGGAGAGGAGAGCAGGGATGAGGCCCAGCTGATACCTTGAGACCTGATCTGATGCCGAAATGTATCTCCCATTGATTGTGCGTCTGTGATGAGCTGGAAACTCACTCCGTGTCTCACACCCACAAGGATCCCGGAAGGGAGATGGCACGATGCCCATTTTACAGAGGTACGAGCTGAGGGGGTCAGGGACTCGAAAGACTTCTGAAGGCACTGAAATACTGAGTAGGCAGAGCCCCAACCCCACCCACTTCAAAAGGCATTGCATGAAACCACCATCTTCGGACATCACCAAAAGAGAAATACCCCAGCCATACATAGCTTTCTGGGAGCCTCTTCCTGTGTTTGAAGGGCTCTGTATCCCAGGAGTCCCTCTTTTCTTACCTAGTGTTCCTGCTCTCTCGTCAGACTCTGTTTCATCTAGAAGACAGAATTCAAGTTGCAGAACAACCATCACAACAGTATAGCATCAATGTATAGTCTTTTTTTTTTTTTAAGATTTTATTTATTTATTTATCTTTAGAGGGGAAGGAGAGAGGGAGAGAAACATCAATGTATGGTTGCCTTTTGTGCGTCCCCTGCTGGTAGTTAGCCTACAAGGAACCGGCCTGCAACCCAGGCATGTGCCCTGACTGGGAATCGAACCGCAACCCTCTGGTTCGCAGGCCCGCGCTCAATCCACTGAGCTACGCCAGCCAGGGCCTCAATGTATAATCTTTAGAACTCTATATTACCTGCAGATGTGCACCTATATTGCAAATGTATAGAAACATGCATAGAAATGATGCCACTAAGATCAGAGTGAAGTTTCTTTTGGGGGAAAAGGACTTGGTTTGTGGGAAGAAAACAACACTTAGCAAATATGACTAAATGTGGACAAGTGTGATTCTGGGTGGTGACGAATGACTATCATTCTATTCTGGGTTGTTGTTTTTTTTTTCAATTTTCTCAAAAATTGAAAAGCAATTTTCAAATTTCTCAAAAGGAAGCTCTTAAATGTAGGATATACTATAAATAACATATTTTATCCTATTGGTTATATTTTTCTGGAGAATCCAGTCTAATACAACTGGGCAGAATTCTTTTTAAGTCGGATAAGGCTGCAGTTCCCAGGACAGAGGGAGAATCTCGCCAATTTTCCGTAGTGCTTCTGAGGACAAAATAGTAAATAACCCAGCCCAGCATGTTTTCGGTGCCTAACCTTTCATCTTCCCCATGGCCATGTAGCTGTTTTGTAATCCTGTGGTACAGAGAGGTTGGGATCAAGGAGGAGTGGGCTTAAAAAAAAACAAACCCATAAACTAAAGCTCAAAGTGCCTACTCTAATAGCATGGGGTCACACGCCTGTGAGTAGCAGAGTGTGGCTGAGACCACATTCAGGCTTCACTAGCTCTGCGGAGGTGACACACATCACTCTGTTGCTTTGCCATCTGTGCCTTGGAGTTAACCCAAGCAGACGAAGTACACCCTGAGTCCCTAGAGCTCCCCTCTTTCGCCTCTTGCTTCGAAGAAGGGAGTGGCCATGGGGTGTCCACAGTTTACTTTCAGCCATGTATTTCATCTGTTTCCCGTGACCCTGGCCTTCGGGGAGTCACCTCTCTGTCCGACCAGCCTCGGTTTCCATCTCAGGCACCATCAGGAAGTGGGGTGCTGTTTGTCACAACCTCCTCCTGTCAGTTCACTGTCCCTGCCTGCTGGGTCCTGTTTTATGTGGAACCAGGGTCCACATTGAGCTGGTTCCAATTCAGAAATAGTAACTGGGAAATGAGACAAATGGAACTCTGGAATAAAGGACCTTCAAGTGGCCTTGAAGACCGATGATGCTGTTTGGTGGTAAATATTTCTTGAATAGCCACTGACTTGGGGCACATATTTTCGGTGATTAGAGGCTTCAGGGATTGGAGGAGAGTATGTCGTTTACCCCCAAAGTGCCTGCCAAGAACTCTGGTGTCTGACTGGAAACTAGACAATGGGTTTCCTGCAGGATTTCTCAACTTTTGCATTATTGACCTGTAGAGCTAGATGACTCTTTGTGGGGAGGGAGTCCCATACATTGTAAGATGTCTTGCAGCACATCTGATGTCTACCTCCTAGACGCCGGGAGCATCCCTGCATCCCCAGTTGTGGCCACCAAAGATGTCTCCAGACATGGCCATTTGTCACTGACTTGAGAACCAATGGTTTAAGGAAAATGAGGAATGAGGTCAAGGTCAGTTACTTCTCTTTCCTTTCTGTCAGGACTTCTGCCACCCAGCTGGCTCTCTCTGCCTCCTGCCTTGGCCAGTTAGATAAGCTTCACATCTCTGCAAGTTCAACACACTGGTGTAGCAACAGGCTTAGAGTTCTGGCCCTGCAACAGCTGTGTGAAACTGAGGGTTTGTAAAAGGCCCTGGTGACACCCAAAGCGGAACTCCTGGGCCATTTTCAGTAATCCATCTGTGCACCTGCACCCAGTCTTCTGCCCTCCAAGCACACCCCTCTGCCATCCTCCTTTTTTCCTCAGCCTGTGGCCCTGGTGACAGTTGGCCCTTCAGGGTCATGGCTGAAGGAAGACAGGAAAGGTCTAGATTGAGCTTCATAACACTTGCCCGGGCACCTGATACATCAGCATATTCATGTCAGAAGCAGCAGCAATTGTGACCATCGAGGAAGAAAGTCCCCTCATATGCCATGAATAAATGGAAGAACGGGAAAATCTATTAATCACCAGCTGTTGAGTAACCGAAAACTTTAAAATAAAAGTTCCCTTTTTTATGGAGAGCAGGTCCAACTTACTATGTCTTTCTTTCCCATTTTGCCTCTCTCTTTGTCATCACTTTTGGAAAAGACCACCTCATCTGTGCTTAACTTTGTCGGATGCAATTGCACTGAGTTAAAGAGACAGACAGACACACACCCCTGGCATTTTTAGAACCTGGAATACCTGACATGTCATCATTTCCCACGAATCTTCGTAATTAGTAGTAATGATAAGAATACTTGCCATTATTATGAGAGGGATACACTTTTTTTTTTTTTAGAAAGAGAAACATTGGTTTATTGTTCCACTTGTTGATGCATTTATTGGTTGCTTCTTGTATGTGCCCTGATTGGGCATTGAACCCACAACCTTGATGCATCGGGATGATGCTCTAACCAACTGAGATGCCTGGCCAGGGATGTAGTTCTTTTTTTAAAAAAACATTTTATTTCTTTATCTTTAGAGGGGAAGGGAAGGAGAGAAGGAGAGAACTATCAATGTATGGTTGCCTCTCGTGAGTCCCCTGCTGGGAACTGGCCCGCAACCCAGGCATGTGCCCTGACTGGGAATCAAACCTCGATCCTCTGGTTCGCAGGCCCGCGCTCAATCCACTGAGCTACACCAGCCAGGGCTAGGAATGTAGTTCTTGATAGAACTGTTTTGGAATTCAGAGGGAGAAGTTTGGGGTGTTCAGAGTATGTTTGTGGTATTTGCTATGCACCAGACATGGGTTTGGAAAGGATTTTGGTAAAATGACTCATCAGAATCTCAGCACAAGTCCATTGTGTTGGTGCTCCGTACTGTCAACCCCATTTAACAGATGAAGAAACTGAGACAGAGAGAGGCTAAGTAATCCGCAGGAAAATGTGTCATTACGGGGCCCAACTAAAATCCAAATGGCTATAAGCATCTGCAAAACAAAACTCCCTTTATAACCTTCCAGACCATGGGGCCATCTGCCTGAGTGATGGGTGCCTAGTTCTTGCTCAGATGGTTCTGGTGGTTTGAATGTTTTGCCCCAGTGATCTGTCCCTGGAGGAGACATTGACTACCTTCACTCTGACCTAGAAAACAGAATGGAGTAGACAAATGGGCCATAGAGCGGGGAAAATATCCCAAAGAACACGACAAGGGGACAGGGTGTTCTCTGGGGTCTCTTCTGTAAGGGTCCTCATCTCAGGCATGAGGGCTCCGCCTTCATGACCCACTCACCTCCCAGAGTCCCCACCTCCCAATACCATCCTGTTGGGAACACTAGGAGTTCAACATACGGATTCGGTGTAGGGGTTCCTCAAAAAAATTAAAAACAGGCCCTGGCACGTGGGGCTCAGTGGATTGAGTGCTGGCCTGTGAACCAAAGGGTCACTGGTTTGATTCCCAGTCTGGGCATGATTCCCACGTGCCTTTGTGGTGGGCTAGGGCCCCAGGAGGGGATCTCAAGAGGCCACCACACATTGATATTTCTCTTTCTCCCCCCTTCCCATCTCTAAAAAGAAGTAAAAATTAAAAACAGAACTCCCTATGATCCAGCAATTCCATTCATGGGTATTTACCCAGAAAAATTAAAAGCAGGGCCTCAAGGAAATATTTGCACACGCATGTTCATAGCAGCGTTATTCACGATGGCTGCAAGGTAGAAGCAACCCAAGTGTTCATAAGTGAGCTAATGTGAAAACAGAATGTGGTCTAGCCATACAACTGAACATCATTCAGCCTTAAAAGGGAAGGAGCCCTGGCTGGTGTGGCTCAGTGGATGAGTGCTGGCCTGCAAAGCAAAGGGTCGCTGGTTCGATACCCGGTCAGAGCACATGCCTGGGTTGCGGGCCAGATCTCCAGTAGGGGACACTCGAGAGGCAACCACACATTAATGTTTCTCTCTTCCTCTCTTTCTCCTTCCCTTTGCTAAAAATAAGTAAAACCTTTTTTAAAAAGGAAGGAAAAAAATTCTGCCCTGGTTGGTGTAGCTCAGTGGATTGAGTGCCAACCTGCAAAGCAAAGGGTTGCTGGTTCAATACCCAGTCAGTGCACATGCCTGGGTTGTGGGCCAGGTCCCTAGTAGGGGTGCACTCAAGGCAACTACACACGGATGTTTCTCTCCCTCTCTTTCTTTTTCCCTTCCTCTCTCTCTAAAAATAAAAAAAAATTAAAAAGAGGAAGGAAATTCTGATGTGCTACAACATAGAGGAACCCTGAGGACATTTATGCTAAACGAAATGAGCCAGTCACAAAATACAAATACTGTATGATTCCACTTCTGTGAGGTGTCTAGACTAGTGAAGTTCATAGAGACAGAAAATAGGATGCTGGGTGCCAGGAGCTGGGCATGGGAAGGGGTTGTTTAATGGGGACAGAGTTTCAGTTTTAAACATGAAGAGAGTCTTGTGGGTGGACAGTGGTGACTGCAGCACAACGATGTGGATATACTTAACGCCACTGAACCGTGCACTTAAAAGTGGTTAAAATGGTAAATTTTATATTGTGCATTTTTACCCCTTGTAAAAAACCATCCCTTAAAAGAAAGTCCAGGCAGGAAAAGAAGACCTCCACTTGGTTGAGCTAAAAGGCATGACCGGTAGATGATCAACATAAAACAGACCTTTCAGGAGCCTCTCAGTCTGTCTGTAAAGGCATTGAAGTTCCTATTGCATCACTCCATGAGACGTCATTCACATTCTAGTCTAAATGAATTGTGTCCTGCCAGGAGGTAGGCAATAATTTTGTGGCTAGATCTTACTTTCTAGCGGGGTCAGCTATTATAAATCCACCAAGCTTCCTTCCCTGTGATTCCCCACCACGCACACTCCCTCTGTGAGCAGAAGATCCTGTCCACTCTACCACAGGGTCCTGGCCCTAACTTCCTTATTCCCAGGTGACTTTTCCCCCCAAGCTCCTGAATTTTGTAAGGACAGAACCTCCCTCTGATATTCTCCAGGTGGCAGATAATTCAACTATTGTCCTTCTCATGGTAAAAACCTTACCTGTCACCCAGACCTCAATGTGATCACTGGGCCCTGAGGCCCAGAAAGGAGGGTGTGGTTGGTAGAACACACAGCTGTAGTTCCCAGTGTCGCTGACTGTCACACTTTGAAGGGAGAAGTCTGTCTCCTTTCCTCTTTGACTGTGGAGCTGTATGGGTGTTGGAGTTCCTTTCTTCAGTAGAGCAAACACGTGAGAATCAGTAATATATCTGGGCTTCTGACAGTGCAGAGTCACATTTTCTCCTGCAGTCACCAGGCCCCTATGGTGAGCTTGGAGGGAAGGTTTAGCTAAATACCCTGTAAGAGAAGAAAACTTCAGAAGTCATGGGAGAAGCCTTGGGCACCCCCTCAGCCTTGCTGTCCTTGCAGGATTCTTAGGGAGTGTGGGAAGTGACAGTCACCTGATCTCACCCTCTTTCTGCTCTGACTCCAGGAAGTAGGTGTCCCTCCTACAAGCCCTGGATGAAGCCATGGTCCTCCACTCTGTTCCTGTCTTTCCCATCACCCCCTCCCCGTCTACACTGGAGATGAGACTCCCTGACCCACTCCCCTCCTCTGGATCCCCCGTCCTCCCTGTCTTAGGAAAAGCATGTTTCATTCTGAGCACCCCGTCCTCACCTGTCACCACTAGTAGAAGGACATCACTGGATGGTGACCTGATGCTGGGGCTCATTCTTCTGTAGTATTCACAGGTGTACTCTCCAGCATCACTGTGTGTTAGATCAGGAAAGGGAAATTTCACAGAGGGGAAATTCCCCTCTGGGGAATCAGGAGATGCTGAGGACTTCACAGAATTTCTTCCCTTTCGGAGAACAAAGTTGACCTCCCCGGTAGGAGCTGAGCATTGCAGTGTCACCTCACTGTTGACAGGAACCATCCAGCTGGGCCAGGCACTGATGGAGGGCCTGGGAAGTGACTCTGGAAGGAAGCAGAGTCCAGGGCTGGGTTGGGTTTGCTCACCTGCTGTCAGCAAACCCATTTAAAGAAGGGAAAAAAGTAAGGGGAATTTGGAGTGAAGAGAAGGAAGGTTTTGCGGTGGAAACACTCACCAGGACCTCTCGTGTCTCCCTGGCCAACATGCAGCCCTGCAAAGGAATCGTCCATGAGCTGTAAGCACCAGCCTGGAGCCCATGCTATTGCCCTGCCCTGGCCCCCGAGGGACCATGCAGGGCTTCTGCTGAGGACGGACTCCTCGTGATCAGACTCCCTAGCAGTTCCAGGCCCCTCCTCGGGAACCCAGTTGGCACCAGTGTCGATTGGCAGCTGACGTGTCTTCCCTAGGGCTCCTGTAACGCATCACCACACGGCTCCTGGCTCACAACAACACAAACGGGTTAGAGCGCAGTTTGGTTCGTGAGGTAAATCCAGCATCGTATATCTCACTGGGTAAAATCAGGTCGCACTGATTTTAATCAGTGGTTAAAGTCGGGGTGAGATAGACAGATAGATCCCTTGATGGGCACTTAGGTTGTTTTCGTATTTTCACGATTGTAAATAATGCTGCAGTGAACATAGGGGTGTAGAACCTCTTTCTGTTTAATATTTTATTTATTTATCTTTAGAGAGGAAGGGAAGGAGAGAAGAGAAATATCAATGGATGGTTGCCTCTCGTGAGTCCCCTGCTGGGAACTGGCCTGCAACCCAGGCATGTGCCTTGACTGGGAATCGAACTGCGATCGTGTGGTTCGCAGGCCCAAGCTCAATCCACTGAGCTACACCAGCCAGGGCAGATACCTCTTTTTTAAACCCTTGTCTGAGGGTATGTTTATTGACTATAGAAAGAGAAGAAAGGCGGGGGAGAGAGAAGAAACGTCGATGTGAGAGGGAAACATCAATGAGTTGTCTCCTGCACACGCCCGGACTGAGGATCAAACTTGCAACCTAGGTATGTACCCTGAGCAGGGATTGAACCCACAGCCTTGTGGTATAGAGAACGATGCTCCACCCAGCTGAGCTACTGGGCCAAGGTGATAGCTCTCTAAGATAGTGTTTTTATGCCCTTCAGCTGTATGCCCAGAAGTGAAATCGCTGGGTCATGTGATAACTCTTATTTGTAACTTTTGGAGGAACCTCCGTAGTGGCTGCGCCCATTTCATTCCCTTTCCTCCACACCTTCTCCGACACTTGGTACAGCATCTTCTCCATGGCGGCCATTCAGGCAGGTGGTGAGTATTTGTGGCAGAGACTGCGGGGCCCCCTGAGCCCATCTGACTGTCGGGCCCTCTGTGTAACAAGGTGCCAACACCTGCGGAGACCCTGGGAGCCACTGTTCCCTTCCCTTCCCGAGGTTTCCCGAGCTGTGACTCCCTTCATTCACCCTCCAAATACTTCCTCCCCAAGTTCCCCCAAACTATGACCTTTTACATTTCCCGGGATGACCCTGTGGAAAGTTGGGGTCATTGGAACTGTACAGACCAGACTTTGAACTCGGCTTTGCTTAGTAGCCAGATGCTTTGGGTGTCACACCAGCTGTCACTCTCAAGATCCTCAACTGGCAGTATGAGGGGGTGAGTATTTTGCAAATTTTTTCTAAGACCAGTAGCATGACTTGAAGTCATACAAAGACACAAGATTAAGTAATACTGATTTTGTGAGAAAGTCGTTCTCTTGTTCTGTCTCTGTCTTTGTCATGGAAGAATACTGTCAGGTGCTGGTCTCCAACCCATTTCTTTTTATGTGTTGATTTTTGAGAAAGGGAGGATGTGAGAGAGAGACAGACAGACAGACGACAGAGATTGATTTGTTGTTCCACTTACTGATGTGTTTATTGGTGGTTTCTTGTGTGTGCCCTGACTGGGGATCAAACCCACAACCCTGGTGTATCAGGATGATGCTCTAACCAGCTGAGCTACCCAGCCAGGGCTCCAACCCATCGTATTCACTTTTATCTCTTAGGGAAAAAGACCAGGGGCAGGGTGGGAATGTGGCCCAGTGTCTACAGTCAGGCAGCAGTAGCTACCAGAACTTCATTATATTATTTCCCTGGCTTACTATAAACTGACAACCACACTGAATTTTTGATGAGTTATACTGACTTTCCATTAATAGAAGTGTTTTATAGTTCTTTTAAAATAATGTTGAGCAACAAAAGAATAATATAAAAACCTGCAGCAACGTGAAGAAGACTATCACTTACATGAAAGAATATAGACGTCACGGACATCTGTCAGAATGCCATTGGGAAGCTCAGGAATGATGAGTTTGGGAAACAGATGAAGGAAAGTGTGTGTAAAGCCCCCGAGAGTGTGTAAACACTCTCAAGTCACGTCCCCCAGGCTGGACCGGGCACAGAGCTCAGATCGCCCAGTATAGGTCAAGGGCTTATCACAGGTATGGGCTGATCACAAGTATGCACAATGTGTGAGAAATTGCTCATCAACTTGTGTAACCATTGTCCCCTTTTACGCGGTGACAGAATTCTGCAGGACCTAGGGCCCTCAGAATCAGACACATTTCTGGTATGTAATATATTCAAGAAATGAAAGTTTTTGCCCTCGCCAGGTGGTTGAGTTGGTTGGAGCATCACCCCACACACCAAATGGTGTGGGTTCAGTCCCTGGTCAGGGCACAAACAGGAACTGATCCATGTTTCTCTCTCACATCAATGGTTTTTTTTCTCTCTCTCTCTCTGTCCCCTCCTTCCCTCTCTCTGTATTCAACAAGCATATCCTTGGGGTGAGGATTTTTGAATGAAAAAAAAATTAGAGCCCAAGCAGGTGTGCTTCTGTGGATTGAGCACCGGCCTGTGAACCCAAAAATGGCCACAGGTTTCATTCCCAGGCAGGACACATCCCTGGATGGCCGGCCAAGTCCGTGGTCAGGGGCATGCAGGGGACAGCTGATCTATGTCTGTGTCCAAATCAGTGTTTCCCTCCCTCTCCATTCTCCCTTCCTTCCTCCCTAAAAAGTAAATGAGTGAAATGTTTTTTAAAAATTAAACTAGAGCCCTGGCTGGTGTAGCTCAGTGGATTGAGCACAGGCCTGCGAATCACAGGATCACGGTTTGATTCCCAGTCAGGGCACATGCCTGGGTTGTGGGCCAGTTCCCAGCAGGGGACTCAGGAGAGGCAACCATACATTGATATTTCTCTCCTTCTCTCCTTCCCTTCCCCTCTAAAAGATAAATAAATAAAATCTTTAAAAAAAGAATGAGAAGAGAAATTTTAAAAAATTAAACTAGAAATGAAAGTTTCTGTTCTTTCCTTATTCCTCTGAAGCCATTACCTAGCCCACAAGTCATAGCAACACCAGCTTCCTCCACAGCCTGCCTCACCACCACCCTCATTGGCCCCCTCCCCTCCCCCATATTTACCAACACAGAAGAAGGCCAGGGCCGGAAGGATCATCGCGGTCCCCTAAGCCTCCTCCCAGGATCTTCCTTGAATTTTGCTGTTTGTGGGAAGTCCAAATGGTCTCTGGACTCCTTGATATGCTAGAACAGTTTTGTTCCGTTTTCAATCCTCCGCTGTTACATACACACAGTTAGGAAATGATGACTATTTATTGCAACACACTCTCAAGTCACTTCCCCCAGGCTGGACCGAGCACAGAGTTCAGATCGCCCAGTACAGGCCAAGGACTGCTCACAAATAGGCCCACTACGTGAGGAATTGCTCATCAGAAATTGCTCATCGGAATTGCTCATGGTCTAAGCGTTGTCCCCGTTGACGCGGTGACTGAATTCAGCAGGACTCAGGGCCATCAGAATCAGAGCTCCACTTCTCTCTCCTGGCTGGTGTCTCTGGTCAACAGGGCGTGAGCGGAAGTGACGTGTCCAAGTTCTGGCTTATGCCTTTGGGAGCATGGGAGGGTGGAAGGGGGTCCAGAGCTGATAAGGACGGGGTGAGAAGTGGTCGGGGTGAGGGGTCCCAGAGGGCAGGGGGCTGGGTGGAAGCTCCGCTCGCCTCTTTCTCAGGACCAAACTGACATTACAGTGAAACTAGAGAACAATCATCCTGAATAAGAAACCGAGGACGACGAGCTGGAGGGAAGCCTTACAACCAAGGACTTACCAAAGCAGCCACGTCAAGGCTGGGAGGAAGGGCATCCACGGGGGGCAGATGAAATTCTGGAGAGAGATTTCAGTGGCTGGCGGGGAGGGTGGGAGGGGGGTTCCCCTGAGAAGGGTGGGGCCCCAATTCCACTTCGGGCTTCCCCAGCCTAGGAGCACCAGAACTGGGAAAGGCACCCACAGAACATCCAGCTGTGGCAAGCAGCGGGGTTTCTGTCCACCAGGGAGAGATGGCTAGAGACACAGCCACCCTCTTAAAGGGTTCACACACAGAATTTCATGGGCAGCCACTAGCCCTGGGCTTTGGGAGAGGGAAGGCAGAGCAGGCCCAACAGAGTTGAGTCCCGTGTTGGTGGCTTGGGGGGGGGGGGTTGTGCCTGCTGGAGGGGTGGCTGAAAAGGGGTGGCACTTCCCATCTGTGGAAGCGCTGAGGACTGTACGAGCTGGGAGCAGCCCTCCAGCAATACCTGCCAGGAGTTGAGACAAAAAGCCTTCAGCTCCCGAACCATAGGATTGCGGTTCGATTCCCAGTCAGGGCACATGCCTGGGTTGCAGGCCAGTTCCCAGCAGGGGACTCACGAGAGGCAACCATACATTGATAGTTCTCTCCTTCTCTCCTTCCCTTCCCCTCTAAAGATAAAGAAATAAAATCTTTAAAACAAATCTATAAAAAAAACAAAGACTTCAGCTCCCTTGACTTTTGGGAGATAACTGTGAAGTGTGTGTTTCTTCCTAGGCTCCTAAGCTTAATCAGTACTAAGGACCAGAAGTGTCAAGTACTGGCAGCACTAAAATCTACAGTATTAACCTACTGCAGTACTAGCGGTATTGGGCTCCAGCAGTATTATAGAAGCACTGTTGAGGTCCAGAAGGATCATTACCAGTGGTATTAAGCTCCTGCAGTGGTAAGTACTAGGATTACTATGCCCTACAGTATTAAGCTCCAGTGGTATTAGTGCTGGTAGCATTAAGCTCTGGCAGTATTAGTCCTTCCAGTAGTGAGCTCCAACAGTATTGGGCTCCGGCAATATTACTAGCAGTTTGAGCCCCAGGAGTATCAGTACTTGAAGTATCAAGCTCCTGCAGTATTGGTACTGGCAGTATGAACTCCAGCAGTATTACTGCTATCAGGATTGAGCTCCAGCAATATTAGAAGTAGCAGGATGAGCTCCAAGAGTTTTTTGTGGTTTTTTTTTTAAGATTTTACTTGTATGGCCCTGGCTGGCGTAGCTCAGTGGATTGAGCGCGGGCCTGCGAACCAGACGATCGCGGTTCGATTCCCAGTCAGGGCACATGTCTGGGTTGCAAACCGGTTCCTTGCAGGCTAACTACCAGCAGGGGATGCACAAAAGGCAACCATACATTGATGTTTCTCTCCCTCTCTCCTTCCCCTCTAAAAATAAATAAATAAAATCTTTAAAAAGAAAAAAAGATTTTACTTGTATGGTTGCCTCTTGTGCGTCCCCTGCCAGGAACTGGGAACTGGCCCCCAACCCAGGCATGTGCCCTGACTGGGAATGGAACCTCAATCGTATGGTTCGCAGGCTTGCTCTCAATCCACTGAGCTACACCAGCCAGGGCAAGCTCTCAAGGTCTTCAACACTAGTTGTCCACAGCAGAATCTGGCTTGAGAACTTCCATATTCTCAGGGACGTGTTTCCCAAATAAGCAACTTGAGTTTGAATCCTTACCCTGGGCTCTGCTCCTAGGGGAAGCCAAACTGAGACCCGTTGAGTGCCTGAGAAACGCACGCCAGGCCCAGCTCTGCACCAGCAGGGTCAGAGGTGGACTTGCAGCAGCCTGGGTTTGCCTTTGGTGGACGGGAGGCCTGTCAGGACGGTGCTGGTGATGGAAATACTAGTTACTGAAGTAACTGGAGTTGAAGCGTATTGACTGTGTCCTCTCGTGAACTCACCTTTCAATGCCACAGTGTTCAGTACACGGCTACCGTCATCCGATAACGATCTTTTATATATATATATATATATAAACAGCAGCATCACAACAGGAAGACAGCACGTCCTTATTATCCCTTCAGTTTTCTCATTTCCCCAGTGATCTCAGAAGTGTCCTTTCTATCAGTTTTTCTAAAAATCAGAATCCAAATCCTCAAAATCGAGGTCGATGAGCTGCATTTGAGAGAGATGCTAGTTTAAAGGTGCCGAAACTCTCCATCTCTCTGCCAAAGTAAGAACCCGACTGAGCCGTCGCTTCTCAGGGGGAACCTCCCCAGCCGCTGAACTGTCTGTCTCTCTCTCGGGAACTCTGCCAGCATTCATTTGGAGGAAGAGCCAAGTGCTCCTGCGGCCTGCAGGGGGCGTACTCGTCTTGCTGTGGAAAAATGCAGAGACGTCCCACCACTTACCTAAGGAAAACCCATTGAAGGCGTTTCTTTGAAGGTTGTTTTCAAAGCACGTGGAAGGGATGTTTGAAGTCTTGAGACTCTTATAAGACCCTTTTGTCTCAGTAACACTTCTGTGTGTAGAGTTATTTCAACAGAAAAGAACTTAGTGTCATGAATATTCACCTAATTGTCCATGTTGCCCCAGGAAACAAGACCGGTATTTTTGGAAATGCTTTCAACTTGACACTCTAAAGAGATCCCTTAAATGAATTATCTGGCTCAGATCTTTGTCATTCTTGTAGGGGGGTTTAAATTATTTTTTATTGATTTGAGAGAGACAGACAGACATGGATTTATTGTTCCACTCATTTATGCATTTATCAGTTGATTCTTGTATGTTCCCTGACCAGGAATCGAACCACAACACTGGAGTATGGGGATGATGCTCTAACCTACTGAGCTACCCGGCCAGAGCACCTGAAGGGTTTTTTTTTTTTTTTGGTTTTGTTTTAAGATTATTTATTTATTTTGAGAGAGAGGGGAAGGGAGGGGGAGAAACATCAGTGTGCGGCTGCTTCTTGTGTACCCTCTACTGGGGACCTGGCTGCAACCCAGGCATGTGCCCTCACTGACAATCAAAGCTGGGACCCTTGCTTCACAGGCTGGTGCTCAGTCCACTGAGCCACCGCAGCTAGGTTTTTTTAAAGTATATTTTATTGATTATGCTATTACAGTTTTTCCATTGTTCCCCTTTATTGCCCCTCTGCCCTCCACCCCCCAACCCTCTAGCATTCCCCGCCTCTTGGTTCATGTGCATGGGTCGTACTTATAAGTACTTTGAATTCTGTTTCCTATACTATTTTTAACCTCTTTATGCCTACCATTTATGCTTCTTCTTCCCCATACCTCCCTGGCCCCCATTTCTCTTTTCCCCCTCCCCACTGAAAACCCTCCACATGATGTCCATTTCTCTGATTCTGTTCCTGTTCCAGTTGTTTGCTTAGTTTTTTTGTTCTCATGGTTTTTCCTTTTCTTATTTTAGGTTCATTTGTTGATAGTTGTGAATTTGTTTTCTTTTAACTGTTGATATTTTTTATCTTTTTCTTAGATAAGTCCCTTTAACATTTCATAGAATAAGGGCCTGGTGATGATGAACTCCTTTAACTTGACTTTATCTGGGAAGCACTTTATCTGCCCATCCACTCTAAATGAGAGCTATGCTGGAGAGAGTAATTTTGGATGTAGGTCCTTGCCTTTCATGGCTTGGAATATGTCTTTCTAGCCCCTTCTTGCCTGGAAGGTTTCTTTTGAGAAATCAGCTGATAGACTTATGGGCACTCCCTTCTAGGTAAGTGTCTGTTGCTGCTTTTAAGATTCTCTCTTCATTTTTAATGTGGGCTAATNGACTTTATCTGGGAAGCACTTTATCTGCCCATCCACTCTAAATGAGAGCTATGCTGGAGAGAGTAATTTTGGATGTAGGTCCTTGCCTTTCATGGCTTGGAATATGTCTTTCTAGCCCCTTCTTGCCTGGAAGGTTTCTTTTGAGAAATCAGCTGATAGACTTATGGGCACTCCCTTGTAGGTAAGTGTCTCTTGCTGCTTTTAAGATTCTCTCTTCATTTTTAATCTGGGCTAATGTAATTATGGTGAGCCTTGGTGTGTTCCTCTTTGGGTCTAACTTCTTTGGGGCTCTCTGAGCTTCCTGGATTTCCTGATAGTCTATTTCCTTTGCCAGATGGGGAAGTTTTCCTTCGTTATTTGTTCAAATAAGTTTTCAATTTCTTGCTGTTGTTCTTCTCCTTCTGGCACCCCTACGATTCAGATATTGGAACATTTCAAGTTGTCTAGAAGTGCCTAAGCCTCTCCTCGTTTTTTTTGAATTCTTGTTTCTTCTTTCTGTTCTGGTTGGATGTTTATTTCTTTCTTCTGCTCCAAATCATTGATTTGAGTCCCAGTTTCCTTCCTGTCACTGTTGGTTCCTTATTTTGCTTTATTTCACTTTGGGTAGGCTTCATTTGCTCCTTCATGTTGCGACCAAGCTTAATCAGTTCTGTGAGCATCCTGATTACCAGTGTTGCTTAGTTCTTTTTCTGAAGCCTTGATCTATTCTTTAATTTGGGCCATATTTTTTTTTGTCTCCGTGCACCTATTAAGTAGTAAAGGGGCATGGCCTTAGGTATCTACCAGGGCGAAGCAACCTTCTTTGCTGCATTGTGGCCCTTGGCTGTTGGGGAAGGGTCAGAGAGGGAACAGTGCAGTTCACTTGCTCCGCTAAAGCTGCACTTTCCAACAAACTCTCCTATAAGACTGGGAGTTCTTCCCACTGTGGCAACCCCCATTGTAGTTTACAGCCCGCTTTGAGTCTTAGTTTCCCGTTCAGCCAGCCCTGCCTTGGCCACACAGTCTGCCTCCTTGCTTTGGGTACTCTCCGCCCAGTACTTGCCGCCTGCCTGTCTCTCCTGGTGGTCTGGCTGAATGTTTCTTTAATTCCTTGGTGGTTGGAGTTTTGTGGAGTGTGATTTTCTGGCACTTCTTATTGTTTATTGTTTTTAGATTGGTTGCTATCCTCCTTTTGGTTGTGCTAGGAAGTGAAGGGTTTCTACCTACGCCTCCATTTTGGCCGGAACACCCATTTTTAATTTTGTAAGGAAACCCCTTACTGGTTTCCACAGTGGCTGTACCAATCTGCACTCCTCCCAACAGAGCACAAAGGCTCCCTCTTGCCTATGCCCTTGCCAGCACTTGTTTGTTGATTTATTGACGAGAGCCTTTCTGGCAATTGTGAGGTGATATCTCATTGGGGTTTTAATTTACATCAATAAGTGGTGTACAAATTGGGAAAATTTGACAGGTACATGCAAAGAAAAATGAAACTAGACCACCAACTTACAGCATACACAAGAATAAACTCAAAATGGATCCACGACTTAACTGTAAGTCATGTAATGATAAAAATCCTAGAAGAAAACACAGGCAGTAAAATCTCTGACATCTCTCACAGCAATATTTCTGCCAATGTGTCTCCTAGGGCTAGTGAAATAAACAGATGGGACTGCATCAAACTCAAAAGCTTCTGCACCTCAAAAGAAATCATTAACAAAATGAAAAGGGAACTCACTGTAGGGGAAAGCATGCTAGCCAATAATGCATCTGATAAAGGGTTAATTTCCAAAATATATACAGAATTTTACAATTCAACACCAGGAAGACAGACAATCCGATTTTAAAAATGGGCAAGGAATTGAGTAGACAATTCTCCAAGGAAGACAAACAGATGGCCTATAGACATGAAAAAATGCTCAATGTGACTTCTGGCCAAGATGGAGGTGTAGGTGGACACACTGTGCCTCCTCACACAACCAAAATTAAGGACAACAAAAATTTAGGAACAAAAAAAAAAAAACCAACCAGAGCAGACAGAAAATTTAAGTGTGGGAAGTCCGACAACTATTCATCCAGACCTGTAAGAAGGGCAGAGTTGGTGGTTGGTGGAGAGGAGTTGTGGCAAGAAAAAGTGGTGGCTTGCGGAACCAGGTGCACAGGTGGTGATTGGCAGACCCCAGGCATGCAGTCAGGGGGCACTGGCAGATCCTGGGCACAGAGAGGCAACAAGCAGACCCAGTGAGGCATGCAAGGAGGCTAGCTGACCGTGGTCACACACTCCTCCACAGATAAATCTGGGGAAAATGAGCAGCGAGACAGACTGCGCAACCCAGGGCCCTGGCGCTGGGAAATAAAGCCTAAAAGCACCATGGAGGTTCAAGAAAACACTTGCGGGGGTTGAAATGCTGGGAGAGATTCCCAACCTCACAGGAGAATTCGCTGGAGAGACCCACAGGGTCCTAGTACATACACAAGCCTACCCACCCGGGAACCAGCACCAGAAGGGCCCAATTTGCTTGTGGGAAATGGCAGAGGGGACTGAAATCTGAGACAGAGCAGAGCAAGTGCCATTTCCCTCTCTGACCCCGCCCCTAGCAGCTGGGTTGCCCCGCCCTGGTGAACACCTAAGGCTCTGCCTCTCATATGTAATGGGCATGGCCAGACCAAAAAATTATGGCTCAAACAGAAGAACAAATCAAACCCCAGAGCCAGTACTTTCAGGTGACCAAGAGATAGCCAACCTATCAGATGCACAGTTCAAAACACTGGTCATCAGGATGCTCACAGAACTGGTTGATTTTAGTTGCAAATTAGATGAAAAAATGAAGGCTACGCTAAGAGAAATGAAGGAAAATGCGTGGGGAACCAATAATGATGGAAAGAAAACTGGGACTCAAATCAATGGAATGGACCAGAAGGAAGGAAGAAACATCCAACCAGAAAAGAATGGAGAAACAAGAATTCAAAAAAAAACGAGGAGAGGCTTAGGAACCTCCAGGACATCTTTAAACATTCCAACATCCGAATTATAGGGGTAGCAGAAAGGGAAGAGGAAGAGCAACAAGTGGAAAATGTATTTGAACAAATAATAAAGGAGAACTTCCCCAATCTGGTAAAGGAAATACACTTCCAGGAAGCTCAGAGAGTCCCAAAGAAGTTGGACCCAAGGAAGCACACACAATCATAATTACATTACCCAAGATTGAAATGAAGGAGAGAATCCTAGGAGCAGCAAGAGATAAAGGGACAGTCACCTACAAAGGAGTTCCCATCAGACTGTCAGCTGATTTCTCAAAACAGGCCTCACAGGCAAGAAGGGGCTGGAAAGAAGTATTCCAAGTCATGAAATCCAAAGACCTACAGCCAAGATTATTTATCCAGCAAAACTTTCATTTAGAATGGAAGGACAGATAAAGTGCTTCTCAGATAAGGCCAAGTTCAAGGAGTTCATCATTACCAAGCACTTATTATATGAAATGTTAAAGGGACTTATCTAAGAAAAAGAAGATAAAAAAATAGGAACAGTGAAAGGACAGCTAACTCACAGTTATTAACAACCAGTTATTGATTATGTAATGGCATAATCAATAAAATATAAAAAACAGGAAAAGAAAAAATGCTTAATGTCACTAATCATCAGAGAGACTTATGTTCATTTTGAGTGCATTTTATCAGATAGCAGCCAAAGAGGCTTATTTGCAGCAGGAGCCATGAGTTTTAGTAATTGAGTAGAAGGGTCAGAAAACTTGGTGCCTGAGGATAGCTAGAGTCCCTACACTGAGAAGTTCAGCAACAGGTAGGTAAACAGCCCAGAAAGAGTCCCAGTTGTCTCCCAGCACCCCAAGAAGTACAGTGTACAAAATAGGCCCCCTTTCCTCATCATATATACAGTGCCACAGCCGTGACAGTAGGATCTCAGCTACAATGATGATAGGAAACAAGGTTCATCCATGATCTGATGGGCTCAACGCAGTGAAAGGAGCAAATGAAACAGAGGACTTACATCACAGAGAATCATTTTTATTATGACCAGAATGTAATTTTCATAAGCATATCTCAGGAGTTACAAGAGAGGATATAATCTAAAATAAGAATGTGCATTTATGAAAATGTGTCAACAAGAAACAACAGACCTAGAAAAATGAAAGTATAATGGATGACATTTTACACGTGCAACAGGACTACTGGGGACAATTCAAGAGCAAATTGTTATTGTGATACAGACTGGAAAAAATTTCAAAGGTGAAAGCTTTATGTGATCTGAAGAGAAAACAGTATGAAATAATATTTTAAAGGGGTGATAAATACAGAAATGTTAACATCTGACCACTTGTTGGTCATGAGCACAAAATGGAATGGAGGGGAAGTAATGGGGAAAGCATCTTTCCCCCACTCTTCAAAGGAAGAAGAGTTTCCACATGGGAGACTCTGTGTGCTATGCAGCCAGACTGAAGATTTAAGTATTTTTCTCAAATCACCCAAAATGTGTTAGGTGATTCTTTCTGCTCTATTTTACCATCTGCTCCAGGTGAAGAGCACAGGAAGAGGGACATCCTTCTCTTGTCCTGGACTGGCTGAGAGTGCTGGTTCCACAGAGCTGTTAGGATTCAGCAGGCCTGGCTAGATCAAGCACTCCTCATGTCCCACAACCAGGCAGCTACAGAACCTGCAGGTGGAGAAGGACAGACCTGACATCAAGGGAGAAACAAAAAGGAAGACTTAAAAAAAAATCCTCACCCAAGGAGATTTTTTAATGCATGTAGAGGGAGTGGAAGGGAGAGAAAGAAACACTGATGTGAGAAACACCAATTTTTTGCCTCTCATACTGGCCCAGACTGGGGATCAAACCCACAACCTAGGTATGTGCCCTGACCAGGAACCAAATCCACCCCTTTTGGCTACAGGATGAGGTTCCAGCCAACTGAGCTACACCAGCCAGGGGCAGGAAGATATTCTTTCTCACAGCCCTCAAACACAGATCCTCAGCCAGAAAAATCCACCCATTCTTTCCATCCTCCCCAAGAAAGGATGTTTCAAGAGGTAATATGGATAGTACCTGCTTCTTTTCTTCTTCCACAGTGATTGGGGCTTCAATTGCTGTTTAATTGGAAAGGAGAAGAGATACTAAATGTTCTTACCAACTGAACAGTCACATCTGGTGAAGAAAAGTCCTGTCTAAAATTCCATCCATGCCCATAATGCAAAACCAAAATCTTAATGGTACATACAGGTTGACTGCAACGGGCCATGAAAGACGAAAGTGCTCAGTGTTTTACCTGGATCCATGTGGAGACCCCTTCTGACTCCACCAGGCTTCCACCAGGAAGGCTGCTATAAGAACCATAATCACAGCAGACAGACCCAGTCGGATGAGGTTACCCATGGTGATGTCTCTTGATTTGGCATCTGGGGAATCTGAGATAGAGAAGAGGACCACCACCGACATCCCTGTCTCTCAAAGAATCTACCCAAGATGACCCTCACATGCCCACCCGTGTTTTCCTGGGCAGTGGCCAGCTGTACCTTCATTAAAGTTTTAATCACCAGAAGCAAAATGTGAAAACGAAAATTTTATGAGAGTTGTAGTGGTTCCTTGGCTATGTTCCTTATATTCTCTGTCTTACCTCTATTCCTTCATTTATTTGCTCTTCCTCTCAGTTCCAGCTTCTTGCGTTTTCTTTCCCCATGCCCCTTTTTATATGTTAGAGTTTGTGTCCAAAGGACACAAAGAGCCAGTGGTGCTCCCCAGAGCACTGCAACTCAGCAGCTGCACCAGAATCTGTCCTCGCAGCGTAAATCTTCATGCCGGCAGTGAGCTCAGGAAAAGTTGAGCTTAGTGGCTAATCATCTTGACCATTATGTATCCAGCTTCAGTCACAAATGGCTCAGCCTTGCCCTTGGTCCTGGTTCCGGAAGAGAAGCCTGCATTTGTATCACCCCATCTCAGTCATCCCCACTCATGCAAAGTTCATCTCTAAACCCATCAACCACAGTGATCTCTGAAGGCGAATCCACGGGGACAAGTGGGTAAGGACCCTTCTTCCCAGTGATCAGGGAGCTCTCTCCACCTCAGGGCTGGCCATACAGACCTTGCTGTGATTGTAACACATTCACTGACCCTACGGGAAGACTCAGCAGCCGAAAACAAGGTGTACAGAGCTGAAGCACAGCGTGTCGTGGCAGGAAACAAGATGATCTCAGACTAATTCTACCCATAAGTGCTGTAAGATTAAAAAAGGACATTGCACCCATTGCCCTAAAGCAAGAGGCGGTGGAATGCCACATCGTGAGAACAGAAGAGAGTTGCTGGGAAGACATCACTACCAAGATCCACCAAAATTAAAAGATGCAGAGGATGGTGGGAGGAATGGTGCTTTTGGCAAGGTAGATAATTTTGAAGAACAAGATAAGTTATCCAAGAATGCAGAACAATGAAAGGCAAAGGGGTAGTCTCCAAAGATGACAGATGAGATATGCAATTTGTATGTTTTTCAATTTATTTTTCTCTTACAGTTGACTTTCAGCATTACTTTGTATTAGTTTTAGGTGTACAGCATAGTGGTTAGACAAAGTGTTTCTCCTGGTATTTCCACTACCTGCCTGGAACCACCCACAGGTATTACAATGTGATTGGTTAGATTTGTTATGCTGGACTTTATATCCCCATCACTATTTTGTAGCTACTAATCTTAGATTTTTAAAAATGACCTGAAAATCCTGCAGAAACCTTACCTGTCACCCAGATCTCAATGTGATCACTGGGCCCTGAGGCCCAGACAGGAGGGTGTGGTTGGTAGAACACGCAGCTGTAGTTCCCAGTGTCACTGACTGTCACACTTTGAAGGGAGAAGTTTGTCTCCTTTCCTCTTTGACTGTG